>NC_092209.1:63917806-63936417 GCF_043381705.1 Parasteatoda tepidariorum
AAAAAAAAATCACCCTTTTAGAGAAACAAAGTGTTATCTTCATAGTTCCATAAAATTAATTTAGAGAGCAGATAAATCGTTATCGCATTGGCGCGATTAGCATTAGCGCGGAAAGTTAGAAATTGCTCTCCTGAAAAATTGCTTTTTTGAGTTACCACGGTTTAATTTCAAAGCGACGATATGAGCAATTCTACAAATAAACGCCAATTTTTATACTAAAATATAATCTTATAGTATGAAATCTCTATAAATACATTTTTGAGAGTATAATAATATTATATTTCTGTAAAAATCGTTTTATCTGAATAAATGGCTCAGATTTATCTGAGTATGTCAGGAAGAGTATGTCACATTTAAAGTATGTCACAAAGAAAAAATTTCATGTTCACGATTTTCTCTTGCCTTTTTAGGGTGTAAAAAAGAAGAAAATCCATGTAGAAATAGTGTGCCCCCCAAAAAAGTTTTTTATTTTTTTTTGGCCGCCTAATTGCTCATATGTTTAAAAGAGTTATATATAACAGAGGATCGCATAAATGTTGTGACTAACTTCTAGAGCACATTTGCTCGGAAATGTCATTATAAGCCGCTAGGGGCACTTCTCTATTATGAGCTGTTTCTGTGAGTGCTTCTGAACAGGTCATAATAGGGGAAACGCCCCTAACGGCGTACGGTGACATTTACGGGCATAGGTTCCTATGCAGTTTTAATCTTGGTGATGTGATTTAACTTCCGCAAAAGTTTGTCGCAACATTTATGCGACCCTCTGTTGTATGTAATGTTTTTAAAGTTAAACATTTAGACTAAAAATATAATAAAAATGTCGTTAAAAAACTGTAGCTTTAGGCGAAAAACTAAGTTCAGAATCGAAATCTCCACCTCCGAATTAGGCAAGATCAAATAATTGTATAAATGCAAATAAATAAATAAAGAAAGAAAGAATTGTTCCACAATGCAATTATTTTTAAAATTACTTACTAGATGATAATTCCGTTTTTTAATATTGCTTTCATGTTTCAGAATATTGAAACAATGAAAGATTTTGAAGATTTTAGGTTTTTCAAAAGGTGAGTAATCGTTTTAATGATATCCGGCCTGTTCCCAACTTTTTAAAGTTAATAAGTGAAACTTTATTAACTGCTTGTCATATGCAAAGTAAATCTGTGAACCATATTTGACTCATGATGTCTTAAGTCAAAAAAGTTTACTCAAAAAAATATAAAATTTTCTGGTCTGTTTCTTATTGATAATGTAATTTTTAGTTTAAAGATGAGTTATAAGGTCATCGCAGGTTTAAATTTTTATTCGATCTGGAAGCTAAGAAAACATGTGCAAGACATGCAGGGTGTAGAAGAAGTTTGGAAACGGTTAAATATTTGAAAAATATACATCGGATCGAAAAAGTGAAAATAGCCGAATTCAACATTTTTTAAAAACTATCCGATTATACCAAACTCGATCTTCCAGTTCAGGAAAAGTAGCCTTATTTGACATGCAGGTTGATGTATTTTGCGTCAAAGATGGCGCTGTAGCAGAGAAAATTAAATGGGCACAAACTGTTAAAAATGAGGAATCTTTGAGACCTATCAGATTAAGAACATTAAAATCGACATGTTTCAATTTCTTTTTATCTGTTTTCATGTCGTTATATATTATTCTTTAAATCTTATTTTTTATATCTTTAAATCTTTTATCAATTTTTCTATCAATATCTTTTTTTAAAAAAAATTTTGAAAAATTACCTACGTATTTTAATTATAATTACTTTTTTTCATTAAAATTTCTTTTAAAATAGGGTACAAATTGTTTAAAATAGTGAATCTTGAGACCTATGAGATTAAGAACATTAAAATAGACATGTTTCAATTTCTTTTTATCAGTTTTCATGTCTTTATATCTTATTTTTTAAATCTTATTCTTTACATCTTATATTTTTTATCAATTTTTCTATCAATATCTTTTTTTTTAATTTTTAAAAAAAATACTTACTTATTTTAATTATAATTACTTTTTTTACATTAGGTTCTTTTAAAATAGGGTACAAATTGTTTAAAACGGCGAATCTTGAAACCTATCAGATTAAGAACATAAAAATAGCTACACACATCTATCTTTCTGGTAATTTAATAATTATATAGAATTAATTACGTTTGTCAGATACATGGACATGCATAGTAACAAAAATTGGAAAAAATAAATTTTTAACATACTCACCTAGATTGAACTCCTTAACTCAGAATTCGAGAAAATAAAATTATTTAAAAATCCACTCAAAAACTAAGTATGAAGTAAGAAAGGAACTTTACATGTTACATGCATATTGTTTCAAATGCCATTTGTTTCTTGATTTATCTACATGAGTTAGATTTGTTATAATGTATGGTATCTATGATTTATACTCCATTTGATACACGGTATTCATGATCTATATTTCATATAGTCTAAAATATTTTTAATCCTCATTTTATCATATTTTATTTGATAATTTGAGATTTAATTCATTAGCTAAAATATTAAGTTATTTTAACATTCACTTTCATACGAAACAAACATATATGATAATTTCAATGCTATATGAGTTATATTCCATATTATCGATGGTATTTATGATCTATATTTGTTATAAAAAATGGTATTTATGAACTATATTCTGTTCATATATTATTTTTATGTTCCATATTTCATTCGATCCATAATATAAGATCTAATTTTAATTAGGTTCTTTATGATTTCAATTGCACTCATTATACTCTCATATTCCAGAGGATCACTATAATTAATTTTTTGTGCATAATGATATTCCACTGGCACGTTTAATTATATTTTATAAATCGCTCCTGTTTTACATTCGAATTTATTGAAATATTATTATAATAATTATAATGAAATTAGATGATATATATGAAATGCATTCCTAACTATCCACTATGTTTATGATTCACATTCTATATAGTATATGACTTTAATCCATATTCTATGCAACCCGTGATATTTACGGTTTATATTCTATATTATCTCGAATATATATTTCATTAGATGTTTATGATACACATTCTATGTAATCCATGATATTTATCTATATTCTTTGTAGTCCATGGTATTTATAATCCATATTCTGCATTATCTACGACAAATATTTCATTATGCTTATAATCAATCTTCTATATAATCCACGATACTTATCTATATTTTATGTAATCCGTGATATTTATAATCCATGTTTTGCATTATCTACAATATCTATTCCATTATATTTATGATCCACCTTCTATATAATCCACGATACTTATTCATATTCTATGAAATCCATGATATTTATAATCCATATTCTGCATTATCTACCATACACATTTCATTATATTAATGATTCACCTTCTATGTAATCCATGATACTTACCCATGCTCTATGTAATCCTTGATATTTATATTCCATATTCTGCATTATCTACGATACACATTTTATTATATTTATGATCCACCTTTCATATAATCCACGATACTTATCCACATTCTATGTAAACCATGATATTTATGATCCATTACATTTGTGATCCAGCTTCTATATAATCCATGATATTTATCCATACTCTATGTAATCCATGATGTTTATAATCCGTATTTTGCATTATCTGCGATACACATTTCATTATACTAATGATCCACCTTCCATATAACCCACAATTCTTATCCATATTCTTTGTAATCCATGATATTTATGATCCATTCTATTTATGATTCACCTTCTATATAAACCATGATATTTATCAGTGGTCTATGTAATCCATGATACTTATAATCTGTATTTTGCATTATCTGTGATACACATTTCATTATATTAATGATTCACCTTCCATATAATTCATGATACTTGTCCATATTCTATGTAATCCATGATATTTATCAATGGTCTATGTAATCCATGATACTTATAATCTGTATTTTGCATTATCTATGATACGCATTTCATTATATTAATGATTCACCTTCCATATAATTCACGATACTTGTCCATATTCTATGTAATCCATGATATTTATCAATGGTCTATGTAATCCATGATACTTATAATCTGTATTTTGCATTATCTATGATACGCATTTCATTATATTAATGATTCACCTTCCATATAATNTAAATCCATATTGAAAAAGCCTTATTTTTAAAATTAGAACTCTCAGGAACTATTCGACCGATTCTGCTCAAATTTTGGAATTTGCCATTGAAAACTGCATTCTTTAAAATGATGCAAAAATTACATACCTTACAATTCAAATTTGATTCTACTATTATTAAAGAAAATAATAAATATTTACTAAAAATTATATTTTGCATTGTTATATTTATGAAGATAAAAAGCGTTTGGGGTCTAATTTTTTAATATTTAAAACTTATTATTTTAATACTAAAAAACTTATCTGGGGTCACAAAAATTTGCAAAAAAGGAGAATAAAGCATTGATTATTATATTTTTCTCTTAGGTGTAAAAAATGTTGCCAAATTGGCGAATATTAGAATTTTTTAATAACTTTTAAAATATTTTAGTAATTTGTCAGTTCTAAAGTCCAGATAATTCTTTACTGCAGAAAGACTAGTTGAAAATTATAGCTTAACTATAAGTGTAAGTTAAATCTCGTTTTTCCCTCTTTTTTTCTTCTCTTTTCTTCTGTTCTTTTATTTTTTTTTTTAAATTTTCCTTGGCGAAAGAGCTCCAAAAAATCATGTTAATGGTGAGAAGTTAAATGAGCTAAAAATAAAAATTGAAAGGTGGACCAACAAACCCTGGTTCCACCCATATCACGAAGGCGAGTTTACCTAGTTATTTGATCCAGTAGTTTCTTTGTCTTCCAAGTAGAGTTTAAATTTACTAGTGAAACGCGAGTGATTCACCATTTTATATATTCATTCTCTGTGATAAAACGAATAACAAAGGCACTAACAGCAATATTGCTGCTATCAATCAACAGTTTAATGAGGAGTAAGTTCTTTGAAAGAAAGAGTACCTTTACTTCCTCCTTAGAATTTTTATTTATTCATTTATTTTCTTCGTTTATGTGTTAAATAACCTTCTTAAAGATTAATTTTAAAGAGGCGACAAACGAACTTAAAAAGCAGCTGTGAGCAGAGTTCATTTAACGACACCGAAACAAGCGTCCGTATTATTTCAGATATAGGATTGACGGTGCCAAAAAACGCGGCACGTTTGTTTTTAGAAGTTAAGTCCAAGGTTGTTAGAAAAGCAGGAACCGCCCCTTAACCAGGGCTATACATACATACTTGAAATGCTTTCTGACAGCTTGCTATCTAATTAAGATATTGAAGGAGTCAGTGTGTCACATTTTTAAGTGTTTGCTTTAAATAAAAGATCACAAAAAATGATAGTTTAAATTTTAATGAATAGTTCTCAACAAATTTATAATAAACATGTAATATAAAATGTTTTCAAAGGTCGACGAAGAAAATTTTTATTTTAGTTACTTTTTATTAAATAATTACAATTAATATAAATATGTATATACATATGACAGAATCACAATATTAAGTGGCAAAGCAGAAAGTGAATTTCCTTGCAATTTTCCTTTTGATATATGGTGTTGGACTATTATTTTTGTGTGTGTAAATTTTTTCGTTTGTAATTCATGAAGACGATGGTGATCTATAATTTCTCATTCTATCCATCTCTTGTGACAACTCCATGGAACCTTTTTAGTGAAGGTTCCTTGAAAACAAGGAACCTTTCTTAAGGAACTTCAAGGAACCTTTTTAGTGAGTTTCGAGCAGTTCAGTTCTTCAATTAACAGTTCATTTTTTTCAATTTTGTTTCCTCCTTGACTCAGACCAGAATTAAAAAAGAATCTATAAAAGAATTTTTTTCCAGCGATCTACACGGTTTTAATTTATATCCTGCTAAATATCTTATATAAGATAAATATTTTCTCCCTTATAAAACTAAAATTAACTAATTAAATTAATTAATGAGCTAATATTTGAAAAAACTGTATTAACATCAAGTGTCATCCACTACAAGTTTAAATAAATGTATTTGAACTTGAGTGGACGAATAAAAATTATTCTATTAGCGATTGAAAATGTGAACGAGATATATAAATATATATAGAGAGAGTGTGAACTAATAGTACACTGTTAAAAATTTCTCGGAAAAAATGGTTAATTAACAATTTATTGAACGGTTAATTTACCATATTAAATCAAAACAGTCAAATAACCATAAATAAAATGGTAATGAAACTGTTAAGCATGAATAAAAACTGTTTATTAACTGCTTTTATCTATACGGTTAAACAACCAGAATTTTATCGCACCAATTAGAACCACCTAAGGAAGCTACTTAGTTCTTTGCAACTGCGTGCATATCATAGCCGAGCGAGCTTATCTGTCAATCTCATGACCGGCAGAACTGGAGTTTAAGTCCTAGTGTTGGCACTTCAATATTTCCTCCATCCTCTTCAACACATGAAGAATTTCCAGTGTCCGGTACTCTGCAATGCCCATTACCTTACGGATAGCCGAGCTACTTTTGAAAAATGCTAATTGTGAATGGTTAAAAAACCATAAAGGAAAATAAAATGTTCTTTACCGTAAAATTTACGGTTAATCGAATGGACAGAAAGCTGCCAGTTATTTTACCATAATTTTAGAATGAAAATTTTAACAGAGTAGGAATCCAAAAAGGGCTTTGGTTTTCGGATTAAAAATTCCAGAATTGATATAACACTTGCTCAGTACCGGTTAATACGAAATCAAGACAATTTAAATCATGCTATTCAAAAACTCTTTGCGATTTGAAAAAACCAAAAGTAATTGGAACCTAATTTGTTACAGAAAGTATTGGGTTATTGCATATTGTGTATTGTATATTGGGGTGTTAAAGTATTGGGAAAGTACAGAAAGTATTATACATAATATCTTGCTTATTCATTTATTCTTTAATTTGTTTAAGTATATACTTTAAAAAAAAAAACTACAGCGAGATAAAAGTTTAAATTTTAATGAATAGTTATTCACAAAATCAATCATTAATGTTGTAAGCCACATACAGGTGTTAATCTTTGTTCTTTAAGGGAATTATTCATTTAATTTAACATACGCATTTAATGAAAAAGTTGTCTGGTTTCTGGATGCGAAAAAGGTGCGATATTAATATAGCCCGTGCTCAATAACGGTTAATACGAAAGCTGGACAATTTATATTAAAACAAACATTTTAAAATGTACTTGCAATTTGAATACAACAAAAATAACGAAACAAAACTTGTTATAAAAGTATATGGATAAGAAATTTATGCATAACATTCATAACTTTTTTATTTATTCATTTTTTAGTTAGTTTAAGTGTTTGCTATAAAAAAAAACTTCAGCGAGATGAAAGTTTAAATTTTAGCGAATAGTTAGTTATTCACAAAATCAATCTTTAATGTTAGAAGCCATGCACAGCTTTTAATCTTTATTTATTGTGAAAATTAATTCATTATTTTTTAATAAGTATATTTAATAAAAAAATGAATCTGGTTTTTGAATTAAAAAAAATTCCATATCACTTGGTTGATATAGCACTTGGTCAATACCGTTTAATACAAAATCAGGATCATTTAAATGCATACAAATTTATTAAAATGTATTCGCAATTCGAACAATACAAAAGCAATTAAAACCAGATTTGCAACAGAAAGTATTGGGCTAAAAAATAATGCATAACTATCTTGTTTATTTATTCATTTTTTAACCTGGTTCATTAGCATTATGAAAACTGCCTAACGAAAACAAGCAATGTTTATTTTTCATTAATTAATTTAATTTATAACCCGCAGATTTTAATCGTGTTCTTCATTAATCAAACGTATAATTTGTTATTCTTGTTAGTTGCATTTGTTCAGTTGTTACTTTACTGTTCGAAATTAAAATTTACTTTTATTATTTGCCATTATAAAGTTAAACTAATAGACATTGAAAAGATTTTGAATTATAATACATTCAATTTTCTGTTGCTATCAATTTATCGACGTAGCAAAATATGAGATATAGAAAGAATAATTTCTAGATAAAGAAAAGGAAGATTTTTTTATATTTATGAATGAAAAATCTAGTTTTTAAATTATCATTGTTGGAAACAATTTGATCGATTTCTGGTTAATAGATTTTATTTTGTTCTGATTAAAGTGGAATGAAATAATATACTTTTATTATTTTGAAATTAAATTCGAACAACCGGAATTGATTGTGTTTTAAATCTGTTTGATTTAAAGAAGAAAAAAAGAGTTATCATTCATCAGTCATTATTGAATCAATATCAAAATGATTATTCAAATGGTCAAAATGTAATGGGATTCGAAACACCGAATCACTTCCATTTAAAACTCCATAAAAGATAAAGGGATAATTTATTTGTATGATAGTGTGGTATACTGATATAATCACTCCTCAATATTCACCAAGGAAGTATAACTCTGATAGAAATCGTGAATTTTTTGTTCATTCGAAAGAATTCCCAGTATAGGATTATGTATGGAACGGCATAGATGGTAATGAGGTTGAAGAGATGCTATCACATACATACTCTTTTGCTGAAATGACTATTTTGCTTATTTAAATTACTAATTTGCTAAATGAGGTTGAATTATTGGTCAAACTTGGGTCTAAATAAAAGAAAAATATTATAATTAGCATTTAAATAAAGCATGGCTTTTGAAATTCGAAATGACTTATCAAAACAATGATCTGCTAGAAATGTGACTAAATTATGTTGTTACAACATTGTTTTCCATCATTTAAAACGTGAGTGACCATGTTCAACGGTTTATAGGCATAAACCGTTAAATTGTATGATCTCGGCTATTAGTTCTGATCAACAAAATGGAAAATTACGCAAGATTTTACAGCACAAATTTGAAATCTTGCATGAACTTTGGGTTATCTTTTGGGGCGAAGAAAAAGCTTGGAGAACTAATTTATTCTATGTAAAGATAGTGAGTTTAAAGCCCTGACGAATCATCAATATTAATATAGACATAATCTTTCCTTAAACTGAATTAATTATTCGAGATTTCAAAAAAAAAAAAGAAAGGAAATGTCTGAATTGCAGAGAACCGTGCTGCAATTTCAGCTTTGCAATTCAAAAAGCTCAAAACGAAACCATCTCTGAATTGCGAAGTAGTCGTTGGAGCAAGACCATGAGCAGAAAAATAAATTGCCTCGGCTGTTATCTTGAAAAGAAAGATGTTGATGTTATAAATTGCACCAACTTATCTTGTAAGCAAATGATCGATTCTGAAGACCAACAATCTGATAACACTTCTTACCTTCTCGATAATTGCAAACAAGAGCAATGAGAGTTACGCTTAGATTTTTGATAAATCTTGACGTCGTCAACTCTTCCGGCAACTCAGGCACGACGAGATAAACATATCTGCCAAGTGTCAAGATTTTTCCTAAATGAATTCCTGTCACCCAACCTAATACGTCAGCTTTGTTCCAGACTTTAAGAGAGAATTTTTTTCCTCCCTGGGAGACGTGCTTGAGAGTTGGATTCAGTATGCTCTGGCCATGTTCCCGGATGTGAACAATAATTAATCATCGTCTCTTACTCTCAAAAAGACATTTTTTTGAGGTTTTTGTCTTCCAGAAGAGTGTTTTCTTCTTTAGAAAATTACTTTACAACAATGTTGCCATTTTATTTCCGCTATTTTGGTGTCTTCCTACTGTCAAGGATAAGCTTCTGACACATTACCAAGAAAGTGTCGTAGTTGTAGTTTCCATTGGGAAAGGGAATTCAGACAGAGGCTTTGCACAAATTAATTACTGGATTTTCCACTTATCAAAACTATTACGCATAATGCAGAACGAATTCATCTTATGCACAATGACATCTCAAAGAAAAAAGATGATCAAATTTTTCTTGCTGTATTGTCATATAATGTATACCTGTATATCAACTGTTTTTTTTGCGCTTTTTTTCATGATGGCTTGGAAAAACATCTTCTGGTGCTGCAGACAAAATCTGTTGAACGCTTGCAGATAGAAGAGTTACCTGAAAAATACTTCTTGAAAAGTTCATGGCCCACTCCGTGCTTTTGTGCCAATGAAGAGATTTTTTTTTCACGTATTGCTTTGTTCATAGTATTGACATTTTTTTATACAATACATTATATAACTTTTTTGTGTGTTGTTTTTTTTAATGCATTTTTCTCAGTAGGCTTCTTCATGCATTGCTTTTACGTTGCTTGTCAAATACAGCTTTAAGACAGCATAAATGCAGCTTTTTAGGAGTTGTTTCATTTCAAATTTGGTCCTATAACTTCAGTTATTCTTCATGATAGATAATAATGAGAAAAAAAATAGTAAAAGCTTTTTCAATTTTTTTCTGATACAAACTGTTCTAAATAATAATTTTTTTAAATACGTAATCGCGATAAATGATGTCTTTATTCGCCAGGCTTTTTAGTAACAGTTACAGTTTGCACTGAATATCTATAAAATTTCTTTTTATAGATATTCAGTGCAAACTGTAACTGTTACTAAAAATAACAGCCTCATATATACATACATACATAGTATAATATTAATTATTAAGTAAAAATTTCAAAATATTAAAATAATGAAAAAATTAATTAATTTTTATTTTGATTGAAAAATAGCTAATGGAAAACTAGTTTATAATTATGAAAATAAAGTTTTCGAACAAACACTTAGAAATAATTTTAACAAAAGTGAATTTTCGACTTCTTTTCATAGTTGAGGCAATTCAAAAATTACATACCCGTATTTTTTATAAATAATTTTCGACCCTCTCTTACCTTGCAGGCTTAAGCAATTCACAAATCTTTTGCAAATCTCAAATAACATTATTTCCCATAAAAAGAGTGAAGTGTCTGAAATATTCCTTGCTCATATATCCCCTTCCCGTCAGCAAAATCATTAAATTTTTATTTTATCTTATCTTGAGTTTGCCATGAAATTATTTTGAATATTTGAGTATCATTAATTTCGTGGCTAAATCGGATAAATTTATTCATTAAAGCAAGTTTTCAATATTCTTCAATTCAATAATTTCGAAGCTAATGATTTTTTTAACGATACAAAGCAAAAACAATCATAACGATTTAAGTATTCGACGGATGCCTTAATTAATGATCTTCTGCCAGATATTGATTCAACATATTTTTATCTATAATGTTTATTATATATTTATATAGGAAAGTAGTGCAAGGAAATTTTTTTTTTTTTAATATTCACTTTATTTTAGAACAGATTATGCTGGATAAGCTTTATTGGATACATCGTCGACCCGAATAGAAAATTGGTCAATTTTGTACAAACATTATTATAATATAATTATATTCAGATATTCTAGTTTTAATATATAATAACAGACATTATATAAACATTTACATAAAACCTTTCAAAATATTTTATGAATTCTTATAGTATTATTTTCAACAAAAAAAAATGTCATTACAAGCTTGAAATTCGAGAAAAAAATATTAGTATTGTAAAAATTTGGCAGGAATTGTATACTTAATTAAGATAGATATACTGTTTACCTGTCACTTATAAATGACATCTTCAAACCTAATTCACAACTTTGTTTTTAAATGATCAGATTATTATTATTACAGTTTTTTTGTAACTGTATAATTAATTCTAACGGCGAGTAAAATTCTACATTTATTACCATAATTTCTCTTAATTATGATTACATGAAGGGAATAATATGATTTCCAGACGATTTAATAATGAGGTTTTAGAGCGTTAAAATAATGAAAAGAAAGTACGTATATGAAATTTAAATACTCGTTACATTTTGAGAAAATAATATCAAGAATATTTTGTTAATAATAATTAGTTTTTCACCATAGAACAATTTCTTCTTAGATTAAAACAAAAAATTATGATTTTTCTTAAAAAATATTCATAGTATATTATATTTTATAAATATTTATAGTATAATATTTTTTAATGTAATTATTTTTTTTAATTGAATGGAATGTTTTTTGCCCCCTCTAATGACTACACTTCGCTTTCCAGGGGCATCTCATCAAGGATTTTGACCCGGGCGTGATTTTACAATCCAGCGTCGTTTAACAACTCGCTACTCTGCTTAGTTTTTTTTTTTTTTAATAAAAAAAATAACTTGATTTTTGTTAATTGTGTTAGTTCAAGTAACAAATTTTGAATAAAATCAATGTTTGCATTATAATTTGGACCATCTGCAGCCAAGATTAAATTCTCCAAAAAAGGAGAGCGAGTCGTTAAAGACCGCTGGATCGTAAATTAGCGTCCCGGGCATCTAAACACCTTTGCTCATGAACCAGTTTATTAGAAATATTCCTAAATTAAGATACCAACCAGTTTTATCTATTAACCTAACCAAATCTGATAAACATCTAATCGAACACTACTAGGTGAATTTTTAATCGGCTTTCTTTTTCAGTACATTCCTCTTTCAATTCACACGCACGTACCGCATGTTTGAAAAACCTGTGAACATGTGATGAAATCGTGTGATTTATTTTTAGCTTAAACCGATTCATGAGAAACTCAGCTGTGATTGTGACTTATATTAGACGGAAAAAAATCGCGGAAAGGAAAAAACAAAAAACAATTTTTTCTTCGCCTCCTGGAATTTATTACTTTACCTCAGAAAAACAGCGATGATGTACTTTTTAGAGTTTAAAAGTCGGTGTTTCTTTTAAGTTCAATATTGATGTTACTACATTTTTAGCACTGAATTAGTAAGGAACTGGTCCGGCAAAAGTTTATTGCGTTTTTTTTTCTCAGTAAAAAATAGATGAAAAAAAAGGTGGCTGTTGAATTATTAGTTTAAAACTTGTCGGCAAGACGCAAGTTTTAACAGTTTTATCCAAATTTAGTTTTAGTTTTAACCGAATTTATTTGTAACGTTTTAGTCTAGTTTAACTAATTCAGATTTAACTAAAGAATTAATTTTATGTTTTTAAAAGGTTATTAGGGAAGGGATTTTAAACTGGATAAAATATACATTTGAAATACATTTTAAATAAAATAGCAAAGCGCTCGAGTATGACCTAAGCACCCAATCGGATGAAAGCGTTTGATGATTTATTTATCTTTGCTGATAAGGGGGTGCAAGTTTACGTGTTGCTCAAAAATCCCCTCATTTTTTTTTTACATTTATTTAAAATGCAAAAAAATGTAAAGAAAAATTTTCGAAGAAATTGCACTTGAAAATTTTTTTTTAAATAAATGTTAAGTTAGGCGTTAGAAAAAGTTGGAGAAAAATTTCTTTATGGGTTTGAGAGGTCAAAAGAAGGAAAACACAAAAGATTTTTAAAGATTATTCTTCTCAGAATTCCATAAAACGATTTGAAATGTAAATTTTATTATTTTTTTTAAAGTATCCTTTCTTTCAATTTAATCCTAAAATTAGATAACTACATTGAAAGTTTAAAAAAAACAACAAAAAAAAAACAAACAAGGATGTTGCGACTTTATTACGTAAGCAAGGGGGATTTACCTAATTTTGCTAACAAGGAGTTGCTGTTCTTAAAATTGCCCAAAACATGTTTTTGTATTAATTTAACGACTCGAAATAAAACATATTAAAATCAAATTCCATTCTTTAATTTTTTTGGTATTTAAAGCAAATTATGATTTCTCTTTTTTTCCCCGTAAAATGTTAACTTTACTATTACCCGTACAGCACGCAAATACATAATAGTTTGGAAGAAACGTAATAAAACTCTGAAAGTGATTACTAACATGCTACATCGCAATTGAAATGTTAAAATGTTCTTACAGAAACATTTCTGTGACACTCCTTTTCAATATTTAATATTAATATTTCATAACATGTTTCCAATAAAACTTCTAAATCAATAACAGAAACAATTTATAATAATACTTACTTTCAAATTAATTTCAATTAGCCTAGCCTAATATATTTTCTAGTAATTTTTCATTTATCGCTATACACACTGTTAAAGTAAATTCGATTACCTGAGGAAGGATACTAATGGCATTTCCTTTATCCATATATGCACGTTTATGTACATTTTCCTTTTATTATTTTTTTTTTAGTTTAATGATATTTATATAATACATTTTAGCAAATCTTACGCATCTAGTACGACAAAAGTGAAATAAATGGACACAAATGAGTTTAAAAATGTTCCTCTACACTAATTTTTAGCAAAAATTCTTTACGCAATTTTTTTGTTTTTTTTTTTGTAAAATACTACCTGTGTTTCCAACTAAAATTTCATGCTGTAAACTCATCAAGAATAAAAATTATTAATGAGAGTTTTTTACCTTCATATTAGTTCCAATAAATTTAAGTACATTCTAATTTTTCATTCACCAATGTATGCTTTGCTAAAGTAAACTAGATATATGACAAAGAATAGTATTACGAATGCAGTTTTCGTTTTTTTTTTTCAATTTTCATGACTTCTACATCATACTTTCAAACAAATCTTGTGCATTTATTGATATAAAAATGAATAACGTTATCCCTAGTTCAAAAATCTGTGTTTCCCAAAGTGTGGTACGCGTACCCCCAGGGGTACGGGAGCAGTTTAGCGGGGATACGCGTNGTTAACTGAACAAAAAGAAAATGTTTCCCTAAACTAATTTTTATCAAACATTTCTTATTATTCGGACCTGTGACTAAGATTTCTAACTGAACAAGCCTGTTAACTGATCAAAAAGAAAATGTTTCCCTAAACTAATTTTTATCAAACATTTCTTATTATTCGGGCTTATGACTAAGATTTCTAGCTGAACAAGCCTGTTAACTCATCAAAAAAGAAAATGTTTCCCTAAACTAATTTTTATCAAACATTTCTCATTATTCGGACCTATGACTAAGATTTCTAGTTGAAAAAGCCTGTTAACTCATCAAAAAGAGAAATAATTGATGAGAATTCCTATCGCCGATTAATCCCAATTTATCAAATCACATAATTACCAGTAATTTTTCATTCATCGCTTGATGCGCATTTAAAATAAATTATGTATGACCGAAGAAACATTACTAATGCCATTTTCATTTGCCCACCCATATTTAAGTACAATTTTTAATGACACCCATATCTTACTTTTAAGCAAATCTTGTGCATTAATAAACAGATAAGTGAAACCAGTACTCATTTCGCTTTGGACTGCGGGTAACATGTTTTAAAAGTATGATCGAACTGAAAAGATTTTTCAAGAAACCTATCATTACAGAAACACCAAAAATGCTGATGGCCAAGCTGTTGCCATTCTTTAAATAGAAAATAAAATTGTAATAATTACGTTTCGGTGATGGATGAAATTGTTACTATGCATCGCCCGTGGAGGTGAAGTCCTCAAAAACCTATTAAAAACCCATTACATTTCGTTTTGAAGTAAGCTCATTATTAAGAATTAATAAATAAAAACAGCAGATGAATAAGAAAATGGCGGCATTTCTTTTACCCACAATGTGTACTTTGTTACACATTGTAACTAAAGAACAGTTTACGTGAAACTCTTTGGGCACATTGTAATACATTGTATATCCTTTGGGAATGCTAAAGATAACTTTTAAAGTATCATCAATCATTTTTGACTTTTCAACCCTTTGAAATAAAAAAGTAGTGAATTATAATGACTTTTTAAGAGAACATTGTTGCATTCCTTAAGCCCGATTAAGTCCTGCCTTCCTCCCTCTTGTTTTCGATATTCCTAGCATGCAGGCAGAAAAGCTTATGAGTATTTAAGACGTTCTTATACTTTTAAGTATATTTTAAGATTTCTTTTTTTTTTTTTCAAACTCCTTATTTTTACATTAAGCTGAACATAAATAAACGACTTTAAGATGGATTGATATTGTAAGATTTTATCAGAGAATACTTACAACAAGAAGTGGTAATTAAGTTAAGAATGTTTTTTGACTAGTAATTAATTTTTAATTGTTTTGTTTTGGAATGAATTTTCGACCTATATTATATTAACCTATTAATGATTATTGTTCTTTTTTACGAAAGATTCCATAAATCTTTAGTGATCTTTTATTTTTTTGATATGAGTGTTTGAAAGAAAGCATTTGATAATATCCATAGTTCATCATAGCATTAATTTAATTAAAGCATTTAATTCCTTTTTGAAAGAAGGGGGGCATAACTTGATATGAGCGTTTGGAAGAAAGAATTTAATTATATTCATAGTTCATCATACCATTAATTTAATTAAAGCATTTAATTCCTTTTAGAAAAAGGGACATAACTTGTTAAGCCATAACCATAATAAAAACCATATTACTAATTATTGAATAATAATAATAAAAAAAATTAAACATTTTTCGTGTTGAATCGCTTCTCATCTTTTCAAATGTAGCATAAGATATAAAAATTTGAGTTTAATATGTATTGATAACGCGCACAAATTTTAATTAATGCTTTGTCCAGTTTCATTTACTCGCGTTTAGAACTATGCATTTTTTTTCTTTTCAAATGAGCGTATCATGACAAATTTCTTATAAGTGTAAATTGAACTGTGAGCAAAATAAAAAGTACAGCAACGAGGTTCCTGGAGAATTATTTTTTTGGCATGCGTTTAACATAAATTATAATTTTTTATACATTAATATTCATTGCAACTCTTTTAAATTACATTAAATGCAGCACGTAATTTAAATATTTGGAGGATTGACTAAGTAGGCTTTTCTTTGGTCTGATTTTCGCAATTTTAGGATCAAATGCGCACGCCTTCTTAATTATTGGTTAATTAATTTATCTGCAATCAGAAAGAATTTCAGCAACACAATAGTGAACTTTTTGAACTAAAATAAAACTTTTTCGCGCAATGCTTTTATTTTTGTTGATTTCACAATTTTATAATTTATTATTGTAAATTTTCAAATATAATTTATTATTATAAATTTTCAAATTTGGCATTATGCTATTATTGTTTCATTCTGCTTTTTTTATCGTACTGGATTATAAATTTCTAGACCTGCCTTTATAACTAACCATTGATTTATTGTGTGGTTGCAATGTGCTACGGCCCAGAAAAAAATATGTATATAACCTTAAATAACCTTTGATCTAATAATCAGATTTTTCAAGTACTATGTGTCAATCATAGTAGTTGAAAGAGTTGACCTCAAACATGCTAAGTAAGAGCTAATAAATATTTACGATTCGCATTATATTATATTATATTTATATTTACAATAATATATTTTATTATATTTACAGATATTTGAGAAATTTGATACATATATTTTAATCAAAGAGTAGTAATTAACAGTAATTCCTAACCCTTTGGCGCAGAATTTTTATTAAACAAACTTTTCCTATAGTTTGTCTACTGTAAGAACTCCCCCCTGAGGCAGTCTGCCGCTTTGCAAACAAAGAATAGCGCATTTCATGGAGGGTAGCTTCTCTTCATTCTAATGCTAACACAACAGACTGAAGAAAAAAATTCCCTTTCTCTCGCCGACTCGAGCCAAAACCTGTCTTAAACAGTGACCCCACACCCCTACTTGAAATAGTTACATCTTGTTACCATAGTCACCGCCACGGGTCCAGTCAAATGGTCAGAGGAGTTCTTTATTTTGTAATATTTTAGGTCAAAATAAGTTTAAAAAATATTATATTCAGCATTTTAATAGTTTATAGTTATGAAATACAGCATGAAACAACCGTGTCTTTTTCTGCGTTGAAGGTAAAATATTCCAACTTCCAAACAATAATTGTTCAAATTTTCAGTTATTTAGATCTAAGAGAAATAATTTTTTATCATTGAAATTTCTTGAATTTGCAAAATCAATTATTAAAAATTTTTTGAATAAGAACGAAAAAAATAATTTAAAACACTTTTTTGTTGGATTTTAAAATTTAGAACAAATATAATTTCGATAATCAAACAGATTTATTTAGAAACTATTATACTGTTTTTTATAACTAAAAAATACCAAAATATGTTTTTGCTTGTTACTAAAGCGGCAGAAAAAATATCAAAGAAACACTGTCGTTGCATTTGCATCACAGGGTTAATAACTTAGTTCTTAGCAAATATTATGTCATGTAAGTGTGGAATTCTCTCTCCATGTATTTTTCAACATCCCGAAATAAATTACCAGTTCTTTCACTTTATTATTCAGGCAAACTACATAAATATTTAAAAAGTGAGGATTATGTTGTTGCAAACGGTTCTAAAAACTTATCCAGCTTGCAGGTTTTATAAATATATTAAAGATTGAGTTTGGAATTGTTAAATAAAATACGAAGAATTAACTAGGACAAAACATTTATTATAAATAAAACAGGTAAGAACTAACGACAATCACAAAACACAAACGTTCCATGAAGATTATAAACAAGCCAACTGATGCCACTCACAGCTTTTAGAAATAAAATAAATAATGCCGCGGTGGCCAAGAGTATCATTCTCTATATATGTAATATTTTTAACGAGAAATCATAATTTATTATAATTATTTTTAAACGTCTTTATTTGTAATATTCGCGATCGCAACGCTCGAGTACCCCGTCTAGCGAGAGCCTGTAAATATCGGACATTAATTTATCACGTTTTCATTTAGTTCCATCAAAGTCATTGACTGAAATAATTTGAAAAATGCATCAGCAAATAAGA
>NC_092209.1:63937455-63951962 GCF_043381705.1 Parasteatoda tepidariorum
GCTCATAATTCAAATATCTTTTATGAACTGCGAAAGCAGTTCCGGGGGTTGGTGAGCGCCAGCGAGCAGGGGGCGAAGCCTCCTAGTTTATTATAATTATTTTTAAACGTCCTTATTTGTAATATTCTCTTAATGAAATATATGTGCTCTTTTCTCTCTCTGTAACTTAATCCTTTTACCTTTAATATTTTTTTCATAGATTTTAAACATCGTGAATTAAATAAATATCAGCTGACTTTTTTTTCATTTTGATTTTCGCAGACGCTACATATTTCATGAGTGATTCCGGCGAAATTTGTCTAGCCTACAACAATTTGTACTTCACGGCCGGAACTTTTCTCGTGAGGAATGGCGAACTAATTTGAATTGCAAAAACACTTATTTGTGTGAAAGAGATATTGAATCAGGTAGAGTTTTCTTTTATTTATTCATTTGTTTGTTTGATGTTTATTTTGCAAAATTGCATTTTTTAAAAATGTGTGAGGATAAAGCATATAAGTTTTTTTTAAGGTGTGTGTTCTAAGAATATAATTTAAATTTTTTTATTGCAATCGTGAGTGTTGTTTGATTTGATATATACCTCACGTTTTAAAGAATAAAAAATATTTACAGTAATTTAATGCTATTTTATTTTAATGTTTCTCTGAACTTAAACAACCGGAACTTCTAGACAACTTTCGAACCAACATCTTAGTTTTATGAGTACTTCCATTTAGATTTGTGAAATAACATCAGGAGACGCAATTTCGGTAAATTCTGTTTGTGTAAATATTTTATCACTGGCAATGAAAAACAAATGTCTATATAGTAGGCCAGGGATGGCGAACCAATGGCACGCGTGCCATTTATGTCACGCGACACAATATTTTGGGCACTCCATCGATCACAATTGTTATTGCACTATGAATTGTTATTGTACAAATGATATTACACTATGAAGCATATGTAACAATTAAATTAAAATTCACAAAAACAAACAAAATAATAAACAATTATTAATAAAAGATAAGCAATTAATGCTAAAAAACAATTAATAACCAAAAAAACAAGCTAAGAATAAATAAATAACTAGCAAAAAAATTTAACAGTCCTGCTTAAACTAACATCTTACAATCTAATATAATTCATTTGTCATCTAATCTGCAACAACAGAAGACACACTGATGTTACTGTAAGTAGAATTACGCGTATAACTGCGACATTACAAAATGTATTTTTTTTTTCAATGTAAATAAAGAGTTTTGAGTTGATAGTATTTAGTATTATTATTTTCCCAATAATCATGAAGTCAAAATTATTTGACGGCACGTCTGTGACCTCATTAAACAATTTTTTAGAAAAAATGGCACGTTGGTGTATAAAGGTTCGCCCCCCCTGTAGTAGGCTAACTGAAAGATGTCGCCGACAACTGCAAATGCCTGTCCGCCTTAACTGAAAAATGTCGCTGTCATTTGACGACTATCTGTACTCGTACAAGCCAGCAGCCATTTCCAAGGAACCAAAATGTTTTTTCAAATTCTTTTTTTTACCTCACAAAAATTAATGGTGCCCCAAGTGGTGGCTACGAGTTAATAACTTCCATCAGAAAAAAAAATTAAATTTTTTTTCAATCCACTTTATGAGCTTTTATTCTTACGGCATGCTTAATAATTCGCGAACGCAATGACCTAAAAGGGGCGTTTTTATTTGAGACGAATGATTGCTAGCAGAACAACAGAATCATCACTTGCACTGGAGATTGCTTCAGTTTAGCGTGATAACGTTCCTTCGTTATTGTGGCTTATTAAATTAAAAAAAAGAAAAACTGTTTGATACTCATTCTTATGCAAGTGAGAAAAAAATGGAATCTCTTTTTTCAGGATAGGAATCTCCAAAACACGTCGGAAAATATTTGTAAAAAATCTTATTAGAGTTAAAACCTAGTGCCTGAGAAATCGTTAAACTAAGTTTAATGATCTAATGTGAAAGGTCTATTTAAATTTTACATTCCATACTTTTCTGAATCATATTACTTCTAACAGTAAAATATGTAAAAAGTATACAGAAACACATAATGTTATACCATTTAATTTTGCAAAAAAAAAGTTTTTTTGACAACAATTTTTATTAAAAAATTATAAACTGAAAAACGTAAAATAAAGAATGCTTACGATTTAAGAAAAAAACTATTCTAAAAATTTCTCATTGCAACAAAACTTTTTTTTTTAAGTTTTAAAGTTGTTCTTAATCAGACGTAGAAAACCATTCTGCAGAGAACTATCATCAAATTAGAAAAAAATTTATTTTCAAGATATTTTTTATTATAAAAATCATAACAATTGCTTGTTTTATAAATCCGGCGAATTCCAAATAAAATGTTCTTCATTTGAAAATTTTATTCTCAAATAATATATACATAGATTATCCCTTCATTACTTTTAGATGACGTACCACACAACAAAATTTTATAATTGTAAGATCTCAATATGAATTTCAATTTATCACTTAAAAACAGAATAGCTAAATTCAAGTTGAAATTATTTATTCAAACTTAAAAAATACTTACCAAGAAAACGATAAAATTTATTAATAATAAGCACAAATGGTACTATTTCAAGTAGTTCGGATGATTCTTTATTGTTGTTTTTTCCGACTTATATAAACACAGAAATATATATTATTCTATGAAGAAAAATATTCTATAACTGTTACAGTTCTGCACGTTCTGAAATCACATTTAAAACCAATCACTTTAATTTGTAATAAATTAAAAAAAAATTTATTTTACCCTGTCTGTAACAGTATACTATCATAAAATCGGAAGTTATCGGTTGCAAGTTTGTTGATAATAGAAAGGTAAAAATTATTGAGAAATTGTTCTTCAAATGTTGGTTCTGGGTCGTTTTTTCAAGTTCTGCCTTTTCCTTAGAGAAATTTTGCTTCTTATTTGCTGCTGAAAACGGCACCCCACTCTACCAATGATTCTGATGGAACTAAATGAAAACCTTATGAATAAAAGCCTGAAAATATACTACCCACTAGAGAAGGGGTCCCCAAACCAATGCCCGTGGGCACCATGGCGCCCGTCGATCGATCTAAGTGCGCCCGCTGCTTGTGCCCAACGATAAAATATTTCAGTATTCCATTTTCGCAATAAATGCTATGCAAATTTTATGCTATGCAAATACATACTGAGGTACTCTGGCTCAGTAAAGGTAAAGTACTTGATAGATTTCTACATTTAATTGGAGAAATAAAAAATTACCTTGCAGTCAAAAATCAAACATTTTTAGAACTAAGAGATCCTCTTTGGCTAGCAGATTTGTCTTTCATAACGGACATAATGGAAAAACTAAATAATTTAAACTTGGAACATCAGGGAAAGGACAAACATAAAGCAAAAATGATAGAGGCTATAAACTTGTTCAGATCTTAGCTAGTTTTGTGGATATCACATTTGAAAATGAAGTCTCTTGTGCATTTGCCAAACATGAAAAAAATGATAGGTGACAGTGAAATTGACTTATTAACATTTGTCATCAACCTCCAATTCCTTCAAGATCAATTTAAAAAGGGCTTTCAACAATTTAATATCATTGAGCCTTTGATAACTTTTTTGTTAATCCTTTTACCAACCAAATAAACGTAACCGTAATAGCAACATACGTTTCAGAATTTCTTCAAGTAAAGCGAAAAGAATTTGAGATAGAAATTGTGGATCTTCAGAATGACATTGTCCACAAAACTATTATATCACATGAGAAATTCTGGAATATAGTTGAAGGAATAAATTCCATTCTTAAAAAGAGCATCATATTCTCCCAATTATTTAGCGCTTGCCAACGAAATGCCATGCCAAAACACCACATTGACTGTATTTTATAAATAATTTTTATACTTGGTATGTTTTGAAAGCAATTTAGTAATCATTTATTTTACGCAAGAATATTAATACTAATTATATTCATATGTTAAATTAATTTTTAAAATAAAATTTTTTGTGCACTATATGTAGTGTGTATTATTACCTATGTCCACCAACTATAAATTTATCTTGAAAAAATAAATGGTGCCCGCCATTCGACCGATATTCTGGTATTTGCTCTTAGGTACAAAAAGGTTGGGGACCCCTGCACTAGAGGGTGTGGTGTATTCAAGCGTTTCGATAGTGAATAAAAATATGCAGGTATGAAATTATAGTTTTTTACAAATTATTTTAAACATTAATTCAACAAGGAATAAGTACATATGTAATTAAAGTAAGAATTACTAATACGTGAACAAAATAAATATTTTTAGTCATTTATCATTAAAAAATATCTTGTTTCTAGAAAAAGTAGTTACGACCATTAGAAAACCTCACTAACATCATGCTCTATTTTTATGAGAACTAAAGATTTAATAATTCCATAAAACTAATAATCGTCAAATATTTTAATGGTTTAATCAAGAAAGAATCATAATCTAAATCCATTAAAATCTAAAAAAATAACCATAAATTCAGAAAAAAAAGAACACAATTTCTTTTAAAACGATAACAAGTTTATGAACTATCTATCGCAATCGTTTTCTTTCATTTTTCATAAAAGTAGTTTGAAGGTCGTTCTAATTTTTATTTTTTACAAAAAATATAGAGAAATGTTAATTTATGAAAAAGCGCAGCATTTTTTTCCGAACAAAAGAAAAGGGTCATGTTTTTTTGTCTTAGGCCTAATAGAGAGTACAGCGCCGCACTGCGGTGATAAACTTAATTATCATTTGAAGATGTGCTTATCGTTTTCTGTTATTAATTTTCAACGGAATATATAAAATCATTTTTAATCATTCCGTGTTCTATTTTTATCGAATGTTAAAGGAAAACATTTTAAGTTCTCAAAGTAAGTTATGATTCGAATAGTAATAATTAGTAAATTATACAGTAACTTTAGCTGTACTCAATTATTTTTGTCTTTAAAGTTGTTTCTACCTTGAATATGATGCTTTTTTATTTTCTTGATATACATCATTTTATGAAATCGAAGAATTAATACGATAAATGTTATTGCTTAGTTACCGCAAATTCCTTTTCATAAAGTAAAAATATAAATTTTTTATATGCTTATTATAGAATTTACTAACGATAAAATAATAATTATATTATTATTAGAAGGTATTAACAATAATAAAAATACAACATGTAATAATAATAAAATTCAATACAGTATGTAATAAGGGAAGATTTCTGTATCGTAATTTGCAGCAGAATAATCGCCAAGTCTTAGCAACTTCTAAGCAGCGGCCTACGAGAAACTAAAAAAATATCACCGAAGGTGACCAACTTGAAGGGTAAATCCCTCCCACCCTCGGTTAAACCTCTACTACTAATTATTTTATTTTTTTGTTTTGATTATAATTTTAAAATCTATTAGACGCCTCGACGATTGTAGTGACAGAACGCTATACGTAATTATCCACTGTAATAATAATAATAAAATAAACAAGAGTAAACAAAAATATGAACAAATTACTGACTGTTGAGTGTTGTTTACTCTTCATATCTACAACATCGAGTAAGTTAATAAGGGGTTCTTAGGCAAAAGAATATTTTGGAAAATTTATGGCTATTGTTCTATACTGGAGGCTTCCAGAAAAATTAATCATTGGAAGGTGTTTCGTTTACACTAGCAGAATTTGTAGTTAACTATTGTTTTTGTTCGTTTATTCTTTTAGTGGCGCGAATTTTCGTGCGAACCACTTTTTGCGGTATTCTTCTTATTTTGAGAATTCCGCCTCAAATTCTTCTACTTTAAACAACCTTTCTAATTCTGAATCGATCTTAGTTAAAGAACCAAAGTTACTAAATAAAAATTCTAGTTTGTTCTAAATCATCAGTATTAATTTGTTCTAATTTTAGAAGTTCATCAATTTCGTCCATTTCTTTTGTTACAGTAGCTCTTAGAGAACTTCGATTTTTCTTTAGCTTAACTATTTCTTCAGAAGACATGTTTCTTATATTTATATATATTCTAATATGAATACACAATTCTAATTCTAAATGTTTTATTGTTTATCTACACTGCTATTCTATATTCTATTCACAATGTAAATTCTTTATTATTTATCATCAAATATACTATACTAAATACGCCATCCCGGCAGGGATGCCAAATTGCTCATTTTTTGGAAGTATAGTGACGCCTCCAGTATAGAACAGCTATAACGTCACAGTTAAATGTTTTTGAATATAGGCAGGCTTAAGTTTTCAATTTCCGGAAATTGTCGGGATTTTGATTGAAAAATTGCATCATTACAAACACAAAAGATAGTTAATAATAACGTTACAAAATGATTTACATTCAGGAAAATCGTGTTTTAACAACAAATGGTTTTTTTTTTAAAAAAGGAAGCATTTTTCAAACTAATAATTCTAGTCAAGCTATAAATATTTTCATAAACATAAATAAGAATTAAACATACAACTTAGAGACAACTCTGCACAAAAATGATGAACGCTCACAAATCTTTCTAAATTCAAGGTCAGTTTGTTTTTAAAAGACGAATTGAATATTGTGCTGAAGTAATTTAAAATAAATGATTCAAATTGCAGCTGATAAATCAGTAACATAATGCCACTATTACGCAGATCTTTTGGCCAATAAATTCATCTCATTTTTCTACCCTACTTAGCAGTTATTCAAATAATCTAGGCATAAAAATACAATAGCCATAGCTTATGAATGCTAATTAGAAAGTTGTATGCGTATTTAGCTGTTGAATTTAGCCTTAGTGTTTATACCGGAAGTATGGACATTGTTTATTTTTAAAAGAGCAGATGCCAACTTCACTTCCGCTGCTTGTAAGAAACACTTGTGGTTAAGCATGATTAGTTAATCTTAAAAACATTTTAAGTTTAGTAATGATCCCTGATAGTGATAGGATGAAATAAGATAAGGATAATAATAAAGCATGTATTCATTTTATGTTTTGGTTTTACTCAATGAATCATATTTGTTACACTCGCAGTTTAATGTTAGAGAGTAAAACTGTAATTCGCAATGATTGTAATTAAAATGATTCCCCCCCCCAGCAATTTTTTTATTTTAATAAAATGATAAAATTAGGGTTAAATTAAATTTAGGAAAATAAATTCTCGCCTAAAGCAAATTAAAAAGATAGGAATATATTGAGAGCATGTAAAAGAGGGACTTACACTATAATAAAATAAACTAGAATAAAATAAAAGAGTGTTACTATTATCTGATTTTTTCAGATTCTAGGATTCAATCTTAACGGCTAAGATTATATTCAAAATGATTTCTTTCTGTTTTTGCCATCTGTTCGCATTTTTAATTTAAGGAAATAATAAAAGAAGGTTTAAATTAAATTTAGAATCATAAATTTTAGCTTAAAGCAAATTAAAAAGATAGAAATATGTTGAGAGCATAAAATAAAAGACGGAACTTTTGGTATTATTTCATCTGATTTTTTCAGATTCTAGGACTCAATTTTAACGGCTAAGATTAAAATCAAAATGATTTCTTTCTTTTTTCGCAATCTGTTTGCATTCTTGCGTTAAGGAAATAATTAAAGTAGGTTAAAACTAAATTTAGAAGCATAAATTTTAGCCTAAAAATTTAAATATGTTAGGTGCGCAAAAAGAAAAGCACGAACACTTTAATAACTTTTGGTCTATTGATCGGATTTTCAAATACTAGGAATCAATCTTAATGGTTCAAGTGGCTAACTTTAACTATATTAATTAATAAGTACAGGCGATATTTTATGTTACAAACAAAAACATAGTTAAATAATATAATTAAAAAATTAGATAAGCCTAATTAAAAAATAATAAATTTTTTCGACTGACTTTGATACTTGACTCTCAAAATATGGTCTTATTTAGGCAGGAGCGTGGTCGAAAGTTCAGTTCTCTTAATATTAATTTCACTTTTTGGTGAATTTCGCCTCATCTGTCGAACTAATGATGTCAATCAAAAAAAGTTTGCTGACATTTATGAAACTTGGTTTAAATTAAATAACTATAAGTATAAAATATTCTTTTATAATTATTTATTTTTATTTAATTTATAAACGGTCGAAAAAAAAGCTATAAAAATGTTTACTCATATTTAATCAACGTAATTTTAAGTGGCAAAAGCAAAAATTAGAAGCAAATCGGTCGAACAATTCTTGAGAAATAAAAATACGATAAGTCGATAAAATACGACTGCTTTGAAACGACGCATTTTTGAATAAATTTTGATGTATTTCCCAGGCAATATTTTCGAGATAATAGCTTCCTCTACATGTCGAAACTACCACATTTTAGGTTAGGTTCTTGAACCATGAATCTTAGTAAGTAAAAATTCGGTAATTAGATCAAAAGTTGTGCTCGTTTTATTTTAGAGCTGTGGTGGCTTAGTGGATAGAGAGTTCTCCTCCCAATGAGGTGACCCAGGTTCGAATCCCAGTAGTGGATGGTCGATACGAATTCCGCACCCGGTTCAACAGTGGACAACAGTGCTGACATAAAATATCCTCAGTCGTAGACGGATCACAGGTTAGAGTCCCCTCGTCGTCGGTTTTCGCATTTTTCTTCTCCATGTAACGCTAAACCCGGTTAGTAGCATCAAAAAGTCCTCCACGAAGGCAGATTTCTCTTAATACTTAATCCAAGAGTTCCCTTGTCTTCTGGATTGAGATCAAAATTATAAAGCTGCGGAATTGAACTTAAGTAGTCGTGTACTCAAAATTGGGTCGGCTGTTCAACGACGGTTATGAAATAAAATAAACAAAAACTCGTTTTATTTTGTCACATATATCTCCGGCATGAGCTTGCTCTTCCAATTGGAATTAGAATTCTTAATTGGAATATTTTGTTAGCAAGGTTGTTTATTTTCCTCCAATAAAAATTTATACATTTTTATTTATTTATTTGTTAGTTTATTATTATTAATATTTTATACATACATTATTTTTAACCCTGCATAGATATAGATATATTCTTTTTACTGAAAAGCAAATGATGCAATATCTTTCCTGTTGAAAATAGCGGCTTCAGAAGTTCCCTTCTAACATTCTGTTCAAACTTTTCCCACACCAAGCTCATCCCAAAATCTCGCACCTGTGTCACCAGACAGATCTGATTCCTAATTCCCACTTATTGTGCGAATCTAAGACCTCGAAACTCATAAGGAAACCACACGTGCAAATATGCGAATGCGTAATTAAAGAAACCTCTCTTACTTAATCGCAGTACGAAGAACACACACGCCCTCCTAAATGAATCTGCAGCAGTTGCATAGATCAAAAAACATTAAATAAAAAAAAAGAAAGTAAATTTCCGGAAGATAGGGTTAATATAGTTGTGAGAACACTGAATTCTCTATCTTCCCCCACGTAGGAGATACGATCCTCGAATTCTTTCAATATATTCACAGATTGCCCCATACGCACGTGTCGAACACTCAGCTCAAGGTCTCCGCCGCCATACTGTCTACCGCTATAGATATTGTTTAGTGACGTCTTTTAGAACAAAAGACAGCTGTGGAGATTCAAATCGCAGAGGATGTATTATTTTTTAATAAAAAGGTATATATTTCGATTTAAATTATTTTATGGAGTCTCAAATCCTTTACGTACATTTATTCTAAGCTTGCTGAATACCCATTCTTCGTACAGAGTGAATAAAAATTAAATAAATAAATTAATCAGTATCGAAGAACAGTGCAATATTATTTACAAAACTAAAAAGCATATTTGTCAATAATCATTGTCGTCAATAATAGTTATTGTATGATAACAATTTTTACGTTTCCTCAAAACGAATTACTACCTTTATACCATAAATTTTTCCTTTTAGTATATAGCTTATTTAATTTATTTCAATAAGCATATATTACCAATATCAATAAAGAATAATTGGAATCAATAATAGTATGCCAATTTTTTACTTTTTTCTAAGCAGATTAGTACCAATTTTTATTGGTACCAATTTTTTTTCCATTAATTTTGCCTTTGAATACATAACTAATGTTTTTTTTCCATTTCAATTACCATTGATTTTAATTTATTCACTTTTTTTAATTATTTGCTTTTATACATTTTAAAAGAATTATTGTAAATAAAATAAACACGTTATATCAGATAACTTAAGAAATATTAATTTGTGTGACGTAGTCCACTAATGTACTACGTTAATGTTGTTTATTGAATTTATCTGGGATAACGAATAATAAATAATTAAAAATTAAAGTATGTGCAATTAACCTTTTTTTTGATCAAATAGAGCTAGCTATAAGCTAGCAAATATCTTATGCTATCTTTAAAATATTTTAAAAATTGAACGGTCTAGTTAAAGTTAAAGCAAAGTTAAAAAGATAGTTAAATTTTAAACAAAACATAGTTACATTTTAAACAAAGGCCTAGTTAAATTTCAAATTTAAAACACTTAGCAAATTAGAAAATCATTTCGTTTTGCGCTCATTCCACACGAACGATTCGTCGCAGAATATTCTAATATCAACACTGACCTTCTACGTAGTTCGAACTATTTTATATCAAATTTCATCGCTTTCATGCGGAAAACTGAAAGGTATATACCAACACAATTAAAGAGTTTGATGAAAGAAACTGGTGAATGACATTTTTAGGGGAATTAATGAATTAGAGAAATTAGCATAAAGTGGTTGAGTCAATATGGGTATGTTTAATGTAACAGAACTTTTTTCTTTCCCTTTTATCTTCATATAACTAACCCATATTAGTTTTTAGTATGCTTGCATGATTTTCATTTCAAAATTAGGCAGTGGTAAATAAAATAAAGCAAAGAATAATTAACATTCTAATAAATTTGTAATAAATAATTCGGATACAACTCTTTTTTTCGTTCTGGAAATGTCACTTACCTGGTACTTCCACTAAGTTTTTCAATTAATATAGCTAAAATAATTTCTTTTTTTATATTAATATTATATGTTACAATCTTCGGTGGCTTTACGTCACTGAAGTACGCAAAGCTCGTTGTTTGCAAATCATACCATTGGAGTAATAATAAAATGTATTTAGCATCGCTTTGCATGATGCTGTTGCTTGCGGTTAATTCATGGCAGTTAAAATTTACCAATATTAAGTAATTTTCTTAGGTACATATCCCTTTCGAAAGGCCATAAAGCACTTAATTCCAAAGTATCGGTATTAAAACTGCTTAGTAGTAACTGCTAGGTAATAAGTATCATCTTTCCTTATTTTTGCTTTTTAGTTCAGAAGTAAATTTTTTTATTTCAATTAATACATATTACCAACATTAAAATTAAGCATCATTGTCATCAATGATAGTATGACAATATCTTACGGCTCATCTAGACAAACAAATAAATACCTTTACTCCATTACTTTAGCTTTCTAGTACGTAGTTTATTTCTTTTATTTCAATGTGCATATATTTCCTTAATTAATTAAGCATCATTGGTGTAATTAAGCCTCATTGACGTCGATTCTTTATGTTTATCCAAAACGAATTTGTTCCACTTTCCCTTTAATTTTGCTTTTAAATACAAAAATATTTTTTTTCTATTCTATTACCGTTGATTTTAAATAAGCAATTTTTAGAAACACGTTTGAAAGTATTACTATAAATAAAATAAAAAGCGCGTGGTAGCAGACAGTATAAATTTGGTGACATGCTGCCACGTAATGTTCATTGAATTTATCTGACATAGCGAATATAAAATAATTAAATATGTGTATTAAACAATTTTTTGATCAAATATAGCTATAAGCAAGTAGTAATAATCACCGATGTTATCTTTAAAATGTGTGAAAAATTGGATCTCTGAATTTAAATCAATGGCTTACGCTTAACCAATCAGAAATTTCCATTTCGTTTTCGCTTATCCCGCTCGAACGGTTTGTCGTAGAATGTTCTAATGACGACAGAGACCTTTCTCGTGCTTTGAACTATCCGTATGCCAAGTTTCCTAACTTTCGATCGGATGATTTAGGAGTCTATAAAGGACACTCACACACATCCACAGATATTCATGTTAATAGATTTTTTATATCATTTTCAGAAGTGAATCTCAATCTTTTCTTACCAAAGAACCATTAAATGGATTATGTGACAAGCTTTCCTCTTTCTCCCACTACAGCGCCTCTGGCGGTGAACTAAGACAGTCTGCCAGAAACCGCCGTTAAGTACGGACGTTTAATTCGAGCTCAAAACCCCCTCTTCCAAATTCATGTATTTTTTTATCCTTGTTTTATTTTTATGTGTTTTGTCCTTTTCAATAAATATTTAGAGTTAGATAATTTCTAGTCTTTCATTATTTATGTGAATTGGTAGAAATACAAATAAACCAAGACTTCTCCTACAATTGCCAAATCAATGGCGGACTACATCTATCGAAATGAATGCAAATTTCTATAGGGCTAGATCTATTCAGGGGTGGTAGGATGATCGCTGTGCACTCCTTAAGATTTTTTTGATTTTCAAACTTTAATTGGCTTATCATCATATTTCCAAAAACTCATTATCTTTCTCTCTCTGTTTAAGACGTTAATGAAATTATGAACAATTAAATATAATTTAAAGTTTATAAAAGTATGCAAAAGTATCGTTAGGGGTATTAATTTCTCGATTATCATCCCTCTTCGGAGCTGAAAAGTCCATTTGTGAATCACTCGTATTGGATTTCCTATTTCCGAATACTTTTATTTTAAATAAAGAGCTGCAAGGTATCAAATAGATCATCTTCTAAACCCTCTCTCGCTTTTCTTCTATGAAAAATATTGATTTGTTATATGAACTTGGAGGACTTTGTGACCCCGAAAGATTTAACTTGAACCAGTCACAATTCAAAACACTGGTATTCTTCCGGCGGCGGGATTCGAAATCACGTTCTCACGAACACAACATTCTACCAACCAGGCTATTCCGGCCTTGCCTTAAGTACATTATACATTGAGTTCACTAAACTTTAAATTTAAGTGAATGATTTTGAATCTGTCAGTAAACCGTCCGATAGATAACATATTGAGTTCAGATTGATATTTTAAGAAATGTACAAACTGATTTGAAATCAGCTTGTAATGATTAATTTACAATCCCATATCATTAAATTACGTATCGAAAACGTGATTTTAACTACCATTATTGATTTTGGCCCTACTTGAAACCTTCGTTTTTTTTTAAAAATCCGTTTCATGGAAATTAAAAATACAAATGACAAAGAAGGACACTTCAAAAATCGATCTAATTTTACTTTTTAAAACTTATTGTACGTTATGCGGTAATAACAACGTGGCATTTTTTCACAAACTTCTACCCTTTCGACTATGAATACTGAGTTATTAAAATTCAAAAATTTCGCTAGAGCAGCGCACATTGTGGGCTTTGAATCTTTAAAATTAACGTTTAAATTGTTAAAAAAATTGAATCGGAGGCTCCCTAACTCATTTTTTTTGTCCTTAATTCAATAACAAATCGCAAAGTTGGAAAAAATTAATGAAAATTTAAAATAATATTTGGAAACAAGCATAAAATTATTTTAAAATTCGATTTATTAAAATTTAACATTACATTATAATAATAAGGCTTTATACAGCAATGTTTGACAAAAATAAATATTATATGAATGCTACGTTTAAAAAAAATAAAGTTTTGAGGCGTTATATATTATGAATTTTATCACAAAAAGAAAACTAAATTCAATTTGCATGTAAAAACTCATTGCGTATGTTTTTATGATTATGACGAACCCGATATTCCCAGACTGTAATATAAAAATCGCTAAGGTCTGAAAATCGATAGCAACAACATATAGAGCAAGAAAAAAATGGTTATATAGGTGGTTTACATCACTTACATACAAAATTGTTATATAGATAATATCGCGAGCAATAAATGAATCACCAAACTTTTTTTTTAAAAGAACTTAACTATAGAAAAAATAAATAAAAGGATAATTAAACATCATCACGAAAAAATTAAAAAGTCAATACAAATGGCAAAAGAATAAAATTAATTTATATTAGATTTGTATTAGTATCAGTAAAGAAGCAAATTTGTATGAGTGCAAAAATGATATAAAGTATTATAATGTGCGCGACGAAAATAAATAAAAAACAAAGTTAAAAAATAGTCTCATAAAAATGTAGCTTTTCCTTTATAATTGTAATTAAAAATGTTAAAAGAAAAAGATTATGTTTATTTTAAATCGTAAATACAAAAGAAATCAAAATGCATTTATTCCTGGTGAACATAAAGAAAATTCCAAGTCCCTCACATCATCTAAGTTCTGAAACTTAATTTTCCCTGAGTCCACGAGCATGCGCATTAAATTTTCAGAATGCATTCATTCATCGTAAAAAGCGCAAGATAAGCCTCTCTCTTATCCATACTTTTTTTTAAATAAATTATAGTAAAAAACTAAGAAAATAAGTTATTAAAAGATTCGAGAAATGTTCTGAATCAAGTGATCTGAATATTTATGTACAAATATAGGCATTTTTTAAAAAAAGAGGATAAACATTTTATCACTTGAAATGAC
>NC_092209.1:63952462-64001725 GCF_043381705.1 Parasteatoda tepidariorum
AAGCTTGATTGTAGATATCAAAGGTAAATCTATTTTTAATACTTTCAAAGATTATTTTAAAGAGAAAAACATTCCTCTTGCGAATATTATGTCTATTACCACTGATAGGCTCCTGCAATGGTGGGTCGACATTGCCCTTTTGGAAAGGAAGGTACCAGATGTCTTAGCTGTTCACTGCGTGATTCACAGACAGCATTTAGTAGGGGAAAATCTCAGCAACCGTTTGCATCAATCATTGCAATATGCCATATCTGCTGTGAACAAAATTCATTGTAATGCTCTCTACGACTGATTATTCAGACAGCTGTGAAAGAAAAACTATAAAAAATTCAATCACTTGCTACTATACACCGAGATTCGCTGTCTTTCCAAAAGCTTCTGTCTCAATAGGTATTGGAATCTTTTCGACTCTATGCTTGAGTTCCTCGAAAACAGAGATGTAGCTCTGAAAGACAGATTGCTAGAATTTTAGAAAGACTTTGACAGATTTATCTGTAAAATTTAAGGGTGATAATTTACATCTTCAAGGCAACGAGCTCAATTTGATCCCTACAAAATCAGTTATTTCTGCCTTTCTAAAAGAACTCATTTCGTGGAAGCAGAATTTTGGTTGGAATCAGTTCAGCCAAGCAGGTGAAATTCACTCTGATGACGCACAAGAATATTGTCAACACCTTGACTCTTTGCACCTGAACTTTTCTGACCGTTTTAAAGATGTTTTGTTCCCTAGAAGTGCTTCAATGGGTTTATGGGTTCTGAACCCTTTTGCGAATATTGAAACAGCAGAGATTCAGATTTACGAGGAATTGGTGGAACTTTTAACTAAGTAAACTTTGAAATGATGATCGTCTAACAGAATTTTTGCACATCAGTCGTCTCTATCCTGGACTGTAGACTATCATTAAACATTTTTTAATTGCCTCCCCTTCCCCCTAACTTGTCGAACGTGAAATCAATGTTGTTACAGATCTCATCACAAGAAGGAGAAATCGACTCAAAATTGTGCAACGAGGGGATTAGCGTCTTCATCTCACTAAAAGTATTGAGCTGACCGTTAAGAAATTGGTTCTGAGCCATTAAGTGCAATCATCCCTCTAGCATAGTTACTTGAATGTTTCGCTGATACTACTTTTTAGTGTTAAAAATCCTTTTGGTTGTTTTTTTTTAATTATCTAATTGAGAATAAATTATTTTTTAAAGAATAGGTTTCTTTGTTGTATTTTTTTCATTAAACGCATTTCTTTTTATTATAACAAATAGACTGCGATTACCTGCCGCGAGAAAATTATCGAGTTAATGAGCACATTATATTTTTTAGAGACCAAACAAATTTAAAGCGTAAAGAAATTAAAATTTCGCTTATAATTCAGCACACCACCCTCCGTCCCCATGCTCTAAACAGCTGAATTTTCACGAAGGGGGGCGTTGAAATGTTTTTTGCTCCTTAAGGGGGCGGCAACGTTAAAAAGGTTGAGAATCTATGTTCTAGATGGTTATTCTGGCTTTTAGTAACACGTTAATGTGACTGGGCAGTGTACAACCAGAGATACCAACTTGCTCCAGACAGCGGATAAATATTTTCGAGTGATAATTTTTTTAATGTATGGTTCTTGGTTTAGTAAATTCGTTTTGTAGGGTTTTACTCACCACTACATCTAAATAGTTCAAAGACTTATGGGATAAGCCACTTTGTCACAGTTAAGCAGTCTTGAGCCTTGTAAAATGTTGGCAAAAATGACCGAAAATCTGTAGATTTCAGTTTGTTGTTCTTTACCGTATTTTAAAATATTCTGTCAAATCCGCGCAGTTGGCATCTCTGGTACAATTGGTGCTAGTTTTTATACTCTCTTGACGTACCAGGGGTGGATCCAGTAATTTTTCCTGGGGGGGGGGGGCATGGACTCAGATTCCCCCCCCCCTACACACACACACACAAAAAAAAAAATTTTATTAAATAAATTTTTTTAAGTATTTTTTTTTGAAAAAAAAAACTGGGTTTTTAATGCTAGTCTTCTCATTTATTTTTTTCATAATGAACAATAGAACAATACATAAATAATTCAAGTATTCAAATTCGAATTTCGTTTTAATCATTTGGATTATGATTCTTGAAACAGTGAAGAACATAATAAGATGGAAAAAAATCGATTTTTCCGGTCAGGACCCCTATGACCCCCCGCTGAATCCGCCACTGGTGCGTACAGGCCTGGAGTAGCAATTCTTTCTTTTCCCACAGATCATGAACTGGTTCAACAATCTACTAGAACTCAGTGCTTTCAAGTTCTTTTTTTTTTTAATTCTTTATTCTTTTTTCTATTCTTTCCCAACTAGAGCCGATTAATCAATCAATTTTTAACGAAAGACTTTAATATCATGCATTAGATAAATTTTTACTCAGTCGATAAGTTTAAATGAGTTGAAAACATTATCTTTGCAAACAAAACTGTCTAATTAAATAAAGGCTTTCTTTATTGTGGCATAGAGAATATATGAATATGAATATTAATCGACGTAAAAATGTCCTCGTTCGAAAAGTGTAGGAGAAATCACTATATAATCCCAAGCTTTTTCATTTTAAATTTCAAATAATTTACCCCGACCTCAGTGCTCTCAACTTCTTTCTACTTTTTAATGTGTTAAAAAAAAAGTTTCAGGTACCCTAAAAAAGAATACAGTTTTATGCAAATAAGTAAATTCAGTAATTTTTACAAGTAGAATAATGAAGAATAATGAAAAAATTTTTGACTTTTTTAATGATACACTAAAAATAATACAATTTTGTGCAGATAAGTAAATTCAGTAATTTTCACAAGTATCTTGATTGCAAAAAATAATGAACCAATTTTTGACTTTTTTAATGATACACTAAAAATAATACAATTTTGTGCAAATAAGTAAATTCAGTAATTTTCACAAGTATCTTGATTGTGAAGAATAATGAAAAACTTTTTGACTTTTTTTAATGATCATGTATAGAATTTTTCACATAAGCTAAAATTAGTTTAAAGCATTATCTTCATTAACGAAAACTACATAATTATATTACAAAAGCTTTCATCCTTGGAATGAGATATAGCGGAAATAAGAATGTAGGTCGGTATTACGTGCAGTGCAATAAAATCAGCAAGCCCGCGTAAAACAACTGACCTCCTGCTGTTTGACAAAAGGAGACGAAACCTTGAGATCAGCTGGCCATATTTGCCGAATCAGCGTGTTATCACTAGAAGGCTAATTCGGTAAAGTTGGGACGGGTTATGATATATTTGGTTTAATTGATAATTGGAATTTACTCAAAGCAGCTGAAGTTTTCGAGAAGATACGACATATGACGTTTTTACTTCAGATGAAAATGAAAATTGACAGTTGTTAAAAAAGATGTTGAGATAATTTTAATGAAATAAAATTATCTCAACTGATCATGGACAAAAGGGCACCCGAATAATGATAGGAAAAACTGTTTCTTCTAATTTTTTCTTATCAGACACGGGAACTTAATCGATATATAGGTAAAAATTAATTATGTTAGCTGTTTTTTTTTCTTTTGAGACTTGGGACCCTAATCAACCAATATGTAAAAAAAAAAAAATTTCCGCCATTTTTTATTGACATCATTATCAATAAAATAGTTTTCAAAGATATCGCTTCAATTTTTGCTTTACTTAGCACAAAAGTTATCTTTTTATCTACACTTTTTTTTCTTCTTTTTTTGTATTTTAATTTTTCATTAGTTTCCTTGGAAGCGTGATAAAAACTTCATATAATGATTTAAAATGTTGCTAAATATTGTTCCGTTTGAATAATTGTTACAAAACTAATATTATAAAACTTTTTATTGCGGTTTAAGAGATTTGAAACACATAGTTTTGCGAAAAAAATGCATAGAAGTTTTAATTATTTCGGTTACGAAAACTGTTAAAATTGTAAGAAAATTATTCTTTTGAAGATTTATAGTCTTAGTATACGTCTAATAGTTACAATTTAAACACTTATATTCTAGTATACGTCTATAGTTAAAGTCTGTAGATTTATATTATTAGTATGCGTCTACAGATAAATTTTGACTATTTATGATCTTAGTGTAAGTCTATAGTTCAAATCTGAAGATTTATATCCTCAATATACGTCTATAACTCAAGTTTGAAAATTTTTATTTTTAGTATACGTCTAATAGTTAAAATTTAAACACTTATATTCTAGTATACGTCTATAGTTGAAGTCTGTAGATTTATATTATTAGTATGCGTCTATAGATAAAATTTGACTATTTATGATCTTAGTATACGTCTATAGTTCAAATCTGAAGATTTATATCCTCAACATACGTCTATAACTCAAGTTTGAAAATTTTTATTATTAAAATACGTCTAATAGGTAAAATTTAAACACTCATATTCTAGTATACGTCTATAGTTAAAGTCTGTATATTTATATTATTAGTATGCGTCTACAGATGAAATCTGAAGATTAATATTTTTAGTATACGTCTATAGATCAAGCTTGAAGATTTTTATTCTTAGTATGCATCTATAGATTAATTTTGAAAATTTTGTGTTGGCATTTGAGACACGAACAATATATTTTTTTTCATTTTCGCATATTTTTATACGATTTCGAAGGATTTATAAATAGAAATTTTCTAGAAGAAGAAGACCTCCCATACCCACACATGTGACCTATGATGTCAGAGCCAGCTAATCTTTATCAGCAAAATGGCGTATAAAGTTGAACTAAATTTCTCTACACAAATTAGAATGTTAATTAACGATCAATTAATTAAATACAGTGCCGTATCGAACGTCGAATTAGTTGAAATATAATTCCTTCTTGTCTACTTCTTTTACTTGGATTTATTATTTGTTTAAATATTATTTTGTAACCATGATATATTTTTGTTTCGTGTACCTGGCAACTTTGATTCATAATCAATAAAATGAATACATAATCAAATAATGAATAGTGAAAGAATTGAAATCTTTTAGAAAGAATCTTTGTGAAAGAATTTAGAATGTGTTATTTAAGGAAATTGATACTTGACAGACTTGGCTTACTCGAAATGGAATGGAAAGAACAGTTTCTAACGTAAACAAATGCCACATTCCAATAACCAATCAGAATCGAGAAACCCACACTTCTGTATCTTGATCCCACATATGTATCCCATTGTTGTATATTTAAAAATGAAGCCAAACACTTTATAAAATTTACTAAGAAATTTATAAAGTTCACAAATCTTTTCGAAAATAAATTTAAATAGAAAATGTTTAAAAATCTTCCACGTCTCGTGTCCCATTTAACCATGGTTGATCAACTTGCAGCACGCATGCCACAATGTAACACGGTTGGGTTGGAACAGTATTAGCTATTCAAATTATATCGAATTTCAGAAATGTGCAAAAACAAGCAATTTTCTAAATTTACAAGATTTTGTTATCAGATATTGATGTAGTTTTGGATGAACACATAATTGATTAAAAAATATTTTCGGTTTCGGACAAATTGTCAATTATAGTAATTAAAATTTATTGGTATTTTTCTGCTAGCCCGGAGCCAAGTGAAAAAAATTAGGACCTCCAAATTAGGACCTCGCCAAAAAATTAGGACCTCCGCCAACTTTTTTTGGTCTACTTTTTCATTTTATTTATTTTTTAAACAAATTGAAATTAAATAAATAAAAATATTAAAAATATAAAAAGTGAAATAAAATAAAAATATTAAATAAAATAAAAAAAATTTTTAAAAGAAAAATAGTTGAATTTCCTTGCGCTTGGCTAATCGGAGAGTATCAATTCAATTTTTTACATAATATGACTGATTAACCTTTAATCAGCGATTTTTAACAGCGACTTAAAACAGCGATTTTTTTTAATAAATTCAAAATTTGTACTTATGTTTTATTTAATATCCAGTTATTTAAATTTCCACTACACAGATATACATTAAATCGTATCTATTATTAAATTATCTATTTGCGTAAAAAACTTTAATTCATCTAGGAAAACAAATTTCACCTTTTTATATTTATATTTTTAGCTTGTAAGTGAAGGGAGTGGTATTTTTCTCTGAAAATTATACTCTTCTTTATATAGTTGGCCTTTAAAATTCAAAAATTTTCATTAGTTCATTAAAAGGCTTCAAAAGCTTTGGCTTCAATGGCAAACGCTGATAACAGGTCGCATTGTTGATGTTCTTAAATCTCTCATACGCATGGATGTAAAAGGATAATATTGTAAACTTAGAAGGATTATAAGAGATTTGATTTAATTGATAATATGAATTTACTCAATGCAGCTGAAGTTTTCAAACAATAACGTCATAAGACGTTTTATTAATGATGAGAACAGAAACCGAATGATGATAATAATGATAAAAATTATCCGGAAATAATGAATGAAACAATCTTAAATTAATGTATAAAATGGCATTCGAAGGAACGTCTTTAAAAAAATATTTTCTTAAGCATTAAACTAATAGAAGATTACAAATTTGAAGTTAATTGGAGGACAACTATTTTGACCCTCATTTCCATCAAATTTTTACAATTTGACTCTTGCAAAAAAAAAAAAAAAAAAAANAAAAAAAAAAAAAAAAAAAAAAAAAAAAAAAAAAAAAAAACTTAATTCTCTTACATTTTGAAGTACTTTTTATTTCTCAAATTTAAGGTAAAATAATGTTGATCATTTTTAGCAGATTAAATATGAGAGTCATATAATTGGGTATTCGTAACTCGAGAAGAAGTGAAGTGATTATGTCATACCATGTGATTTATTTCAGATTTAATTGGATACTTGTAAGGGACGTCACGCATGTGTGTTTAACCTGATTGGCTTCTGTATCGACAAACGCTACGATTTACCAATTATGACGTCATTTGCAGTCATCCGATTGAAAAGTGAAACATTTGTTACTTTTTTAATGACTTATAACAATATTTGGCTTTTTGAATAGCATTTAAAATTTGTAATCCCATATTGTTTCCACCATATGGAAAAGTGGGCCAATAAACGATGAGAACAGGAATGAGATTTAAGGATATAAAAACAATGGTACTGAAGTCATAAGGGTTACTTTGATATCGGGAAGTGGTCAATTCGCGAAAGGTCGACACACTAGCTACGAAATGTGGTCAGTTTTGTATGAAACAAGAACGTATTTTAGTAACAAGTTATTCTTCAACCACAAATTCTAAGAGAAATACACAGAGCCATGGTGGCTCAGGGGATAGAGCACTCGCCTTCAATGAGGTGAACCGGGTTCGAATCCCAGCGATGATTGGTCGATTCGAAATCCGGACCCGCCTTGTACTGATCACAGTGCTGACGTAAAATATCTTCAATGGTAGAAGGATCATTAGTTAGAGTCCCCTTGCAGTGAGGCTAACCGTGGAAGGTTTTCGTGGTCTTCCTCTCTATGTGACGCAAATGCGGATTAGTTCCATCAAAAAAATCCTCCACGAAGGCAATTTTCTCCCAATACTTGACCCTGGAGCTTCCTTGTCTTCTGGATTGGCTTCAAAATTACAAGGCAACGTGGTTGAACATTAGTCGTAAACCCATAAATTGGGTTGGCTGTTCAATGACAGTAGTAAAAATGAAGTAAAATAGAGTCGTGGTGGCTCTGGGGATGGAGTGTTATGCTCCTAATAAGGTAACCCGGGTTCGAATACCAGCGAATTCTGATCCGAGCTCGTACCGGTCACTGTGCCAATGTAAAATATTTTCAGTGGCAGACAGATCATGAGTTAGAATTCTTTTGGCGAGATAATTGGGAAGATTTTTGTTTTACTCTCAATGAAAGCCAATGCTTTATCAAGAGGTTTCCTTGTCTTCCGAGTTGGGATCAAAATTATAATATTATGGAGTTGGTCATTGATAGTCATAATCTCAGAATTAGGTCAACTGTTAATTTCGGTTATAAAATTTAAAAAAAATGAATTTAAGCAAATTGAAAAAAATCTAGCAACTGTATTTTTTTATTTATTTTTTTCAGCAGCTAAATGTAAGCATAATTTTGAAGAAAAAGATCATAAAGATGCCGATTGTTTCATTCAAGAAAATTATATAAAACTAAGTGTATGTAAAGTGCGCAAAATAACGGATCACCCTGAATAACTTATGATCTAATGATTATATCTTTACGTTTTGGGACTCAAACTTAATAGTTCTAGGGAGTGACCTCAAATATGCTAATTAATTAGTGCAGGATATATTTTAGGTGACAAAATCAGACACAAAAACATACCGTTTTTGCAATGGATTCGGATTACCCACTCCTAAAATATGAAGGGGGTAGCCGTAATATGGGAAATATGATCCCAATTGTTAGGTCATGAGAGCGATCCAAAGTTTGGACACCTTAATGTTAATTTCACTTTCGAATCCCAGCGCTATTACCCGAGAATTTTTTAAGCCAATTGAAAAAATTTTGCACACAATTTTAAAATTTTTTTATCCAAAAAAAATTCTCTGCAAAATATAAGTTTTAGTGGTATTGTTCCTTAAGAATCAAATTTTAAAAAGGTCGAATTTTAAGGAATTTCTCGAAATTTCTCAGAACCGATTTGATTCCGCCGGTTCAGGTCAAATTTTGTATTTTGTCATATAAAATTACATTCTTAAAATAATATAAAAATTGTATACCTTAAAATAATATAAAAATTTTATACCTTAAAATTAAAAATGTTATCGTTTATTATTAAGTTAATAATAAATATTTATTAAAAGTTATACTTTGTATGAAATTATTTTTGGATTAACGAATCTTATAATTGTATGCAAAAACTTTTAAATTTTTTTAATAAGTCCACAAGATATGGTGCAATATGTAAAAAGTTAAATTAATATGTTAAAGTTAAAATAATGTAAAAAGTTAAATGAACTCTTTACACTTTGGACCGCTATTCTGACCAAATTAGGAACTTCCCAGTTTGCCGCTACAGAATCCGTCAAAAAAAAGTATGTTTATTTAGAGAAAATACATTTTTGTGTCTGATTTTGTAACTTAAAAGACAGTCTGCACTAATTAATTAACATATCTAAGTCACCCTCTCGAAACCATTAAAATTGAGACCTAGAATGTAAAGATCTGATCATTAGATCAAAAGTTATTCAGGGTGATCAGGTTCTTTTTTTGTGCACAGTACAATATATGTCTCCATTTTTAATTTTTGGGTTGTCAATGCACATTCTTCTTGAGTGCTGACATCTATTTCTAAATAAAATATTTTTAAACACATCATAAATAGTCATATGCTGCCAGAAATATGATTCCAAGCGTAAGAGATAGAATGTTTTAATCTTTTTAGAGCATTACTTTTGAACACTCCCACCTGGAAATATCACGGGCACAAAAATTAGCGGGCGAAACTTCACATCGACATTTTGACAGGAGCGAGAAGGATTCGAATCCCAGAAACGAAAATTTTAGGAACTTATGTCATGTTTTGAGATGCGTTTTTCTTATTTATTGCGTGATTTCTGACTCAGACATTTAGTTAGGTTTTAATTTTCAGCGCATGAGTTAAGAATCTGCATGGCACGCCCAGCTCTTAGTCGATTTTCAAAATCTGGTTTAGTTTTTTGCAAAAAAGAATCAGTAACTTTAAATAAACCGGTTTAAGAAAAGTTCAGTGTCTTTACAATTACTGACTCTGTCACGTGTATTCCATAAATGGAGTTTATATCTTCCAGTTAATGTCTTTCAAGTTTTCACAATTCTTGATGGTACACTCAGTACTTATGAGTTACAGTTTAAAGCCCATTAGTAAATGCACTTGATACTGTTACTTTCTATTAATACTTATTGAATAGTCATATTAGCACAATGCCAAACTTAGCAATGAGTTTGTAAAGGCGACCGAATTTGTCGCCAAAAGCAGCTAAGTTCTAAAACCTTCACAACATTGTCTACAATATCAGGAATTTTAATAGAGTGAGTGCATATTTTTTACAATATTGCAAGGGCATTATTCTATCTTCTTTTCAATATTTTCTAAAAATAAAATTAAAATTAAAACTTTCGTTAAAGATTTAAATCTCTTTTTGGTATTTAAATAGAGGCTTACGCCGTCCTACCAAAGTCAAATTTATTTTGTTCCTTCTTTCAATTGACTTTTTCTTCCTTTATAAAATTATAGCCAAGATACGATTAATCTATTTTTAATAGGAAATAATTGTACGTTTTGAATCCTGTTTCAAAATATACGAACTCAATCATTCGGTTGCCAATTAAATACAAATAAAAATATACATTAAAATATGTATACATTTATATATCTATAGATATATATTTTTTGCTGCAAACTATTTTACGATAACATGCAGGTTGATGAACGTTTGAAAACTTATAGCTTTTATTAAAGCTATTTATTTATTATTTTTTATTATATAATTTTATTAAGTCTTTTCTTTTTTAGTTCTGCAGCGAATTTGGTCTAAGGTTGGAAATAAAAGAAAAAACAATTATTTAGGCCATTGACCATAAGACCATTGGGCAACAGACCCTTCAATGATTCTCAAAAATGCAATTTGAACCATTTAGGACAGAATAGGCAGTAGGTATGGTTTGCTCAAAATAATATAAAGCACATTCAGGAAAATTAATCGAAATAAAAATAAAGACAAAGGCATTTGTTAGAAGCTAAAGTTAAAATTTTTATCTGAAGTTAAGTTGGGACACTTTCTAACTTTTCAGATGAATACCTCTTACAAGTGACAAATTCTGAAATTATTTTTCTAACAGCTTTCCCTTGCCTGCTGAATTCAAGATTTCGCTCTCAAAATATTTAATTAAGTTAGTAAACCACAATGCGTGATTAAAAGTTGTGAGTTTCGTAGCTCAATCGTGATCCGAAGAAAATACGATGGTTGTTTTAAGATCTTTATTATCTTAGCATTGTTTGTCTTAAGTCGGAAGAATCCTTCATCATCTTTAAACATTTTAAGATTCTTCCAAGTTGTATTATCTCCATTAACTAAACACAGTAGTCTATCTGTGTCATCTTCAACACATTAGTCTCTTAGTAGATAAACTCATCGGCAGTAATCTCTTCAGATCTTTTTGGTTAACTTTGTAAAAGACTATTGCGTTTAGTAAAGTCTAGATTTGCAGAAGTTGATATATTAACGAATCAAGGCTGTTTTTCATTGTATTTTGCATCATCTGCATTTCCTCCAGAAGATTGTAGTATGTTTCTGCAATGGTGACTCATAGGCACTCTGCGATGGTTTAGACTCAATGGTCATTATTGACCTCTAACCCTGTATGATCAAATGGCCGTATTAGCTAAATTGTGAGGTCAAAGTTACCAGAACGAAATTTGGCGAGCCAATTTAATGCTGTCTTCTGCATAGTGAAGACTAGAAACATGTAGACTACAAATGCTTCATGCTATATTAGAAGTGGTAGTTCCGTGTAAGTGCTAGAATTTCATAATAGTGTGAATTTGCAATAGCTTCATAATCAACAACAACAAAAAATTTCAAATTTTTTTTAATGTTTTTAGAGCTTACAGTAATTACTTTAAAAAGGTTAAATGTGAAACTTTTAAAAAAAAAATTAATAAATAACAAAATAAAATAAAAATAACAATAATAAGAACATAGAAGGGTAAAATACTAAGCTAATCAAAAAATAAGCTGTTAAAGTTGACAGTTTTATTGTTAATGAGTTACTTGTTATCTCTTTGTATGAATTACTTGCGTTGTACGTTTTAACTAATATCGATACAGAAAAACTAAAACTATTTTCAATGTTTTAACACATAGATGAAAGAATTGTATTTCTATTTGTTATTTTTCTTAAAAAAGCTAAGATAAAATATGTTTTGAGTAAGGTTTTCATCACTGAGTCGACTTCTTTGTTTTATCACATCCATTATTATGCAGTTATTGAGTCTCGGTGTTACCTTTTAATTATTTAGTATTCGTTTGGAAATTTGAAAATTGCTCTCTTGACTGTGAGTTAATTAACCTTTAAACTAAATTCCTTATTAACCAGGTACTAATTCTGTACTTTTCTTCTACTTTTTCAATATAAATTTTTTTTTCCATAATTTGTTTACATTGAAAAATTACATTAATTCGTTCAATTACAACGTTAATCATGTTTCAATTATAACTTATTGGTTATATTTAAAACCGTATTAAATCACCGTTATTTAGCCACTTTAATGCTTATTGTGTAGTTTTATGTAACCGAATTAACAAACATATAATGTACTGACTGCTAGATGCAAATCTGAGCGTTACAACGAGCTAGCCTATGCCGCTATGAATGGGCTACCACCCCGTTCATAGCAATCATACCAAGGCTAATATTTTCCGAATTTGTTACGAGTTGTACAATAAAATTGCATGATACATGATTTATTGAAAACATATGAGGTATAGTTAAATCTACCGCTGCCTACGAATTTAGCAAACTATCTAGCTTAATAAAAGCAACCCGTATGCATAGGCGTGAGAGGCTGTTAATTTTTTTTTTTTTAAAGTTCGTCTATTTTAAGTTTTGTATGCACATTTATGTACATAAATATACAAACATAAAAAAAATGATTATGCATATATTCATACAACTGAAAATAAACGAACTGTTTTCTAAAAACAGAAATTGCCCCTCCCCCTTCATGCTACGCCTGTGCCCATATGCATAGTATGGAAAGAAAGAAATGGCATTAGCGCGTACAAAACCTTATAAGTGGCAAATTTGTCGTTTTTAAGGATCATTTTGTTTAAATGGCACATTGATAGTAAATTTTCTCTACCTATATTATGAATTTGCTTTTGAAAAAGCATATATTTTTCAGTGAACCATGAAGTTAAAAATTTGAAATCGTAAACAATATAAAAGCAGTTTACTATTTAATTAAATTTAATATGTTTATGTGCATGCTGATCAAAACTAATTCATCCTTAACGACAGCAATATGTATATGATTTTATGACATGAAAAAAAACGAATACTGTAAAAACGTTTGTAAAAAAATATCTACCAATTTCTCTATAATTATTCTTTTATTGATTCCGGTTAGAAATTATAAACTTATGCCAAGATGTTCGTAATAATCACAGATCTTATTTTAAACGTTTTAAATTTCCCGTGACTGTCTAAACTAAAAATGAACTACAATAATAAAAATAATGATGCAGGTACCTAATAAATGGCCAGAATGATGTTCTAAAAAAGATAAGCAACTAAAAATTAAATAACGATTTATAAATTGTATGAAAGGTGATTTCCTGGCTTGCTGTAATTTCATAATACCTTATTTTTGTTAGTTAGAAAAAGCACTCCGGGCATAAAAAAGGAAAGAATTTCATTCGAGTGTTCGCCAATTCGCCAAGCTTCGGAAAGAAATAACCAGACATTCAGACAGTGAATGTCCCGCGACCAGACAAAGAAAATGCATGGTCGTTAGCGCAGATAGATCAGGGAGGAGAACTAGAACAATCAAATAAAAGTTTAGGAAGGGAGAGTGGCAACAATGAGAATGTGTCTAGAATATCGTCTAATTTAATACATTTGGTAAAGTTGATGATGTCATATTGTTATAGTTAAACGAATAAAATACGTGTTTCATAATATTTATTATAACTTTAAAGTAGAGAACAAGCGATTTGTTTAAAAGTATAACTCAATAGAGTCGTTTTAAAGGATAGACACAAGGCCCCTAAGTACTAATGGGACTTCCAAAATCTATAAATATAATTACGTTTTTTAGTTAATTTATCCCTTTATTAATATGTAAAAAAATTGAGGATAAGAGGGAATTAAATAAAATATTAAAAAGAAATCCGGCTCAACAAAATATTCATAAACTTCATAGGTATTATCGATAATATGTTGCATATGGAATCATAAGAGGCAGATGGAAGTAATTTTTCATTTTAAAATACTTCTTAATTTAGCTTTTAATTTAGTTTTTCTAGTGAGAAGGAAAAAAAATTCTTGTTAATTTGAATTCGACAGTTTACATTTACAGAGTTCAAACTTTTTAATCGAGACAGTTTAAAAGTTTTATTTGCATAAATTTTAATTTCCTAAGAACTTTATGTACATAGGCTATTTTAGAGAAAAAAATTCATAATTTAGATAATTTTACAATTTTTTTTAATTTTTGAGATAATTTTGAAAAAAAGTTGCGAGTTTTCCTTCTGTGCGGAAAAAAACAACACTTTTTGCACTTTCAACAGAAGCAAAAATTTTGAAATAGCAATTTACGATGATAATTTGCAATGTAACGAAAAGCTTTTTAAACGAATTACTTCGATGAATGTCTAAAAGATGGACCAAAAGTACGTTTTTTTATGTATTTTTATCACCGTTAACGAACAGATAATAGACATAGTGAATATATTGTTCTTAATACATCTCTTCAGGACTTTATAATTTGAATTTAATCCAGATAATGAAGGACCTATTAATAGGACCAAATTACCGAATTGATGAAAAAATTTCAGAAATTCACTTTGAAATAATAAAAAAACGATTTACTCATAGGCAAGCGAGTACTTAAGTTTATTACTGCAGTGGGGTGATATATACATAGCGAGAAAAACTGTTGCCATTTTCCCTCTTTTAAAATAAAATGTTCATCTTTATAACACGCTCTACATTAGAATGGAAACTCGAAGTACTTTTTTGTTAAATGTTATTAATTCAAATAACCTAATCATATTAGAGAATACTTATCAAAGTTGGAAAAAAATTTTTGTCAAGTAGGAAAAAAATTGTTTCCTTATAATAGTTAAACCAATATGTCATTTTAGCAAATTGATTGAAAAAAAGGAAACCTAATTTACCTCATTGCAGAAACAAATGATAAATAGACTTCTTGTCTAGACATATTATTTTAATCGTCTATTTTTCGTATTAAAGAGAGCAAATTAATGCCCATAAAATTAATTTAAAGATTCATTACAGAACAATGGTTACCAAGGTCCCTACAAATCATCATAAAGAATTAATACAACACAGTCGTTTACTAAAACGATTTTAATGCTGTAACTGATGGTGGAGGCAAAAAATCGTTTGAAAATAAAAATGAAACACGTGTTCTTTCAAATCAATCAATCAGATTTCTACTAATGGATTTTTAACGATCTTTAAATTTTGCTCAACTCTACTTTCATTGACACGTGTCGTAGTGGGGGTGTTGAAAATATAATTGCGGTTGGTCAGTTAGGAGATAAATTATGAGATAGCGACATGAGATTTTAAGATGTCATTTTTGTGATTTGTGTCTCTGGAGAATAGAATTCTATCAATGAGAGAATCGTAAAAATCATTGGGATTTATTTTTAGATAGATGGAATAGAAGTGTTGCCATTTTTGGAAGAAAAATATAATCGTTTTTGTTTTGAGTTTGGTTTGAGCTATCTTTATTGGCTGCCAATGATTTATGATCTTTTTCAAGTGTTAATAGAAAATTGATTAATATTTATTTCTCTATTTTAAGATCACATTATTCATTTCAGAAATGGTTAACTCTAAAAAAGCGTTGGAAATCGAAAATAATGTTGAGATTTTTAATCGAAGAATTACAAATTTAAAAATCGGAGAATTACAAAAGGGGGTGAAATGAAAAACGATCTTATATATATATATGATATCTATGCAAAAAAAGGCGAAATCTAACTACATTTTACCTTAATTTTTAACCCTATATGTTTTTTTTATAACCGTCGTTGAACAGCCGACACAATTTTGGGTTTACGACTACTAATGTTCAACTCCGTAGCCTTGTAATTTTGAACCCAATCCAGAAGACAAGAGAGCTCCCGGATCAAGTATTGGGAGAAATTAATCTTCGTGGAGGGCGTTTTAATGGAACTAACCCGCGTTTGCGTTGCATGGAGAAGAAAACCACGAAAACCTCCCACAGTTAGCCTGACGGCAAGAAGACTCTAACCCATAATACGTCTACCACTGAGAATATTTTACGGCAGCACAATGGTCGGTGTGAGTCGGGTGCAAAATTCTTATCGACCAGCCAAACGGAAATTCCTCAAAACCTTTAACCTCTAAACCTCCTTGTTCGAAAATTGGCCGCTGTGAAAGTGTTTTATTTTTGAAAATAATTCCATTATCCAAGTGAAATTTATGTAATTACTCACTATAAAATCATTTTCAATACTTATCGTTGCCGATAGTGATTTTTATAATACCGTTTGCGGATAATTATCTTACATTTGATATTTATTGCAAAACCGAATAATCATCATATAATATTCATAACACAATTTTTATTAAAATATCGTTGTTATTATTACAATATATCACCCAGCTCGATACTAATGGCAATAAAATAAAACAGGCACTTATACTGATTTTTTAAAAAAAAAAAAGTTGAGTAAAAGGAAATGATGACAACCCGCTCTCATGCAGAGAACATCATTCTTACATAATTCAGCAAATAAAATATTTTAAAAATTAAAAAAAAAAGCTTTTATTTAGTTCTGCTAAAAAAAAGTAAGAAATAAAATATTAGGCGAAACTTATGAATATTTTTAGGAGCGTGAATGAAAAGTTAAGTTTTTTTTTCTTTTTCTTTTTTAACGGTATGTTAACGGTAACGGACTAAGCGAAAATTGACCTAAATTTCAATAACTTTCTTACACTAAATTAAATGTTTGTTTGTTTATTTTGTTTTTTTCCATACTTTTTTTAATAATTTTACCGACTAGAAGGTCATCTTCATTATTTTATACCATATTTGGAAACGAATAGTTTTTTTTCACTTTCTTCATTCAAAAATAAAAGGATTTGAAAATTATTTATTCAACCTATTCATATTATATTTTAAAATACATAATTTGTTTTACGCATTTTTTATTTAAAACTAAAGGAATTAAAAAGTTATTTATCCGCATTATTTAAGTCATACTTAAAATTAAATCGTTTTTTTTTACACATTTCATACTGAAAACTTAAAAGATAGCAAAATAATTTATCATCGCATATTAAATCATAATTTAAATCAAACTGTTTTCTTTTTACATCCTCCTCATTCAAAACCTAAAATGTTACAACTTATTTTTATTTTCACAATTTAAATCATATTTTAAGTACAAACCGTTTTCATTTAAAACTATTGTTATTCAAAACTTAAAAAAAAATACTTATTTATCTTCACTATTTGTGTTGCATTTTAAACTAAATCGTTTTATTTTTACTCCCTTCTCATTCAAAACTAAAAAGATTCGAAAATAATTTAATCGTGTTTTAAAAATAAAACCGTTTGCGTTTCATACTTTCACTACTAAAATAGTTAGAACTAATTTATTCTTAGTACTTATTTTAATAAGAAAATAGAAGTTTTATTCTAAAAAACAAACTGTCGAACTGTTTTCTTTTTACACCTTCCTCCTTCAAAACCTAAAATGTTACAACTTATTTTTATTTTCACAACGTAAATAATATTTTAAATACAAATCGTTTTCATTTAAAACGATTGTTATTCAAAACTAAAAAGAAAAAAAAAATACTAATTTATCTTCACTATTTGTGTTGCATTTTAAACTAAATCGTTTTATTTTTACACACTTCTCATTCAAAACTCAAAAGATTGAAAAATAATTGAATCGTGTTTTAAATAAAACCGTTTTCGCTTCATACTTTCACTACGAAAATAGTTAGAACTAATTTATTCTTAGTATTTATTTTAATAAGAAAATACAAGTTTTATTCTAAACAAAAAATGTGAAGGTCGTATTCATATGATGTATCTATTCTTCAAACACAGCTGATGAAAACTCTTTATTAGTTACTCGTAAAAAAAAAATGATTTCTGAGAGACTGAAACAGACCTTGATGCTGAAAGGATTGCTGTACCAACGCCACTTGTTCCACTCCGGATTTTTTTTCTTTTCTTGTTTCTTCGGGGTAACTCCCTGTTTGTCTCGATATTTAAGTCTAGACTAGACATACATAGGAAATTTATCGCAAATATCATTTTTCCGGGTAGGTTGAGTTGTATACATTGCTTCCTTTATGAAAATCATGTGTCGATTATTTTGATAAAGTTGTTAGCGTGTTAGTTGATAAAGTTAACAGCGAAAATTGAATAACTACAATCAAAATCGTTTACATTAATTTTAAGAAGCCAGTTTTTAAAAATTGGGTAAATGATGCAGGTTTGGATGTTTGAAATTTTTTATATTCCTGAAATTTTCAAGATATGTTCTTAAAGCAAACTATTAGAAAAAAAATTTTTTTTTCTGGAAATTTTGGGAAATAATGAGAAATAACACATAGATTTAAATGTGAAACAAGTGAATCACAGCACTGACCGATATTTCATATTCTACTACGAACACACTAATTATTAAGAGATAAATGCTTTCAATGGACAATTGCATTGAAGGTCAAAGGTCATTCGAAATTCTTCGAAAAACGCTGTTTTCTTAGATTTTGGCCGTCGAAATCTATAAGAACCAACAGTGAACCACAAAGGTATATATTTCTGTGAATACATATCAATGTGTAGTAACTAACAAAATTAACATATGTGTGGCGTATGTGTTGGCTTGACCTTAAAACTGGCCTTAAAGTAGTAAGAAACTGAAAGTGACAAATAGTAAAGTCTTTTTTATGCTGACTTGAATAAAGCCTTGTTCATATCGATACAACTAATAGACCTAACGTTTAAAATAAAATTTGTTTTGGGTAAATAGTACAGTACATTGCTATGCATATAAACAAAGTTTTTGACTATATAAATTTCTAGGAAAAATGAAATGAAATACATTATTTCAAAGAACGTAATTTTAAATGGCAAAATAAAAAATTTGTGCGAAATCGGTTGAATAGTTCCTGAGAAATCGAACTTTAAAAAGTCGTTTATTTAAAATACAATATCTCAAAAACAATTTGACTGATTTCTCTCACATGCTGTATTTTGCCATTTCCAATTGCGTTCTTGAAAATTATGTAAAAAATTGTTGATCCGGAAATTCAAAATTTTTCGACCATAATTAAACAAATTAGTAAAAAATAATAAAAATTTATTAAAAATTATTTTCTGCAGGGAATTATCCTTGTATAAACGAACACTATGCGAACAAGTTTCTAGATATAGCGAAATACGCATAAAATAAAATTAACATAAAGCAGTCCAAACCTTGGGTCGCTGATTTCGTAACTTAAAATATTATCTGCTCTAACTGATTAGCATATTTAAAGTTATCCCCTCAAACTTTTAAAATTGACTCATAATACGTGTTAATCTGATTATTAGATCGTTATCGTAGGCCATTAAGGCAAAAGGATGTGATTGTTCTTGTTTTTCAGTGGCGCCATCTATGGCCAAGAATTCGACTTCTGCCACATCCATACATCAAACACCCGTTTATAGGGCGGACACATTCATACATCTACACATCGTAATTTTGGCCTCAACCAGAGAACGATCGATCTCTGATCCAGTACTCCCTGAGGTATAATTTGCTATGGGAACATATAGGACTTTGCGACCAGATAGAATTTTTTATTTTTTATTTTATAACGGTAGATGAACAGCCGACGCAATTTTATGGGTTCACGACTGCTAATGTTCAACTCCATAGCCTTGTAATTTTGAACCCAATCTAGAAGACAAGAGAACTCCTGGATTGGGAGAAATTTGCCTTCCTGGAGAACTTTTTGACGGAGCTAACCCGCATTTGCGTTACATGGAGAGAAAGATCACGAGAACCTCCCACAGTTAACATGACGGCAAGGGGACTCTAATCCAAGATCAGTCTACCACTGAGGATATTTCACGTCAGAACTGTGGTCGGTGCAAGCCGGATGCGGAATTCGTATCGACTGGAAAGCGAACGCTGTATCCCCTGAGCATTGTCTGATTAGCATATTTAAAGCTATCTCCTCGAACCTTTAAAATTAAGGAAGAGGGATGCGATTGTTCTTGTTTTATTATGGCGTCATCTATGGTCAAGAATTTGACTTCAGCCACATCCATACATCACACACCCGTTTATAGGGCGGACACATTCATACATCCATTCATTCATCCACAGGTCGTAATATTGACCTGAACCAGAGAACAATCGATCTCTGATCCAGTGGTCCCAGAGCTATAATTTTGTTATGGGAACATATAAGACTTTGTGACCCGACAGATTAAAAGTGCACCAGTCACCAATGGGAGTCTTCAGCCGGCTAGATTCGAAGCTCCGTCCACACGGACCTGAGTCCAGCGTCCTGCCAACCAGGCTATCCTGGCCAATCATTAGATTAAAATTTATATATGGTGTTTCGTTCCTCTTTTTTAGGACAGTACTTGCAATTTACATTGTAAGAATTGTAGTTTGGTTTTTCCTCATCCAATTTATAAAAATAATTATTATAATTCTATTAACGATAAATTAATTAAGTAATTAAGTTGTTTAATATAAATAAATTTTTTAAGTTGTTTAATATAAATAAATTTTTTAAGTTGTTTAATGTAAATAACTAAGCACATTTTATTTAATATAATTAAATTGATCTAAATATGACGATTTCTATATTAAATATTATTCCTTTTCCAACTTAACAGCATTCTAATAATCGTGAAACATTTCATTACCTCATTTTGTAAACAAAGATAATGAAATTTCCGATAATGAAAAACAATATTCTATGCTCTTTGTAAACAATAATGTTCTTTTTCAGCGAATTTAAAAAGGCGCAAAGGAAGAGTCTGAGACAGGTGCAATAAAACAAATTGCTTCGCTGAACCGAATGATTTCATAAAATTTACCAAAAATATAGTTTTTTTTTAAAAAAAAACATCTCTGTTTTTGAGTTTCTTTGTTCATGAAAAAGAAATCGCGAGTGGATAAAAAAACGGAATGACAGACGCTTTGTGGCATGTGATTTGTCAGCTGGTAGTTCATATATCGTCTGATTCTGTCAAAACTGTCGAAATTGGCGAGAAAACAAACTAAGAGATATTCTGATTGGTTATAAGTGATTCATCTGGCTGGCTCCTTTCCTTTGCTTAAGCAGTAAACAAAATCAGGATTTTTTTTTGTTAGTTACAACGGGTGCATTTCGGGCGTTACTGTTTTTAAAAGAGAAAAGAAAATAATTTAATGCATATGGTTCTTAGAATTATTTGAAAAGAAGCAAAGGTTGTTTTCGAACTAAAATAATATTTCGCTGGAAATACATGTTTAAACTTGTTTACTCAATTAATAAACCACGTTCTAAGAACAGTGATCTAAAGTTGATAAAGGGAATATAAGTAAAAATTTAGTTTATAATTAGAAAATTCTTCCTATTAGTTTAGATCTTCACTTAATTGACGAGAACTGTATATATCCTTAAAGCAGTGTTTCCCAAACTTATGACTTTTGTGTACCCTTTCTAAATTTTTCGTAACGCTGTGTACCACTAATAAAAAAATGAATGTATTTTTTACTATTAAGAATAATTGCCCAAAAGTTAAAAATCACAATTATTTGCAGACAACTGGAATTATAGCCAATAGAAAAATATGTAATCGTAAATTTTCATGGCTAGCTTTGTTTTTAAATAAAAAAATTTTGTAATTTTCGTTTATTTCAAGATATTTCGCATAAGAACGCGTACCCCCGCTCAACTGTTCCCGCACCCTTGGGGATACGCTTACCCCACTTTGGGAAACACTGTCTTAAAGGAAGGGGGGGGGGGCATTATAACACCACTGCTTCATGCTTCAGGTTGTATAAGATAAAGATTGTATTAAGGGGTATAAGATAAAGGTTGAATTAAGGGGTATAAGATAAAGGTTGTATTAAGGGGTATAAGATAAAGGTTGTATTAAGGGTATAAATTGGTTATAACTAGCATTTATATTATTATTCGTTTATTAGGAATTACTAAGTTATAAATAAATTGTTTCATATTTTTATTAAAATCGTAATTTCACCATTTGCAATTTTTTTGGGGGGGGAAAACATACAGTAAAATTAAACTGATTTTTGGTGGGGGAAAAGTTTAACAAGAATTATATAATATTAAACGAAATATATAAAAACAATTGACAATTGTTGTAAGCACGTATGAACCAATAAAAGACTACTATACCTGTATATCAAAAATATTAAAGAAGATTAATGGTTTGTAGTGTTGTTTTATCACTTAATTAATCTTAAATTTGGTATTAGTATGACTGTTGAATTAGCAACCCTTGAACTGAATTTAGTCTAGTTATAAATTTGTTTTTGGTGTTTATGCATATGCTGACGTGTGCTTTTCATAATTTATTCAATAAACTGTACATAAAGAAAAATAAATTTTTAAAAAAAACTTGCCATTTTTTATGGGCATTTTACTTTCAATAATTTTGCAAAGGTGACAGAAAGATAAGTAAATATTGATAAATGATTGGATCTTAATGTAATTTCAGGTTTCTCAAGAAAACTATTTGAAATAAGTCTTAACTCTCGGAACCCCTTAAACATTTCCACGGAAACCGAAGTTTTCGCGGAACACCATTGGGAGCAGTTAACATAGATTATTGTAATCCCTCAACATAAAAAACATGATAATATTCATTTAAAATGCATACATAGGAAGAGATTTATATTTAAAAAATTTTAAGATATAACTTTTATTTTTATGATTCCAAGTAAATTTTCCTATATTTATAAACTCCTTTATTACATAATACTAATTTTGAATGCAGAAATTTTATTCATGTGAGCTTTTTTTACTTAATAGCATTAAAAAACTTAATAAATTAAAAAAGCAATAATTTAAAAAAAAAAATATGTATTTTTATCAGAATCTTCGAATACTTGCGGTTCAACTTTGAGCGGTGTATGAGACATGCCCGTATTCGTCCTATAAATTGATTCGCAATTTTGATTGTAAAGTTCTATAGCTGACCTTTCCGAGTGTACAATTTGATTATGAAATCAACAAAAAAAAGAAATAAACTCGTAATATATCAAAAAGAAAAAGCGAATCAAATTAGCTAATTTAAAGTTATTACTTCCAGAAATCTACTTATTGGAGCTTCAAAACAAATATTTAATTTATTCAAACAGTGAATGATATATTTGATTGGATTGTTCGAATCATGCAATATTCTAATTATTAGTCACCAATGTTTTTTATCCGTTTCACTTAACGAAGATTTATTACTACCACAAATCAATCGAATTATACTTACCACATTAAAATAGTAATAATAAGGTACACTAGACTGCTAGTAATAATAAGATTGAATTTAAATTAGTAATAATAAGAAGGTAAGTCAAGGTTAGGTTAGGTTTTAAAGAGTGCCTACTAATAATTCAAACTCAATAAGTGTTTTCTGTCATATAATTGAAATGAAATCAATTATCCTATTCTCAATTGCGTTTTTAAAGATTTCGCTTAATCACCTGGAAAAAAAAAGAATTGTGTTCTTCTTAAATCAGTTTTCAATGTCAGCATTTAAATAATAATAATAACTGTTATTATTTATTATTGTAAAGTACTTCTTTGCGGACAAGCGTACGATGGCCACATTGCTTATGCCTTTTCTTAACTGAATTTTTTGCTAAAATGTTTATGCTCCATAAGAGGTTAGTATCACTTTCATTATGAAAAATTAAACATATTAGTAATAGCCCTACTTATGTAGCAAGTCACACTAGAGCTGCACAATGGACGACGGTCTAAGAAACATCTCTGAGGATGATCCGAAGACACGCCATCACAATTTTGATTCTCTAAAGAGGGAATAACTCCTCTGTTTCGGTAGACCGTCGAGCACTTAACTGTAAAACAGTTTAACAAGATCAGATACCACGCACCCTCTGTCCCTTCGCAATCAGATCAAGGTTTTCATCCACCTGTTCATTGACCACAGGCATTGCGATGGGACTACGGTGATCTACTGAAAACCGTATCCTACAATCGATCCACTGGTGGACAAACTAAACATAGAGTACCGTTATTCACTATAGCTTAAACCACTAAAAGTTCGGGAAACATCCCTGAAGATGATGCAAGGCTTACAATTTTGTTCCTCTGCAGAGGGGATGGCTCCACCATTTTAATAGCCTGATGAACCCTTTACAGTAGATTAGTTTAACAAGGATCAATATTGCTCACCCTCGGTTATTTCGCAGGCTGATCAAAGTGGTCACCCACCTGCTCATTGACCGTAGCTGGTGAGATATGTATTGTTAATGTACGATAGGAGCATCGATTACTATATACTATCCCGATGAAAGCACCGTTTACTATTATACTATAAATGCATAAAATCAAATAGCTTGAATAATTTATTTTAAGCAATTTACTTAGTACTTTTAAGCAAATAAGGGTGTAAAAATAAACTCGATCGAAATACTCCGAAAGTATACCCTAAAATATATGTAGAATAAATTTTGGAATCGATAGATAAATTACACATGTTTAAAATTTAATCATTGTATATAGTACCTCACGGGCTTATATATTACGATACCAAAATTAAAATAATCAAAATCGACGATATCAATCTATCAATTACGAAATCACATGCTAAAATGAGCATATACTTTATACATGTGTATTTCACTTTAATTTTCTATTACAATCAGGTTCATATAAAGTTCAAGAATTCTAAACACCTCTTGCTACTGATAGTTTGGAATTCCATTTTAAAATGTAATTGATCAAATTGATGAAAATTATTAAATTGCACTTCAATAAATTAATTACACATACTTAAAATTTAATCATTGAATATAGTGCCTCATAGGCTCATAAATTACGATATCACAACCAAAATAATCAAAATTGGCGATGTCAATTACGATATCACATGCTAAAATGAGCATATACTACTTTATACATGTGTATTTCACGTTAATTTTCTATTACAATCAGGTTCATATAAAGTTCAAGAATTCTAAACACCTCTTGTTACTGGTATTTTGGAATTCCATTTTAAAATATAATTGATCAAATCGATGAAAATTATTAAATTGCACTTCAATAAGTAATTACACTTGCTTAAAATTCAGTCATCGAACATAGTGCATCACAAGCTCCTCTATTACTCTATCAAAATTAAAATAATCAAAATCGACGATATCAATGTGATATCAATTACGATATCACATGCTACAATAGGCATATACCTTTTACATCTCTATTTCACCTAATTTCGCGTTACATTCAGATTCATACGGAATTCTAAACACCTCTTGCTACTGGTATTTCGGAGTTCCATTTTAATAATATAATTGTCCAAATTGGTGAAAGTTATTAAATCGCACCTCAATAAAGTAATTACAGCTGTTTAAAAATTAGTCATCAAACATAGTGCCCTCATCTATAACAATATCACGATTAAAATTGTTCTCTTTCTGCAAAATGGCTGAGCTAGACACACAATGGAGAAGTCGTACGACTTTTGAAAGGTATGATCGATTTTGATAAATTCGACAAATTGTTTCTTCGTATAGAATACCTAATGAATCACCCATAGTATAGATTATAAATATTCAGAAACTCCTAACGGGTGTGGTAACAGAAGAGTGTTTATTTTTTTAATTGTCTCAGAATGTTAAAAGCAGACACAATATAATAGAGAGTTTGACTAAGATTGATTACAAAAAAATTAAGCAAGTCAAAACGTGATTGTAATTATTTAAACTTATAGTTAATTCAGGTGCATTTTTTTCCCTAGCATTTGATAAAGATTTAGTAAAAGTACATCGATAATACTAAAGGTATTATTAATATCTTTTGTTATAATATAATTATCAACGTGCTGTCATATCGTATCTGATAAGTTTTCAGAAGTAGTGTAAAATGATTCAGATCTTGTATAAAAATATGTATTTTTAACTAGGCTACTATGTTTTTATATATACTTTGATAAGAGTGAGATACTTTGATTTAATGTATGTACATGAGTGAGGTTTATGCAACTGCGGACGTGTGAAGTGACCTCTAGTACAGGGGTTCCGATTTTTTTCGACTGTGGAACTATAAATGATCGATCTTCTTTTGCCGGAACCCCGAGATTTAATGAATAAACTTCATCAGCAATTGTGGAACATATTAATTAATGAAATACCATTAATTACTTTTTAAATATGTACTGATCTATTTTAATAATTATTTTGAAAATATTTAGTGACTGACTGAAAATGGAATTTTCTTATCAGTGTTTTTATCAATATTAGTCTCAAAATTGGGTTTTATGTCAGACAGTTGAATTAACAGATCTGGAGAGGCATTTGTTATGTAAAGCTATAAAAAGACTGAACGATTATTTATGCAAACGATTATATATGATTATTATGAACTAAACTTTATGCAAAATATTGTTTATGATGTCATTAGTTAAAAGTGTCATTAACGCAATATTATCCAGTGTTTATTAATAATTTTGAGTGGCAATGTAAAAAGATAGTTGCTCTAAAGTTTTATAATAAAATGGTTGTTTTGATAGAACGCAGTTATTTATTTAGAATTTCAATATAATGATAATTTTAAAAGCTTTGATAAATCAGGTAGATTTATTGGAAGCACGAATCAGCATTGACTCCAGTTTTTTTTTTTTTTTTTTTAAATTTGATTTTAGTGTATGAATAAACTGAAAATGAATAAGCTAAAATATGGTTTCTATTGAAATAAAAACCTAAAAGGACAAAAATAAAGGTTGACAATGATTATTAGAGGAAAATACATTGCAAAAATTAGTTATTTTTATTAAATGCAAAATATTAATGCAATTATTCACAAATGCATATCGTTTTCATGATTCATTCATTATATTGTTATTCGAAAAGGAATTGTTTTGAATTTTCTTTTCACACAAATATTTTAATTAAACAATTTCATATGAATAAAGGAAATAATAAATGAAAAAGGGTAATTAAATGGATATAAATTCAATTACCTGTTTCTAAAACCATAACTGGTTAACAAAGTCCCAAGTCTCGGAACTCATGTGGCCATTCCACAATTTCCTCCTGCTTTTTTACCATTTAATTAATTTCATACGAATTAAGGAAATATGAAATACATAATGGCAAATTAATTGGATATTAATTCAATTAAACATTTCGAAAATCATAACTGGTTAAAAAACAAAAGTCCTAAGTCTCGGAACCCATTTAACCCTTCCACGATTTACACCTAATTTAATCAAATAATTTTATAAGAATTAAGGAAATATTAAATTAATGATGGAAAATTAATTGGATATTAGTTTAATTACATGTTTCAAAAATCTTAACTGGTTAAAAATCAAAAGCTTTAAGACTCAAAACCCATGTAACTTTTCTACGATTTCCACCATTTAATTAAATAATTTCATGAGAATTAAGGAAATATTAAATAAATGATGGAAAATTAATTGGATATTAATTTAATTACACATTTCGAATTTCATAACTGGTTAAGAAACAGAAGTCCTAAGACTCCGAACCCATGTGGCCTTTCCACGATTCCAGCCTTTCCACCATTTGGGAACAGTTGCTCTAGAACAGTCATGCCAAAGACACGGCCCGCTTGCGCATCCGGCCCCCGGGCCATATCAATACGGCCCTCGATCGCAATGTGTCATAGAAAGAAGAATCGTGTTTTTAGAGCTTTTAGATTTCACTCGATTCCTCTACGGAAGTTTTAAAATGCGCACACTACATTTATAAGTAATTTCAAGGGCAACGCCTGCCTAGACAAGCGAGAGAGAAGAACAAACATCTCACAAGACTCACGAGTGAACATCTCCAATCAATTCTTAAAATGATTACAACAAGTATGAAATCAGACATCAATGAGCTTGTCAAAAACAAGAGAAGTCAGGTATCTGGATCCTCGAGCTCAAAATAATTACCCTCTTTTATAACTTTGATATGATTTTTAACAACCGTATATTATATACTATATAATTAAATAAATAAAATGTTATAATAATTCAGTAAATTTTTTTATTTGAATCTGGCCCGCCTACACATTCTAAATTTAAAAATGGCCCTCTGGAAAATTTAGTTTGACACCTCTGCTCTAGAAGATACTTTGGCAATGACTTCATTAAATTAGAACAGGTATTTTTAATTTCATAGCCATGAAATCACACTTTTCCTGCATTATTTATCATGGTATCTGTCTTCCATCCACCTTCCTTTAACGATTTTTCAAATTATTCTCAATTTGATTCAAGTCGGATGAGCATCTAAACCAATAAAGCACATTCCAGTATGAATCTCTCGACCATCGACTTGCATGGAACAATCTTATATTATACATTATAAAAAAGAATTGATATTGAGATCGGTTGGGTTGGTCGTGCAATACTTTAAAATTGACGAAGTAAATCCGTAGCTTCTACGATTTTTACCTTACAAGTTTCTTATCGCAAAAATTACCAAAAAAATCAGTAATCAAGCGGGGATTTTTTTGCCGAAATAAAACAAGTTTTTACAACAAAATTAATTCTGCTGTCGCAACAACCTTTTATCATATAGGAACGTTTTCTCTGTGAAAGTTACAGTGCGAATTTTTACTCACACCAGAAGTGAATATTTTATGTCGGTAGAGTTTTTATCGATCGGTTATCGCCGGGATTCGAACCTTAGTCACTTCATTAAGAGGCTCACACTCTGTACCTTGAGCCACTGCGACTCATGTATTTATAATGCAGAAACTATTATAGTGAGAATTTCGCTTTAGTATTGTATTAGTTTGATAATTAAGTGGAATCGCAGTTTTATTTATACGATGTTCAAAACCATAAAACCATATAAATCGTTCGATAATCAAATATCAAATTTAGAAATAGTAAAATGATTGGAGAAAATGTAAAGTTATATTACGGAGCGCAAAATTATACGGAAAAAACTAGAATTTCAACTGACTGTTTTAATCCGTTTAAGATTAACCGTTTTATCAATAAAACGGTTTTAAACCAATAAAATTACTGTAAATACGAAAGAAAACAGGTATTGTTTAGTGTTCTATTTCAACGTACTTGATTGACTCCTTCGTGCCTTCAGCAAAGACTAAGCTTTTAATGTCATTTGCCGAAGAAAAAACAACAACACCAAAACATTTGTTGTGGAGGTTTCACAATTAGTTGGCACATTGTCACATCATCACACAACATTAACTTTGTAACCCTGCACAAATAAACGAATTACATCGCTAAAAATTACCTTTTATCACTCATCTGACATCAGTGATTTATATTTTTTGGACCACGATAATCGTTTTTTCATCATTTTAGCAACTTTCGCTTCTTCTTTGGTTTTGTTGTCTTCTGGCCAACTTCCCGCAGCCGACGGCGTGAAGTTGAGCAGTTAATATCAAAGTCAACCGCTCTCTTAGGAGGACACCATACCACGCGAAAAAATATTCATAAAAAATTTTGTTTCACCTCCATGACTAATTTAAAATTTAAAGTGTAGAAAAAATGAGTTCAGGGAAACCTTGAGTAAGCCACGAAGTTTCAATTGCAGAAAAAAAAATTTCAAAATAGAAAAATGTTTACAAATTATTGGAAGAGAACTTCCCCATTACGTTATATTTTAACCTCTCATAAATGGCTTTCATTTTGTTATTTTGAAATTTTTTTTTCAGTATTTGAAACTGATGTCTCATGATTTACTCTAGATTAACTCTCTTTTTCTATACATTAAATTTTAAACTTCTCTCTCCGTAAAATAGTTTTGTCTATTAAGTTAACCCTTCGTAAGGCAATTTTTTTCTAATGATTTTCGGGATTGGGACCGATTTAGAAAATTTTTTTATTCTAAAGACCATTTCTTTGCAGGTAGGTGGGTGGGATTTTTAAAATATGACCTACTGTAAAGAATTGGGTATAAACTTAAACTTCTTTGTTATACATGTCTGAATTTATGAATTCCGTATTTACAACAACAATAAACTCGATCAGAAATGAAATGATCAATTGAACGAACGCATACACTACAGAAATTAACTCCCCAATGTTATTCAAAATAAATACTTAAAGTGTAAACTAATTTTTTAACACGCCTTAAAATATTAAAGCAGTTTAAAAACTTAATCTGAATAAACATTTTAAGTAAAAACTAATTTTTCTAGCACTATCTAAATTATTAAGACAACCTAACAAAATGAATAATAACTATAATGTTGCCAATAGATAAAAATTTCGCGAGTATATGGTGCCACATGAGAGAAATATTTATATAGATTCTAAATAAATACCTAACGTACACCTAATTATTTAACAATGCTTAAATTATTACTTCAGACAACCTAGTGAAATAAATAACAACTGTGGTGTTGCCAATAGATAGAGAAATACCCGAGTATATGGTGCCACATAAAAGAAATATATATATAGATCCTGAATAAATACCTAACGTATACCAAATTTTTTAACAATGCTTAAATTATTACGACAGACAATCTAATGAAATGAATAACAACTGTAGTGTTGCCAACAGATAGAGAAATTTCCGAGTATATCGTGCCACATAAGAGAACTAAACTGTAATATTCAACAAAAATGATTCAATATTGCTCAAATGTTGCCAACTAACATGCGGGAATACCTGCGATTTCAGTGCCGCGTGAAACAAATGTATACCTATATTCATAAATTAAAGAAATTAACAAAGGAACTCAAATGTCACAAAAATTCTTCTGAAGGAAATTTCTCATTTTCACGTATGATGAACGGATAACTGAGCAATTCTCGTAAATTAGAAAAACGCAAATTTTTAAGGAAAAAAACAACTATTTTCTGATTTTCAGAGAACTTTATCTGTCATTCTATCCTCTTATAATCCATATTTCACTAAGCATTCTTCTAAGTGGACGCATTCTGTTCAAATAGATTTATGTGGAATTTCGAGATATAATACAGTTTTGGAGAAAACTTAAGCGAAAGCTTAGCAACGAATTGATTCATCTTAAATGAGTGAATCACTCTCATTCTCTTGTCAGATAAAGTGATATATTTCAGGAGAGAAGCACTCCTTTTAAAGGTTAGGAATTCGTAATTTGACTTGCTCCGCATTTTTTTAATATGAGTGTTGATTTTGTTCATTGCCTGACTACAATTATTTATTTTTTACTTTTAAAAAATTCCTCGTACAGTGAGTCAAAAAATAAGGTATCCCTTTAAATAATTTATGTTCTTATGATCAGATTTTTACGTATTAAGTGTATACAGCGCAAAAGAAAAGAAAATAAATGTAGATAAATAAAGAGATAAAATAATAAATGGACCACCCAAAATAACTGTTGAATTAATCATCGGATCTTCACTTTCTAGGACTTGATCTCTAATTGTTCACGGGGTTCGAATAATTTCTGAGAAATACAATTTTGAAAAAGTCGTATTTTCAAAACTCGATTGCTCAGGAACTATTTTATCAATTTCTCTCAAACTTTGTAGTTTACTACTGAAAATTGCATTCTTTAAAATCATGCAAAAATGTTTACCTTACAATTCAAAACTTTTTAGACTCTCATTAAATAAAATAATAAAAAATAATGAATATTTACTAAAAGTTATATTTTGCATACCTTTAAATATACTAATATACAATTGTGTGCAATTTTTTTAAAAATTGGCTTAAAAAGTTCTAGAGATATGGGGAAATACGTCAAAAGTAAATTTAATATTAAGGGGTCCAAGCTTAGAACCGTTCTGACAGTTTTGACAAAACTATTGGGACCATATTTCCTAGATAGCCGCTACACCCTCTAAATTCTGGGAGTTNTACAACTGCGGACTGTGCTTTTATATATACTTTGATATGAGTGAGATACTGTGATTTAATGTATGTACATGAGTGAGGTTCGTACAACTGCGGACTGTGCTTTTATATATTCTTTGATATGAGTGAGATACTGTGATTTAATGTATGTACATGAGTGAGGTTCTTACAACTGCGGACTGGGCTTTTATATATACTTTGATATGAGTGAGATACTGTGATTTAATGTATGTACATGAGTGAGGTTTGTACAACTGCGGACTGTGCTTTTATATATGCTTTGATATGAGTGAGATACTGTGATTTAATGTATGTACATGAGTGAGGTTTGTACAACTGTGGTTCCGATTTTTTTTCGACTGTGGAACTATAAATGATCGATTTTCTTTTGCCGGAACCCCGAGATTTAATGAATAAATTTCATCAGCAATTGTGGAACATATTAGTAAATGAAATACAATTAATTACTTTTTAAATATGTACTGATCAAATTTAATAATGATTTTGAAAATATTTAGTAACTGACTGAAGAATGGAATTTTTTCATCATGTGTTTTTATCAATATTAGTCTTGAAATTGGGTTTTATGTAAGACAGTTGAATTCACAGGTCTGGAGAGGCATTAACTCTAGTTTTTTTTAAAATTTTATTTTAGTGTATGTATAAACTGAAAATGATTGAGATAAAATGTGGTTTCTATTAAAATAATAACCGAAAAGGACGAAAATAACGGTTGACAATGATTATTAGACGGAAATACATGGTAAAAATTGGTTATTTTTATTAAATGCAAATATTAATGCAATTTTTCACAAATGCATATCGTTTTCATGATTTATTCATTATATTGTTATTCGAAAAGGAATTGTTTTGAATTTTCTTTTTACTCAAATATTTTAATTAAATAATTTCATATGAATAAAGGAAATAATTTATAAAAAAGGATAATTAATTGGATATAAATTTGATCACTTGTTTCTAAAATTATAACTTAACAAAGCTCTAAGTCTCGGAACCCATGTGGCCATACCACCATTTCCTCCTTCCTTTCCAACATTTAATTAATTTCATACGAATTAAGAAAATATGAAATAAATAATGGCAAATTCGTTGGATATTAATTTCATTACATATTTCGAAAATCATAACCGATTAAAAAACAAAAGTCCTTGTAACCTTTCCACGATGTCCTCCAGCCTTCCATTTAATTAAATAATTTTATAAAAATTAAGGAATTATTAAATGGATAATGGAAAATTAATTGGATATTAATTTAATTACATATTAATTTAATTACATATTTCGAAAATCATAACTGATTCAACAATAAAAGTCCTAAGACTCGGAACCAATGTAACCTTTCCACGATTTCCTCCAGCATTTCTACCATTTGGGAACTGTTGCTCTGGACATTTTGGCAATGACTTCATTAAATTAGAGCAGATATTTTTAATTTCATCATCATGAAATCACACTTTTTCTGCATTATTTATCATGATATCCATCCACCTTTCCTTAACAATTTTTCAAATTATTCTAACAGTATTCAATTTGATTTAAGTCGGATGAATATCTAAATCAATAAAGCATACTCCAGTGTGAATCTCTCGACCATCGACAAGTATGGAACAATCTTATATTACATACAATGTAAAAAAAAAAAATTATATTGAGATCAGTTGGGTTGGTCGTGCAATACCTTAAAATTGACGAAGTAAATCCGTAACTTCTACGATTTTTTACCTTACAAGTTTCGTATCGCAGAAATTGCCAAAAATATCCGTAATCAAGCGGGGATTTTTTTTGCTGAAATAGAACAAGCTTTTACAACAAAATTAATTCTGCTGTCGCAACAGACTTCTATTATATGGGAAAGCGTTTTCTCTGTGAAAGTTACAAAATAAATTTTTACTCACACCAGATGTGAGTATTTTATGTCGGTAGAATTTTTATCAACCTGTCATCGCCGGGATTCGAACCTTAGTCACTTTATTAAGAAGTTCACACTCTGTTCCCAGAGCCACTGCGACTCATGTATTCATAATGCAGAAACTGTTATAGTGAAAATTTCGCTTTAGTATTGTATTAATTTGATAATTAAGTCGAATAGCTGTTTTATTTATACGATGTTCAAAACCATAAAACCATGTAAACCGTTCGATTACCAAATATCAAATTTAGAAACTATCGTAAAATGATTGGAGAAAATGTAAAGGTTTATTACGGAGGGCAAAACTGTACGGAGAAAACTAGAATTTCAACTGACTGTTTTAATCCGTTTAAGATTAGGGTAAATAACCGTTTTATCAATAAAACGGTTTTAAACCAATAAAATTACTGTAAATACCAATAAAAAAACAGGTATCGTTTAGTTTTCTATTTCAATGTACTTGATTGACTCCTTCGTGCCTTCAGCAAAAACTAAGCTTTTAATGTCATTTGCCGAAAAAAAAACAACAACACCAAAACATTTGTTGTGAAGGTTTCACAACTAGTTGGCACATTGTCACATCATCACACTACATTAACTTTGTAACCCTGCACAAATAAATGAATTGCATCTCTAAAAATTACCTTTTATCAGTCATCCGACATCAGTGATTTATATTTTTTGGACCAAGATAATCGTTTTTTCATCATTTTAGTAACTTTCGCTTCTTCTTTTGTTTTGTTGTCTTCTGGCCAACTTCCCAGAGCCGACGGCGTGAAGTTGAGCAGTTAATATCAAAAGTCAACCGCTCTCTTAAAAGGACACCATACAGCGGGAAAAAAATTTTCATAACAAATTTTGCTTCACCTCCATGACTAATTTAAAACTTAAAGTGTAAAAAGAAATAAGTTCAAGCAAACCTAGACTAAGCCACGAAGTTTCAATTGCAGAAAAAAATATTTCAAAATAGAAAAATGCTTGAAATATATTGAAAGAGAACTTTCCTATTACGTTGTATTAAGTTAACCTCTCATAATTGGTTTTAGTTTGGTTATTTTGACAATTTCTTTTCAGTATTTGAAACTTGATGATTTACTCTAGTTTAACTCTCTTTTTCTATGCATTAAATTTTAAACTTCTCATGGAGGGGAAACAGAATTTGGATGAAAAGTTTCTCCCGTGTTATAGCGCTCTTTTTAATTCCTAGATTACTTTCCTTGTCTTAATTTTGTTATTCCGTAAAATAGTTTTGTCAATTAAGTTAACCCTTCGTAGAGCCTAAAGATTTGTCATGTCATGTTATGTTATATTAAGTTATGTTACGTTAAGTTATGTTATATTATGTTACGTTATGTTATGTTATGTTAAGTTAAGTTATGTTATGTTATGTTATGTTAAGTCATGTTATGTTAAGTTATGTTATGTTATGTTATGTTATGTTATGTTAAGTTATGTTATGTTAAGTTATGTTAAGTTAAGTTATGTTATGTTAAGTTAAGTTAAGTTAAGTTATGTTATGTTAAGTTATGTTATGTTAAGTTAAGTTAAGTTATGTTAAGTTATGTTAAGTTATGTTAAGTTATGTTAAGTTATGTTAAGTTATGTTATGTTATGTCAAGTTATGTTATGTTATGTTAAGTTATGTTATGTTAGGTTAAGTAAAGTTATGTAATGTTAGGTTAAGTTAAGTTATGTTATGTTATGTTAAGTTTAGTAAAGTTATGTAATGTTAGGTTAAGTTAAGTTAAGTTAAGTTATGTTATGTTATATTATGCTAAGTTATGTTAAGTTACGTTAATTTATGTTAGGTTAATTTATGTTACGTTAATTTCTGTTAAGTTATGTTATGTTAAAGTATGTTCGGGATTAGGACTGATTTATAAATTTTTTTTATTTTCAAGACCATTTTTTTTGTGGGAAGGTACGTGGGATTTTTAAAATATTACTTACTGTAAAGAATTGGGTATAAACTTTAACTTCTGTGTTATACATATCTGAATTTATGAATTCCTTATTTATAACAACAAATAAACTCAATCAGAAATGAAGTGATCAACAGAACGAACGCATTACACACAACAGAAATTAATTCTCCAATGTTAACTTCTTTTCTTGGCCCCATGCAAACCCTTACTATTACCTACATTTATGGAAACAAAGCCTTTTATTGTTTTTCATATATATTTTCTGAAGTTATCATCAGATAACCACTCAAATCATTTATGAAAAAATAGCTTCCTCTTGATACTTAAAACTTAACGAAATAGGCGGGAAGTATACTTCCCTTGGCCTTTTAAGGGATTAAAGCACAGTTTTTAATTTATCCTTCTTTTTCTTTCCTTTTTATAGACGACAATCCAAATTTTCTCATATTAACTAAATTTCATTGATAGTTATGGAAACTAGTAGCTTAATTAAATCTTATAGTTTGCTTGTAATAATCATTCCATATGATTTTAATGAACTTTAAGCCAGAAAAATAATTTCAGTGGTTATTATATAAGTCTATTAATAAAGTTTGTAACTTGAATCTGTTTAATACTTCAAATCTGTTTAGCAAATCTAAAATAATTGTGATGCTATTGTTATCAACACAATCTAATAGCGCCACCATATTTATTGTCTTTCTTATTCTTCTCTAAATAATAAAACCTTAATTTTTTGGTTGTTCAACTTTACAGTTCATGTTTTTTCACTGCCATAAAAACACTATGAGACTTAGTACCCTAAAAATAAAATAGTATACAGAAAAATATATAGAGAGCACAATGGAATAAAAAAAATTAATAGAGTTCTCATCTCAATGTTCCATTAGGTGGTGTACTACTCCATCGCGCACCTTTGGAGCCATAACTTGAATATCGCATAATATCGTATAATCTATGTAAGCTGTTGTTCGAAAAAGACAAGTTCCGTCGCCAACAGTCAGTATTCGGCACCATAGTTAAATGTTTCAAAATTCTACAGCCCTTTTAGGATGGATCAAAAATAAATCTAAATAATTACTTCGTATTTAATTTTTTATTTCTATAAAAATTCAAAATTATTCAAAATAACCACTTTTAACGCGACTTAAAATATTAAAGCAATTTAACAAAATGAATCTGAATAAACACTTTCAGTAAAAACTACTTTTCAACACTACCTAAATTATTAAGACAACCTAACAAAATCAATAATAACTCTATTATGTTGCCAATAGATGAAAAATACCCGAGTATATGGTGCCACATAAGAGAAATATTTATATAGATTCTAAATAAATATGTAACGTATAACTAATTATTTAACAATGCTTAAATTATTACTTCAGACAGCCTAGTGAAATGAATAACAACTGTAGTGTTGCCAATAGATAAATAAATATTCGAATATATGGAGCCAAATAAGAGAAATATATATATATATACAGTTACTAAATAAATACCTCAAGTGTAACTAATTATTTAAGCGTATACCTAATCATTTAACAATGCTGAAATTATTACTTAAGGCAACCTAGTGAAATTAATAACAACAGTAGTGTTTCCAATAAAAAGAGAAATACCCGAGTATATGGTGCTCATAAGAGAACTATATATATAGATTCTGAATAAATACCTAATGCAATTATTTAACAATGCTTAAATTATTACTTAAGACAACCTAGTGAAATGAATAACAACTGTAGTGTTGCCAATAGAAAGAGAAATACCCGAGTATATGGTGCCTCATAAGAGAACTATATATCCAGATAACTGTAATATGCAACAAAAGATTCAATATTGCTCAAATGTTGCCAACTAACACACGGGAATACCTGCGATTTCAGTGCAGCATGAAACAAATGTATACCTATATTCATAAATTAAAGAAATTAACAAAGGAACTCGAATGTCACAAAAATTCTTCTGAAGGAAATTTCTCATTTTCACGTATGATGAACGCATAACTGAGCAATTCTCGTAAATTAGAAAAACGCAAATTTTTAAGGAAAAAAACATCTATTTTCTGATTTTCAGAGAACTTTATCTGTCATTCTATCCTCTTATAATCCATATTTCACTAAGCATTCTTCTAAGTGGACGCATTCTGTTCAAATAGATTTATGTGGAATTTCGAGATATAATACAGTTTTGGCGAAAACTTAAGCGAAGGCTTAGCAACGAATTGATTCTTCTTAAATGAGTGAATCACTCTCATTCTCTTGTCAGATAAAGTGATAAATTTCAGGAGAGAAGCACTCCTTTTAAAGGTTAGGAATTCGTAATTTGACTTGCTCCGCATTTTTTTAATATGAGTGTTGATTTTGTTCATTGCCTGACTACAATTATTTATTTTTTACTTTTAAAAAATTCCTCGTACAGTGAGTCAAAAAATAAGGTATCCCTTTAAATAATTTATGTTCTTATGATCAGATTTTTACGTATTAAGTGTATACAGCGCAAAAGAAAATAAAATAAATGTAGATAAATAAAGAGATAAAATAATAAATGGACCACCCAAAATAACTGTTAAATTAATCATCGGATCTTCACTTTCTAGGACTTGATCTCTAATTGTTCACGGGGTTTGAATAGTTTCTGAGAAATACAATTTTGAAAAAGTCGTATTTTCAAAACTCGATTGCTCAGGAACTATTTGATCAATTTCTCTCAAACTTTGTAGTTTGCCACTGAAAGTTGCATTCTTTAAAATGATGCAAAAATGTTTACCTCGCAATTCAAAACTTTTTAGACTCTCATTAAATAAAATAATAAAAAATAATGAATATTTACTAAAAGTTATATTTTGCATACCTTTAAATATACTAATATACAATTGTGTGCAATTTTTTTAAAAATTGGCTTAAAAAGTTCTAGAGATATGGGGAAATACGTCAAAAGTAAATTTAATATTAAGGGGTCCAAGCTTAGAACCGTTCTGACAGTTTTGACAAAACTATTGGGACCATATTTCCTAGATAGCCGCTACACCCTCTAAATTCTGGGAGTTTGAAAATCGAAGCAGTCTAAAAAAGGGGTATGTTTATTCAGAGAAAGTACGCTTTTGTGTCTGATTTCGTAACTTAAAATATCGTCTGCACTAATTTTGAGGACACCACCTCGAACCTTTAAGATTGAGTTCTGGAACATGAAGACTCGATCATTATACCCAAAGGGTGGTTTGTATTTTGTTTTGTGCAGTATACATTAAGTCACGAATTAAAATACGTACCTTTTTTATGGATTTCAATTTCTTTCGCCATCAATACTAGAGTGACGTTCGAATTTATAAAATTTTTTCTCTTTTTTGAACAGTAAATATTTAATTTTTGATGTTCACTTGAGCAATCTGAAAACCTAACAGAAGGTATATAAATAAAATAAAATTCGGTATATGACGGTGTGTTCAATTAAGGTTGGTTTGTTAAATAAAGTAAGATTTAAATCATTTTTGCTTCATTTGATGATTGTGACTAATGTAGGGGTTTCGATTGGAGCAAGAACCAGGCTTAAATGTTTCCTGCCAGTCTTCTGCCTGCTGAAAAAAATTTATTTATAATATTTTTTAATTTCATATGTCCCTCATCGACAGTTAAATACTTGCACTTCAAGAAGAAGATCACAGATACCCACACATGTGACCTCTGACGTCAGCTCCAGCTGATTGTTTATGAGCAAAATGGCGTGTTAAAGATGAGCTAAGTTTCTCCACATAAGTTAGAATGTTAATCAACGTGAAGTTAATTAAATACAGTGCCATATCGCGCATCGAATTTGCTGACATATAATTCTTTTTCATCTACATTTTTTACTTAACTTATATTTATTATTTATTTGTGTATTTTATTGTAACAATAGTATATTTTTTTGTGCACCTGGCAACTTAGATGTACAATTAGTTTGTTTATGTTCTACGTGATTTCATGTCTGTCTTTATGTTAAGTAAGAAATATGTAGTGAAAGAATTAAAATCCTTCTGTAAGAATCTTTGTGTAGGAAGATAGAATATGTCATTTAAGATAATTGATACTTGACTGGCTTGGATTACTCAAAAAAAGAATGGAAAGAGCAGTTGCAAAAGTGAACAAATGCCATGTTTCAACAACAAATCAAGATCGAGATACCCACTCTACGTCACTTGCAGGTATCCCATTGGTGAATTTGAATTTATTATATTATAAACCAAAAGGCAGTTTGCAAAAGTTGATGCCTGGAACAAACTATTCAATTAGATACCCTGGAAACGTGTAATCGTTACAATGCAAAAAATTTCGGATCAAATTACGGTTTCTAGCACCGATACTTTAAGTGCATCATCCGTAAAATCCATTTTTACGTGAAAAATATTGTACCGTAATTTTTACAGTAATAATATTTATTTAATTAGAGTGGTTCAGTGATTTTATAGTAATTACTGCTGTAAAAATTACGTTATGATCAGATTTTTGTTCCGTTACATGTTCCAGTAAAAATGGATTTTACATTGAAAAGTACCGGCATCCTGAGTGCTGGTACTTTTTACCGTAAACTAATCAGGATTTTTATTTTACAGAGCTAAGAAAGCAAACAAAAAAATATTCAACTTAAAAAACATTGAAAAAATACACATTTATAAAAATCAAAATAGGTACATTAAATTCATTTCTCATGTAAATAAAAACAGACACAAGGAAAAAATTGATTATTAGCAACAAAATATTCCCTTTTTTTCACTCAAATTAAAAATTAAATAAATAATATAAAACAAATAAACAATGTAAAATAAATAGATAATAATAATTCCTTGTGTTGCCCACCTGAAATTTTGTTACTGTCATAACGACATTAATTACCATTTACAAAAAATAATATGTTTTTGAGGTTGATAGAAGTAAGAAATACACCAAAGGTAGAAAATGAGGCATTGTTTTGTACCAAAAATAACCTCAATTTCAGTCTCATTTACACTTCACCTCATAAAATCAATCTCCTATATAACTCCGCAATACTTTTAGTGGAAATCAAGGGAAATTATTTAAACCTCAATTTTATTTATTTGCTTGAAGTATAGAAAAAATAACATGTACACCTCAAAAACAACCTCCCTTAGCTGGTTGCTCAAAGGCAGATTTCTATCAACCTCAAGTATGAATAAAACACCTTCACATACCTTGATTATAAACCTCGGGAGGTTGATTCTTTAAGGTAATTTTTAGTCAACTTCAAGTAAACCTCAAATCAACCTTAATATCTCAAACCAAAACCTCAAAAACACTTTAAACGTTTGTAAGGGACATTTGTTACACATTAGCACCACTTTGTAAAAATCTAATTCGGTCTTCTTAAACAATATTTTCGGATTTTACAAGTAAGCACCCAGAAAGCCTGTAACCTTACGGCAATCCTGTGTCCTATTTTTTCTTATTGTCACGGAAATGTTTTTAATAAAAACCTTTTTTCAATAAAGTAAAAATACTGCAGTTTCAAACATTTCATCCTAAAAGGATTACAAATTATTTCTTAAAGCTTTTTTAAAAAGCATTGTCACTTAGATCCATGATGACGTTTTAAATGACGTCACACTAGCGATAGGATCAAATTGCATTGTCCATTAAAATTTCATGACAGGGTGGATTTTAGCTGAGCATGCAAGACGTTGGGAAACGAAACCTTATAATTACCTAGATATAAGATTATTCTCACCTTGAGACAAGCTTTATTAAAGGATTTTTTCACGATTTATTAAGGGATTTTTAGAGTTTTCAAACCCTAGGTCAACCTTGATTTAAGGTTTTTATATAGAAGGTTGTTTTCCAAGGTTTTGGATTAGGGTAATGTGCGTAGAATAGAGTAGATTGTCACAAATCTTGTTTTAAGGTTAGAAGGTTTACATGTAAACCGCATTACAAACCTTTTCAGGTTTGCATTAAAAGGTTTTTTGCTGAGTTAAAATAAACCTTACTTTGCAATCTGGGCATTTATTGGTTGACGATGACGCACTAAATTTACGCTAAATTTCACCTTGTTTATTTATATTCACAGTCAGTAAAGAAGTTTTCGTGTACAAAAACAGAGCAATCAAGGAATTAAAATTGCTAGTTTTTGTAAATGTTAGGTAAAGAGATTTGTATGTCCAAAACTTATAAGCAACATTTTATTCAAAAAATACGATATATTGGAAGATCAATGACAAAAAAAAGCACTGAGATTTAGTTATAAAAACACATTCTCAAGTACATTTCCATTGTCTCATTCTCACACTTTTAATTACTCATTTCATATCTATATCTGCGAACTTCACAAAGATACATTAAAGACGCTAAGTATCAGTACAGCAATTGTCCTTTTATCGCAACACCTTCGATAAAATCCCATTCAAAAACAACATCCCATCTTGTCCTTCAGAACTTTGCCGCCATATCTGTGTGTTTCAACAAAAAAAAATTAATTTACCTAAGAAAATACACAGATAAGACATCAGTGTTAAACGTAGTTTTGAACTGTGAAGGAAAGAGATAATTCAATTGTTACAGAGTGACAAATCTTTAGGTTCAGAAGGGAGACGTTTTTTTTTTTGAACAGATAAAATTGGCCATCAAACTTAAAATGGAAGGTGAAAGACCTACAATCTTGAGGGATATGCAAGTGTATCAGTTTATTCACCCATTTAGCGTATCTGAGATGGGAGAAAACAAGGCTGTACCTGATAATTTCAGCAAAGTTTAGTGTATCTGTCAGTACTGTTACTTTTTCTCAGGCACTGGCAGCTGTTGAAGAGATGTGACGGTGATGAAATCTAAAGCACTTAGGTGGTGGTGTTGTTTTAAAATTCGGTCGATGACTGTATAAAGCAAAAATGAAGTTCATATTGTTCACATACATGTTTCGCATTTTTAATTTTGTAGATTTTGATTTTAACATCGCGGTGTAGTAGCTGTAACATTTGTTGTTAGCTTGGTGTAGCCGTAAAAATATGATTAAGAAAGCTTCTAATATTTTTTTAAGAAACAGAACAAATTCGAATCTATTATAAAACTTTTTATCCATTACTAAGATAACTAAGAATGTTATTTCACAAATCCTAATCTAATGAAACTAAGTAAAATTAAAAATTAGATGTATCTTTAAAAAACCAATTGCCAATTTTTTTATTTTTATGAAAAAATTATGTAAGGAAATTTTTAAATTGAATTAAAATATGATGTCTTAAAAATATGATTAAGAAAGCTTCTAATATTTTTAAGGAACAGGACAAATTCAAATCTAGATATTATAAAAACTTTCTATATATTGCTAAAATCTAACAAAGACTATTATTTCAGAAATCCTAATCTAACTAAACTAAACAAAATTGAAAATTTAATATATCTTTTAAAAACTAATTGCCTATTTTTTATTTGAGAAAAAATTATGTAAGGAAATTTTTTAATTTAATTAAAATATGATGTTTCAAAAATATGATTAAGAAAGCTTGTAATATTTTTTTAAGAAACAGAACAAACTCGAATCTAATATAAAAACCTTCTATCTATTGCTGAAAGCTAACAAAGAATATTATTTCATTAATCCTAGCATAACCAAACTAAATAAAATTAAAAATTAATGTCTTTAAAAAATCACTTGATTATTTTTTATTTATGAAAAAATTATGTAAGAAAATTTTTAAATTGAATTAAAATATGACTTATTAAAAATATGATTAAGAAAGCTTCGAATATTTTTTTAAGAAACAGAACAAATTCGAATCTATTACAAAAATTTTCTATCAATTACTAAGCTAAGTAAGAATATTATTTCACAAATTCTAACCTAATCAAACTAAATTGAATAAAAAAATTAATTTATCTTCAAAAAAAACTAATTGCCTGTTTTTTATTCATGAAAAAATTATGTAAGGAAATTTTCGAATTGAATTAAAATATGATGTCACGTCTTAAAAATATGATTAAGAAAGCTTCAAATATTTTTTTTGCATATTATGGGTTGCTTACATATCTTTACATATTATGGGGAAAATTTTGCATATTATGAGTTGCAAATTCATGCTTTAGCAAATGAAAACAAAAACTATCGAAATCTGAAAAATCACAATTCAGGGAGGCAGTTGAATAAAGCACTTAAACTCGTTTTATTGCCGAAAGAGACAGAGGAGATGAAAAACGCTTAACCATCCTTATATTTCAGCCTGAAATCAAAGAGGTTTTGATGCATATGTAGTACGTACAAACGCTTTTTTTAAATGTAATTTTGAAGATTTCTGTTCCGTTTTGTCTTTTTCATTCCTTAAGAATCTCTTTTCGACTTCAAATGAGTACACTTTTTTGTTTCAATAAAAAATTTCAATAAGAATTTTTGTTGAAAAAAATCATGTTTTACTGTGAATTAATATTTTATACTAGTTGAGGACTGAAAAATAAAAAAAGCGAAATTTATTTCCGTAAAAATTTTTTTTTTCAAATGCCCACCTGTGTTAAATCCATCAATTCAGGCAAATACAGTACGGGCGATTTTATTGGCCTTTCTTTCAGGGGCACCATATTAAGTGAGCCAACATAGCTCCAACAGTGAGGACAGATAGTACAGGGAAGAAAAGAACATCCATGTCCTTGCCCGGGATTCGAACCCAGAACCACTCTGATGCAAGTACAGTTCTCTGCCCCCTACACAGGCCGGTCGGCTTTCTGCAAATATTCAAATACTATTTTAAAGTAATACAATCTTAAGAGTGAAATACCTTGATAAATTATTTTGCCTTATTTTTATATTATATGCGTCGTTTACTTGTAAATAATTGCTGTGTTTATGTTTATATTATTTCCGATAGGAATTAAAATGTTTTTCGTATCGTTCTAAAGGAATTCTTAGGAACGTATTTAAAAATATAAATTTTATGACTGTGACAATAATTTTTTGTCTATTTTCTAACTTAAGACATATTTTTCTTAGTCTCGTAGTCGTTTTCATATTCAAATGTATCATTTCTTATTTTCTAATGAATGATTATATCAAATATTTCTTTACATATTAGGAAATAAGAAATGATACAATAATTTTGATATTAAAAATAGTTTTGATGAATCATGATTTAAAAGTGAAAGGTAAACTTTTGTTATAAAATCCTTTTATATCATGAAATGCAAATAATATTGTTTCATAACATCAAATAGTCTTATATGTTCATTGAGTTATAAAGTCATGTTTATTATTGAGTTATTCAAATAAAAAACTAAAAATTTACCCCTAAAAAATATTTAAGTCCCAGTAAATTAGCTAAAGCAAAAATATTTTACTTCACTCATAAAAGATTTGAACTATTAATTATAAGGAATGACGTTAAAAAGTTACTGAGAGGCCTTGACTCTCGGTGGCTATGGTTAGAATTTCCTCGCCGTCAGGTTAAACGTGGAAGGCTTTCGTTGTTTTCCTCTCCATGTAACGCAAATGCAGATTAACTCCATAAAAAATCCTCCACGTTCTGGATTGGGCTCAAATTACTAGATTACAGAATCGATGTTATTGAAGTTTCTAGTGCCACTTGCCAATCCAGCAAACCTGCTTGGTGAAACAAGGCGTATTTAAGGCAGAGGGTGCGCTTCTTGTTTTTCAGTGGCGCCATCTATGGCCAAAGATAGGATTTCAGTCACACACAAATCACAGCCCGTTTATAAGGCGGACCCATTCATACATCCATTCATTCATCCACAGATCATCATTTTGAGCTGAACCAGAGAACGATCTATCTCCAGTTCAGTACCCCCCGAGGTTGATTTGTTATGGGAACATGGAGGACTTTGTAACCGGACAAATTTGACGTGAACCACTCTCCGTTTACTACACGGGGAGTCTTCGGCCGGTGAGGATCGAACCTACGGAATTGAACATTGCTAGTCGTAAACTCAAAAATTGGTCGGCTGTTCAACGACGATTATAAAATAAAATATTGGAGTGACTTTTAGATTTTTTTTTTAACTATTCAAGGGAACATTGTCCATAGTTATACTTTGTATACACAAAAATTTAAATATCTTGTTACGTCACAACATATACTGTTTTAATATAAAAATACACTTAGTTGAGTAATTATTTTCAAAACAATTACTAATCAAAGAGTTCAATAACATTTTAAGTTTTATTTTAATCCCAAATCAATGATAAAAGTGTGCGTAATCACTGAGTTTCGAAATAAATTGCGTCTTAAAATTTAAGAATACTCTTGCTTATATTTTCTGAAAATCTTGCTTATAAGGATGAAATAATAACATATTTCATTACTTAGACGATACAACCAATGTTAAGCAATTCAACTTATTATCTTTATTGGAAGCAATATATTTACTTGTTTTGCTGTGAGCCACTATTTTAATTTGACGGATCAACCAATTATATCAAATGATTCATAACATTTTTAGATAAGAAACCAAAAAACTGCACCTCCTATGAACTTTACAAGAGTTTTATTTAAGGAGTAAAACTATAATAACGACTTTTTTTAAATCACTAATTAACGAAGATTTTTATCTTAAAAATCCAGGAAGCAATTCTTAGTTCTTATCGTAGATTTTGATTTGATTTTCGATTATTAGTCATTGTATTGTTTATCTATTTTACTTTTTATCAACAATCTGATAAAAAAATTGTATTACGAAAGAATATAAAACAGTGTTGCAGCTATAAAAGAGTGTTATAAGCTTTTTATGCACTAATTCAGCTGGGAAAAACACACAAATCATTAATCTTTTTTACTACGTTGTATAGGCCGGGATAGCCTGGTCGGTAGGGCGTTGGGCTCATGTCCAAGAGGTCGTGATCCCTTTAAAGAGAGTTTGATCCCTGCTGGCCGAAGTCTCCCTGCGTACAAAATGGTGATTGGTACACCGTTTAGTCTATCGGGGACACAAAGTCCCCCAAGTTCCGATAACAAATCAATATCTTTGAGGGTACTGGATCGGAGATGGGTCGTGCTCTGATGATGTTCAAAATTACGATTTGCGGATGGATGGATGTATGAATCGGTTCACCCTATAAAATAGGCTATGACGTGTGTGTGTAACTAAAATCGTATTCTTGGCCATAGATGATGCCACTAAAAAACAAGAAACGCACCCTCTGCCTTAAATTTTCTTGATTTTCCAAGCAGGCTTGCTGGCATTGACAATAGAAACAACAACACTACATGTAAGGAAATCGCTTTTAAATTTAGAGGGGGGAGTCTCAAAATAAAAATTTCGACCACTTTGCAATTAACTTGAGCTCTCAAATCTTTACCGAGCTCCGTGTTTGGTGACAAGAAGAATCTCAATCGTTTTCAGGCCGCAACCAATTGAATTTATCGTTATTTTTATCTCCAAATATCATTAATCAAAGTTCTGAACATTTTCCGACTAACTAGAGTGTTCAAACCACATCTGAAGCTCCGTGCCTGAAGCCAATACAAGTTTCAATAGTTTCTCAACTAATCGTTCAACTACAAGTAGGTATAAAACCGTCATTTTATCAAGTACATTTTAATGTCGCTCAAAATTTCAGTCACTGTTTGACTAGCTAGAGTGTTAAAATTTCAACTGGAACTTTCCGGAGTCCTATGAAAGTTACAATTATTCTGTAAATGGTGCAAGAAAAATTTATCCTCAACCAAACTTTTGATAACTTTCCTATTAAACAAACTAACAGACACAAAAAAGTAAGGAAAGAAAAGAAACATTGTAAAAATTAAGTCTTTTAAATAAAGTAAAAAGGAGATAATAATTTTATTACAATCCGACCCAAAATAAAAATATATAGAGCGCGTATTACAGTTATAATAATCTTAAATCACATACGAAAATCCTCCATGTCTTTCAAGAGTGATGCACCCTACGCTTTTCGTTTCAGGTCTGTTAATGTTATTGAAATACGCAGTTTTCAAAATTTTTCAATTAATATTATAACGCTGTTTTTAAACAGTTATATGCTTAATACATCAATTATATGCTTAAACAACTATATAAGAACTACTTTAAATCGTGGAAAAAGGAAGTAAAACTCGTATATTTAGAAATGTAAAATATGTATTGTGTTGTTTGAGTTTCAGCATCAATGTTTCTTTTAGAAAAGAAAACAATTTTTTTGTTATTTCCTAACTTAAAAATATTTTATTTCTTACTATTTGTTACTTGGTATCCAAAAAAAGAAGAAGAAAAAGAATTACTTGAATCTGAAAAATCAATTTATTAAAATAGAAAATAAAAGTAAAGCATGATTTGATTAGAAAACAAAAACTTCTTCTCATCAAGTTTCCGAAGTTTCCTTAGCAGAATTAAGAAAATCTCGTATATCCATTTCAATCTTCATTCTAAGTTCGTCAGTAATTTTATAACTTTTTCAAAATTTGGACCTTAAAAACACTTGCATCCTTAAAATTAGAAAAGCAGGTTCAATTAAGCACATTTCAGTAAATAAAATTAAGTACAAAAATGTAAAAAAATATTTATTAGTTTTCGCAATAAATAAAGAAATTGTCCAGATGTTCAATCGTGGAGGAAGTCGTTTTTGTGTCATACTATTGGCTTTGTCGTCGTACTGTACTAACTTGTCCTTCACAGTTAGAAATTTCTCTATAATGATAGTTGAATATCAAATGTTACTACAATTAATCTTTATTTTGAAGGAATGAACTGCTAAAAACGTGTTTTGCTTAATGTAATAATGTAAAGCCACTGAAGAGGGCAATAAATAATAATAAATTTTAAAAAAAATTGAAATTATTTTAGCTTTATCAATAGTATTGGTGTATGCCTTCTAGTTTTATGACAATGTTGTAGTGATGATTAATAAAAATGATAATTTCAGGTATTCAGCTAGTATTTAACGAAATAATGAAGTTTTTAAGAGCTCAAATCACAACCCTTCAAACAATCTTAGCAGTTTTAAAATACATAATTCAGTTGTGGTATTGTTGGGAGTGAAAATACTGTTATGGAAATATTGATGAAATGTGTAAAAGCTTCGCTTCGCTGATATGCGAAATGTATAAATTAAGTGTGTAAAAGCAGCTACTTATGTATGGCAAACTGTTATAAATAGAATAAATAAATATCATAAGAAGAAATATGAAACAAAACTTTCAAACAGAAATGATTTTCAAAAATATACTTAACACTAGATTGCCCAAGGAAGTCATTTTGACTGTTTTTAATTTAAATTAGAAAAACAATGATGTATATAATGACCCAATTTCTTAGAATTTTGTGACTTTTGTAATTATTTTTATTGTTGATATTTTCTAATAACTTGTTATATAACTGGGAATAATATAAAAAATATTAAAAATTAATTTTAAATAAATTTCTTGACACATTAGTCATTCATTCACAATCCAGTCATTTTGACTGCTTTCTGGCAATATAGGTATATGAGTGATTCTCACGAAACATGACAATTCGGACCAAAAAATTTCTTCAAATTTAAAGTCTTCAAAATAATCTAAAATTTTTTTGTATACTTCTTTAGCTACACTTATTAATATCTTATAGACAGCAGTGTAGTTTATTGACATTTGCTCGAGAAAAAAAATAAATAATATAGAAATTCACCAAATCTTGAATGGCAGGAAAATGATATATTACCTTAGAAGTTTAAAAAAACAGTCATTTTAAGTTAATAGTATGTAAATCAACTTAAGCCTTTATGTTAGATGGACCATAAATTGCTTAAATTAATTCTTTTTATCCACTGTAGA
>NC_092209.1:64002486-64128556 GCF_043381705.1 Parasteatoda tepidariorum
AGATCTAGAGATCTTGGAGCAAGGGACAGTGAATTGCCATGTTTCGTGAGAATCACCCATATACTAAGTTTCAGTCTTTCTAGTGTTAAGTGTGCTAAGTTGCATTAAATAGTGCGTAGATTAGTTTTGAAAGGAAGCCGGCTAAAAATCATTAAAAGCTAAATACAGGTTTGAAGTTAAAATTCAATGGTGTTTTTGTTAACAATATTTCGTGTTCGTTTCTGTGACCAGTCACTTCCTCGACAATCCATTTAATTTACACCTCTTCGCCAACAGATCATTTCATTGACTAGGTCAATTCGTCTACAAGCCATTTCGTCGGCGGTGTAATTTTCGTTAACAGGGTCCTTGGGTCGATAGGATTGTTGGGTCGACAAGATCATTTCGTCGACAGGGTCGTTTCGCCGACGGACCACTTCGTCGAAAGGTGATCCCTTTTTCCTATCTCTTTCATTTAATGTGGGCTTTGACTTTCCTCAGAATTGTACTCCTAGCTGCTTTATCTTTAACCTTGGTTTTTGATTCGGTTACTTTGAGGATACTCAAGCCACTTTCAAGACTGTCTACCTATCTTGAATCTTGAACGGCCTGTTTTTCGAGTGCCTAATGGTATGGCTAAGGAAAAAAAAACATTTTTCGTGATGGTGGGATGTGACTAGCACAATTTAATTTTTAGATGTTATTGTAATTTATTACATCCGAGTTTTTGTGTATTTTTTATTGTCCATTGTTTACTCGTTTTCTCCAGATGTCTTAAGCATTTCCTCGCAGAAACTGCCAGTAGTTCTCAAATTTTGCAGCCATTGTCAATGTTTCAGCTACATATGTTAAAATAGATCTGATTAAATATTCATAAATAGTCAGTTTAGTTGATAAAAGAACTGTTTTAAGATTTATTTATTCAAAAGAGCATCTGCAAGCAAAGGTTATTCTGTTATAGATTTACGCTTTGATATTATTTCCTAATTTGATTTTAGAACCTAAATATGTAAAAGTGTTTAACTACTTCAAATGTATCGAACTATCTAAGAGTGGGAATTTTTAATATCACTATTTTTCTTTCGTGTGCTTCAAAAGAATTTTTTTTATATTTTGCATAGCAAATAATTTTTTTAAATTTATAAAAATTCATAATAGAGATATCCCGATATTCTTTTACTTTACATTTTGAAAATCGACGCGTCTTTTATTTTTCTTTTTTCACACACACATTCCACACTACAACCATTTCATTAAACCCATTTTATTTATAATCCAAATATCTAGACACGTATTTCAAACGTTTTCCAAAATAAAATGTGCGACTACGGAGTTGAGAATTCCGGAGTGCTCCGGTTACGTAGTCGATTAACATCGCTCACTCCGCTGGTTGGTGAGCTAATGGTAGTGAGTTTGATCCTTACAGCCGAAAAAACAAGCGGCATGTATATGCATCAAGGTGCACGTTATATCTGCGGTGGCTGAAAGTCCTCTGTTTGCGGCGAGGAAATTAGGAGATAAGAGTACCAGCTCAGGCGTTGTCCATGTCATCTGACAAGGGTCAGAATTACATAGCATTCCTAGGGTGGACGTTAAAAGATTGACCACAAGAAATGAGGCGAGATGCTTGGCTGATGTTGAGGATTCTGTATTAGTCGTTAACAACTTAACCAAAAGCTTGAATTTTGGAAAAAACTTTTTACCACCAACTGCAAAAAATAATGAAACCATTACAATGCAGAAAAGAAAAAATCACTTATTAGAAAAGTTTAGGATCGAATTAACACTTTCACAAATTTATTTTTAAATTTTTTTAAGAAGCTCATAAATCTTGTTTTATTACGCTGTCATATTTACATCAGTATCTTGCATAAACAAATAATGTTTTTCCATGAATGAGATAAATTTTTATTGCTTAAAGTACTACGTTTTATTTCCTAGGTAAGCTGCAAATAAATCTTAGCCACGGTATCATTTCGAGTTAGGAATTTCATATCTCAGGAAAAAGGTTTTTCCCATTCCTCATATGTCTTAATACTTAGCACTCCCGGAATTTGAGAATACGATTTACAAGATTATATATTTTAATCGTCTAAGATAAAGTGCTCAGCAATATATCAAGCAGTAGACTTTGACCAAAATTCTCACCGACATTTTCCAATTACTTCTAACATAAACCTGCCTCATAAATCCGGACCTAGGATTTAAGGCCTTCAAATTTATAGGGGCATCATAAATTTGCAAACATTTAATTCCTTACCCTTTTTAAAATAAATTCATTACCTTTTTTACTATCAATATCAATCTGCAATTAATAGCATCCTTTTCGGCGCCAAATAATTCTAAATTAAATTTTTTTCTTATCAATCTGTAATCAACAGCATCATTTTCGGTGCAAAATAATTCTAAATTAAATTTTTTTTTCTTATCAATCTGTAATCAACAGCATCCATTTCGGCACCAAATAATTTTAAATTAAAAATTTTTTTCGTATCAATCCGCAGTCAATAGCATCATTTTAGGCTCCAAAAAATTTTATAGAAAATTATCAAAAAAATTAACAGAAATATTTCCTTTAATTTATTTATTTATTAAAAACTTCAAAACACTTTTACTACTTCCAAAAACGTGTCTTTTTCTACTCTAATAGAGTAGCAGAAAAGAACAATAACGAATTTTTTATTTTGTCGATAACTTTTTTCTCTTTCTTTGTGTATGATTAAGTAGTGTTAATTGGTACTGAAATTGATAAAAAAATTTATTTGTGGTAAATCTTGACTATCATCTGTTGGTCGCGACCAATAGCATCCTTTCTGAAGCCAAATAATAATAATTTTTTCTTTTTATTTATTTATTTAATAAAAGCTCAACTTCAAAAAATGTTTTTTTTTCAAACCTAATAAAGTTGCCTAGAAGAGCACAACAACGAATAAAAATAAATAAACGTTAAATTTTTAAAATTTTTTTGATTTAATATTTTTTTTCTCTTTCATTTTTGTGCTTAATTATATAGTGCTATTTAATACTGATTCTTTCATTATTTAAAACTTTTTTTAGTTACACGAAGTTGTTTAGTTACAATTCTAGTAAAATTACTGTAACTGTATAATAATGACATTTTTGGTAAAAAAAAAAAAAAGTTTTTCTGGTAATAAAAACTATAATATACGGTATTTAAACCATTCCTTCGGTATTTTTACTTTCATATGGTAACAGTTTATCGGAAATTCTGATTTTCAAAAATTTGGTTCTTATTACATACATTTACTAAAACATACAAGCCTGAAAATTAAATTTAACCGAATAAAAGGATTTTACGCCATGCATTAAGATATCGTGATAAAATTACCTAAGTTATACACATTTACCAAGTTTATCACCCATTTTTTACCCATATTTTATTGTTAATTTTACCTAAATCATTACCAAAGTACTTCTGTAAAAATTGTCGAGCTTTTTGGTTTTCCCAAAAAGTTTGAACATGGTCAATATGATCGTATTTTGGTAGTTTTGACTATACTTTTTTACTTTGTCTATACAGAACTGGTATAATTGATATAGCGAGCGAATAATTCATTTATCTTAAGAATTATGAACGTCTTTGGCATCGTTAAGTTTAAAGAGGTTTTTAAATTGCTGGAAGAAAAATTAACATTGTTCGCTAATAGAATAAACAGAAAAAGATAATATTTTTTTTCTGAAACATAACAAATGAAAACTGTTAAAAAAAAAGAAGTTTAAAACAACACTAACAACAAGCAAGTGATGGCAGCATATCTGCTGTCGCTATCTTTATTGATTGTCACTTAGCACGAAGCTTTTATTTACAATCTCGATATGGTGTTTGATTAATCTGTTGTCAAACAATGTTATGAACATTCTGAATGAATATCTATAATAAAGGAGAAAAAATGTGTCAAGTTTGCTTTTATCTATCATAAAAGTTTCAGTAGTTGTGGAAAAAATATGATCAATAGCTGGACTGATAGAAATAGTTAGGAGCGCCAACAAATATGAATCACAAATTTTTTTTATAATTCTCTGATTTATTCATAGATTTTAAAGATATTTTAATTTGCTTTTTTACATCTTCCTCTATTGAATATAGTGATGTCATTAAAAAAATACGTCTCGAATTAAATTTGACCTAGTCTTTAGGTAATGGTCTGACAAATTCTTGTACAGTATAAAAATTTCAATAAAAAAAAAAATTTCAAAAATCTACGTTTCTTAAACTTGAAAAAAGAGAGTAAAATTTGTTTACTAAGCAATTCGATTTTGCAAAACTAACATTAAATTAAATTTAAAAAAAATAATTGTTAAAAATGTTTTTGTATGGTTATTTGAGTATTATAAATATTTGCAAATATATTTATCCTAACTTTTAGCCACTCTCCTGACAAAGCTATTTGTGCCATATTTTCTAGGTTCTGGACAACGTCCCTTCTATTTTGAACATTAAAAATCCGGTTGATTAAAAAATTTTACGTTTACCAAAAGAGAGTGTCCTGTATCTGTACTTATCAATTCGCATTTTTGAAAGTTAGCCTTTTAAACTATAAACATGGAATTTAAGTACATGAAAATCCAATCATCAGATCAAAAGTTATTCGAGATGATGCAATTTATTTTTTTTGCATTGTAGCTATTACTAGATTTTCTAGGTCCTTCGATTTAATTCACCATTCAATCCGATATCGATACATTCCAGTATAGAACTATTCAATCCAATATCGATGCATTCCAATATAGAATCATTCATTCCAATATGAACTATTCAAACCAATGTAGATGGATTATACTATGGAACCATTCTATTCAATAGAGATGCATTCCAATATAGAACCATTCAGTCCAACAGGGATGCCTTTCAATATAGAAAAATAATTTAAACCAACAGGAAAGCCTTTCAGCATAAAAAAATAATTCAATCCAATATAGATGCATTCCTATATAGAACCATTCAATCCAATATAGATAGATTCTACTATCCAACCATTCTATTCAATATAGTAGATAGATGCATTCCAATATAGAGCCATTCAATCCAATATGAATGCTTTCCAGTACAGAAAAATTCAATCCAGTATTGATGCATTCCAATATATAACCATGCTTTCCAATATCAGACCAATCAATCAAATTTAGATGCAATAAAAAAAATTTATTTGCGAATTAGAAAGCCTTCCTTTTTTTCTATTCGATTGCTTAAACACTGGGCCATTGCCGCAAGTAATATTTTCTACAATTAAAGACCAAATAAATCTATTACAATTCGATTCAATTGATTCTTGATTGAATTCAGTAATTAAATGTGATTTAAAAGGCTTTTACTTTTTTTCAAGTGGTATAAATTTTGTACTATGATAGCAAATTTCTCTAACGATAATCCTATAGGTTAATTGAACAATTCCATCCAAACTAATATAAATAGAGTAAAGAAAATATTAGTGAGCTAGGAAGTCTTACTTCCTTTTTCAATTCAACTATACAAAAAAGATTTGAACTTTATTGTGGGCGATAAATTTATTGTGGGTTTTATCTATCTGTTTATAAATATACAATGTTAGTTACATCAATCTCGTTCATCCTTTCTTAGTTCAGGAGCTTGAAATTTTACAAAACTTTGTTTAACAGTCGTATGCTTTGTGAACTAAATTTCATTGAAATTGAAAATATCATGGTAAAAATAGACGTGCTTGACATTGAATGACCCATGAAAATTTATTTAAGTTTAACTTCAAAATAAAAAGTCGAAATATGATTTGTAAATTTTAGGAATCGGAATAACAATTGTTACAAAGCAAATTTGCTTCCTGTTTCCTTTAAAACAAATTGTTTTACAAATTTACATTTACACCATCGAAACACTTCTATTTTTGGAAATGTTAATTTACTTCCTCAACACCACAATGTATGTTTCTGCATTTTAAGTTTTAATACACAAACAAAACAACCTGCAACTAGAAATTTGAAAAAGAATATATCTGAAAGAAGAACCGAATGAAATTTATAAAATTCCCCATTTTAAGAAAGAAATTTTTCGTAAAATGTTTTTCTTCTTAGCTCCTAAGCTATTTCATATGCTACGTATTTCGTTGAAGTTTCTATACACATAATCTGCAACTAACTACAACATAATCTAAGCAAACGTACATTGTATGAATTTATTATTAACTGGACGATATAGATTATTTTTCAATCTTTAAAAAAGCAGGAATTTTTTTTTTGCTTCTTTTACCCAGCTATCAGGCAAACAGATATATTTTTTATTAAATATATATATTCAGAAATATATATATATAGCAGATATATATTCTATTAAAATATATAATATTTTATACTTCTTATTATCATTATTTTATTTATACCATGTGTAAAATGATTGTACAGTGCATCAAAAAAAAAAAAAAAAAAAAAAAAAAAAAAAAAAAAAACGGGCCACCCTAAATAATTGAATAATTTAGATCTAATGATTGATTCTTCACGTTCTAGGTCTCAATCTTAATGGTTCGAAGGGGTGACATCAAATATGCTAATTAATTGGTGCAGACGATATTTTAAGTTACGAAATAAGACACAAAAACGTACTTTCTCTGAATAAACATACCTTTTTTTAGACAGTTTCGATTTTCGGACTCCTAGAATTTAGAGGATAGCCGCAATCTAGGAAATATGGTCACAATAGTTTGGACAGAAGAACGGTCCAAAGTTTGGACACAGTGATGTTAATTTCACTTAACGTGTATTTTACCTTATTTCGAGATTTTTCATGCAAACGGGAAAATTTTTGCACCCAATTATTAAATTCATTTATCCAAAGATAATTCCATGCAAAAAATAAATTTTAGGAAATATTTATTATTTTTTTACTATTTTATTGAGTAATAGTTGAAAATATTTCGAATTGCGAGGTATATAATTTTTTAAGTCCTTTTAAAATATGTAATTTTGCATAGCAAAATGCAAAATTTGAGCGAAATCGGTTCAGTAGTTCCTGAGAAAACGAGATTTAAAGAAGTCATACATTTAAATAGTCCCTGAGAAATCGAATTTTAAATATATGACTTCTTTAAAATTCGATTTTTTAGGAACTATAGATCCGATTTTGCTGAAAATTTTGTGTTTCGCTGTATGAAATTAAATTCCTTAAAATGAAGTAAAAAATTTTATACCTCTCGATTCAGAAATTTTTCGTCTATCATTTAATAAAATAATAAAAAAAAGATGGATATTTTCAAAAAATTATTTTCTGCATGGAATTATCTTTGGATAAACGAATTGAATTGTGTAAAAAATTTTTTAATTCGCTTAAAGAATACTCGAGATGTGGTGAAATACACACAAAATAAAATTAACATTAAATTTGACCAAATCTCTCCTGACCAAACTATGGGGGCCATATTTTCCAATTTAAAGTTACCCCTTATATTTGGGGGTCAATAATTCAAATCCGTTGAGAAAAAAAAAGCATGTTCGTTCTTAGAAAGTACGTGTTTGTGTATGATTATCGTCTGCACTAATTAATTAGCATATTTGAGATCACTTCTTTGAATAATTAAGAATGAGTCCTAGCACATGTGTATTATCCGTATAAATATTTGGCTATACTTTATTTTCTCCATGCTTTTTTTTATGTTTACTTTTCTTAATGTTTACTTTGTGTTACTTAAATGTATTGAGAATTCGATTCTTAATCGCGCCTGGACAGGATATATCTTCTTAGTGGTAAATGTATGTTTATTTCACTTATTTATTTGTTAAAAAATAAATAAGAGTCTTAAGTTTTTTAGGAAAATAATTGGATTTTTGAAATTTCGTACTGTTGCATTTCCTAAGCAGATATTCAATTTGATTTACAAGCCCTTTATCTGTATTTCCTACCATTTTTCCATTGTCATACAAATGTATTCTAAACATGGTCAAGAGAGCGCTTATCAAGNCTTTAAAAAAATGCAAATCTAAGATACATCTGACTATTTGTTGCATAACCTTTTTTGTAATACAGATATTGTAATACTGTATTTATTATTAAATTCTACATTAAATTACCTTCAATTTGATATATAAACGTTTGTATTTAAGTGAAAATTAATATATTCTACAAGCACACTAAGTTGAAAAACATGAAACTTTCAAAAAGTGTCCACACTTTTGGCCACCACTGTATATATATATATATTACATTTATTTTTCAAACATATGTTTGTTGTACAAATTTGTATTATCCGTATAAATATTTGGTAATACTATAGTAAAAATATAGAAAAACATGGAGAAAATATTCTCTATGTTTTTCTTATATTTACTTTTTTAAATGTATTGAATATTTCGATTCTTAATCGTGCCTGGACAGGATATATATTCTTGGTGGTAAATATATGTTTATTTCACTTATTTGTTTGTTAAAAAATAAATAAGAGTCTTTAGTTTTTTAAGAAAAAAAATTTGATTTTTGAAATTTCGTACTGTTGCATTTCCTAATCAGATATTCAATTTGATTTACAAGCCCTTTATCTGGATTTCCTACCATTTTTTCCATTGTCATACAAATGTATTCTAAACATGGTCAAGAGAGCGCTTATCAAGCATTTTACAAAATGTCACGCGTGACTTAAGTTCCAAGATGATATACTCATCTTTCCTTTCTTAAGTCTTTGTTTTACGATTCAGCAAACTCAATTGTACCATTTTTCATCAAGTTCCTCCTGGTCGCTTTGATCTTTATCTCCATTATCTCGCAGACTTGGGTAAAAATTAGAGCTTCGGAAGTGGTATGCTATCTATAATCACGTTCGCCGACACAGTAAGGCGGTGCTAGAAGATATTCTATTCTGATAAACCCCATCACTCATTCCATTTTCATTTGATAAGAACGAACAACTAAAGTCGAAACTTCCTTTTCATATCATCAAGAGGTTAGAATGGGGAGAAAAAAAATAGATCCTTTGGAACATAGGATATCGATTGGACATCTATAAAAAAAATGGTGCATCGAAAAGGAGGGGGGAGAAAGATTGAATGAGATTGAAATGAATGCTATCCTATCTAAGTGTGTACTAACTTGTTTATCTTCTTTTTTTTCTTATACTAAAAATAAAAATATGAGGATGTTGATGTATTGGCTTTAGACGATTTTGGAACAACGCTGCAAGTATTATCACTAAATAGAGACCACAATCAAAGTTTTATTATTCATCAGAATAAAATTAAACAAGGCATTAAAAAGCAACCATGGTTTTAGTCTATTTTGAAACAACATTCCATATTATCACTGAATAAAGATTTCAATTCCTGTTATCGTTCAGAATAAAATTCAACTATGCCTTAAATTATTAATTGAAAATTAACTTTAAATTGGTATAGTCGATTTTGGACCATTACTGCAAGTGTTATCACTGGATAAAGACTGAAGTCAAAGTGTTGCATTTTATGTATTTCAAAATAAAATTAAACAAGGCATTAAAAATCTATATATAAATGTTTAATCTATTTTGGAAAAATATTCCATATTATCACTGAATAATNTCAACGACGGTAAAAATTGGATTAGTCGATTTTGGACCATTACTGCAAGTGTTATCACTGAATAAAGACTGAAGTCAAAGTGTTGCATTTTATGTATTTCAAAATAAAATTAAACAAGGCATTAAAAATCTATATATAAATGTTTAATCTATTTTGGAAAAATATTCCATATTATCACTGAATAATTAGTGTGTTAATAGTTGAGAATAAAATTCACTGTGTGTTAAACTATCTATTGAAAATTAACTTTAAATCGGTTTAGTCGATTATGGACCATTACTGCAAGTATTGTCACTGAATAAAGACTGAAGTCAAAGTGTTGCATTTTATGTATTTCAAAATAAAATTAAACAAGGCATTAAAAATCTATATATATATGTTTAGCCTATTTTGGAAAAATTTTCCATATTATCACTGAATAATTCGTGTGTTAAAGTTCAGAATAAAATTCACTGTGTGTTAAACTATCTATTGAAAATTAACTATAAATTGGTTTAGTCGATTATGGAACAACAATGCAAGTATTATCACTGAATAAAGACCGATATCAAAGTGTTATATTTTATATATTTCAGAATGAAATCGAACAAGGCATTAAAAATCAATTATGTATAGGTTTAGTTTATTTTGAAACAGCATTCCATATTGTCACTGAATAAAGATCACAATTCATGTATAATCGCTCAGAATAAAATTCAAAGATGCATTAAACTATTAATTGAAAATTAACTATAAATTTAGTTGATTTTGAAACAACACTGCAATTATTATCCCCCAATAATAATAAAGACTATAATTAAAGTGTTATATTTAATGCATTTCAGCATGAAATTAACAAGAGCATTAAAAATCAACTATGTTTAAGTTTAGTCTATTTTGAAACAACATTGCATATAATCACTGAATAAAGATTATAATTAGTATGTTATGATTTTAACATTTCAGAATAAAATTCACCTATGCATTAAACTATTAATTGAGGTCATGAAATCAGCTCCCTGACCTCATGTCAGAGAGGTCCCGGGTTCAAATACCGGATACAGCATGGATGTTATTTTTCCTTCTATTTATGTACTATTTGTCCTTACTGTGGGAGCAACGTTGGCCCACCTAATATGGTGCCCCTGAAAGAGTGGTCTACAAATCTACTCTACTGATACTTAAATGAATAGTGTCAATCGGGTGGACATTGAAAAAAAAAAAAATAAACAAATCTTTACAAACTTAATTTTGTCTCAATTTAAGCTAAAGTAGGGAAAAAATTTAAATATGCAAAAGATTTCTTTTTATTTATTGCGCTCAGAAATTTCAAGCAATATTACTTTCATTATGTTTTTAAGAAATAAAAATATCTAAGGGAATCAAAAAATCTAATAAAATAAAAATAATAATATCTAAAATAAAAATATCTAAGGGAATCAAAATATCTAATATAATCAAATTATCTAATATAATCAAAATATCTAATATAATAAAAATAATAATATCTAAAATAAAAATATCTAAGGGAATCAAGAAATCTAATAAAATAAGAATAATAATAATATTTAAAATAAAAATTAAGGGAATCAAAAAATTTAATAAAATGAAAATAATGATATCTAAAATAAAAATATCTAAGGGAATCAAAAAATCCACTAAAATAAAAATAATAATATCTAAGGGAATTCTTAAAAGGCCTTCCTTCTTGACTCAAAAATCATAAGATTAATTTCATAAAGACTAAATTTTTTATTCGCTTTTTGAGATTAAAAAGGACGAAATAAAATGATAAAGAATTTTTTTTTTTTTATACCGTTGTACAGTTTCTAATCATTTGAACGCTTATCGTGACGTCAACCTGCGTTAGCAACCTCATATCATCAACATAAGTTACAAATTATAAAATAAAATAATAAATCATTCTTTTATGTTTGAAATACATTTTCATATTCGAAGAAATAATTTATTGACTACATAAAGCAATAAAAAAATTCTGATGTATGAAATAATGTGCAAGATGAAAAAGAATTACTAAATACAATGCGTACTATGGAACGAAAAGGAAAGTTCTAGATGGATCTTATTGCCCCCAAATAATGATTGTTTTGGTTTTATCTTTCTTATCTAATTTGATAAGAAAAATATATTTAAATAAAGATGAAACTTTATATTTACTCACACGTTGGCCGTTTTTATTATGAATTATAACTATTTGTTTATACTCTTAAAACAGTCTCCCATGCTTTATCTCTAATATAATTGATTTAAAATGATGTAATTGAGAAGTCCAAATCAGAAGTTGAACTATATCACTTGACTACTATCATTTAATCATTTGTCGTAATATTGTGGTTGCTTATGGCAACCAGTCGTTTACACTTTGAAATGAAACATATTCCAATTGATTGATCAGTGATAATTATTTCAGTAAGCAAATATGTGAAGTGACGTCAGCTTTGACAGCTCTATAAGAGCTATTGATTGATATTTATGTCTGACTGACAGAACAATCAATGGCAATGATTGGGATAGGAGACGTGGTGGCTCAGGGAATAGAGCGTTCACCCCCCAATAAGATGATTCGTGTTTGAATCCTAGCGGTGGCTGGTTCTTAAGAATTCCACACCCGGTTCGCACTGACCACAGTGCTGACATAAAAATATACTCTGTGGTAAACGGATCATGGGTTAGAGTACCCTTGCAGTCAGGCTAACCGTGAGAGGTTTTCATGTCCTCTTCATGTAACGCAAATGCTGGTTAGTTCTCTAAAAAGTCCTCTACTAAGGCAGAATTCCCCCAATGCTTGATCCAGGTGTTCCTTTGTCTTCTGGATTAGGTTCAAAATTACAAGCCTATGGAGTTGAACATTAGTAGTAGCAAAACCAAAATTGGGTCTGCTGTTCAACGACGGTAATAAAATTATTGGAGTAGAGTCACCTCAGCTCAAAGGATAGACTGCTTGCCTCCCAATGAGGTGACCTAGGTTCGAAACCCAGCGGGAGGCAGATTGATACAAATTTTGCTACCGGCTCGCCCCGGCCATAGTGCTGACGCAAAATATCTGCAGTGGTAGAAGGATAGCGGGTTAGAGTCCCTTGGCTATCGGACTAATCGAGGTGATTTTCCTCTCCATGTAACGCAAATGCTAGTCAGTTTCCTCAACAACAAAAAAATCCTCCATGAAAGCAAGTTAGTCCCAATGCTTAACCCACGAATTCCCTTGTCTTCAGGGTTGGTTTCAAAATTGTAATCCTACGGAATTGAACGTTGATAGGCGTAAACTCAAGATTTAATCATCTGATGTTCAATGGTTATAAAATTATAAATTGATTGGCGAAAAGCAGCGGTGCCTCAGGGGATAGAGGACTCGCTTCCCAACAAGGGGACTCCAGTTTGAATCCCAGAGCTGGCTGGTTGATACGAATTCTGATACCGGTTAGCATCGACCACAATACTGACATGACATATACTCAGTGGTAGACGCATCATGGGTTTATGTAATGCAAATAGGTATTAATTTCATTATAATGTCCTCCAGGAAGGCTAGTTTGTCCCAATGCTTCAATCAGAATTTCGTTTGTCTTCAGAATTGGGTTCAAAATTACAAAGCTACGGAGCTAAACACTGATAGACGTAAAATGAAAATTGGGTCGGTTGTTCAATGCCGGTTATAAAATAATCGGAATCGCCGGTTATAATATCGGAAATATTCAGCTCATCTCACATGATCAAGGAGTGTTTAGGTATAGATATATTTAGCATTTTCAAGTACTATCTTGTACGTTCACGTACATAAGTTCTGAACTAACTGCCTGTAACACCAAGTCCTTAAAACTTACTCGGTTATTTCAGAAAGTCGTGATTCAGAATGTACATTGAGTTTTTCATGATTATGCTGGACAAAACTCTAAATCTGTTTAACATGCATTTATTGTACTTTCTAGGAAAATTCGACCCACGCGATATTTTGTTCAAGAATAATTTTGTACTCCTGAAAATTCATCAACGCGATATTTTTTGTGACATTTCAATAACACCTTTTTAAAAAATAGAGCTTTATTAATAACGTTTTTATGATTACGTAATAACAATATTCACCACAATTCGCTTGAAAAAAAAACACATTATTATTGCATAGAGAGGTATTTAGCGCTTTCATGTACCACCTAGTACGTTCACTTCAGTTAATTATGAAGCAACTGCACATGCGCGTGACACTAAGTCCTCAAACTGCAGCTACACAGTTATTTTAGAAAGTCGTGATTCAGAACGATTTGTTATTATGCGGGACAATACTCGAAACCTCTAAATATCTCTAATATGCATTTATTGCACTATCACGCCAAATTTGACTTATCGATATTTTGTTTAAGAATAATTTTGTACTCTTGTGAGCGACATTTTTCTCTGTAACCACTTTAATAATAACGTAATAATTAGAGCCCGGATTTTGATGACCTAAAAAATCTCAATTAATGCCCTTAAAAAGTGCAAAAAATGCCCTTAAAAAGTACGAAAAATGCCCCTAAAAATGCAAAAATTGCGCTAAAAATTCCCTATGGCATGACTTAAATTCAAAAAATATATAACAATGCAATACTTGTTCCACGTTCATTGAAGTTTGAAAAATATGTTTTATATCCTAAAATAACAAAAAAAAGGAAAATATATTTACTCCAAAACATTTTCCTTTTCTATCGAAGCTTTAATGAATATAACAACTTCCATCTCATAATAATTACTAAATATCAGAATTACATTGGATTATTAAATTTTTTTTGAAATGTAAACGAGCGTCTCTTGTCTGAAAGTAAATTTTTATACCTGGAGAAGCTTCTTTCAACGTCTACTCATGTTATTGGTGCGTACTTGAAAAAGACGATCTCACTTACTGACAATTCTTCTTCAATTTGAAAAGATGTTGCTTCACCTGTTAATATCCTAGAGATTTTCTTCATTGTTTGGAATTAAAAAATGATAAAAAAAAATAATAAAAATTGGAAAAAATTAACAAAAAATTTAAAAAATGCTTCAAAATGCAAAATACGCCAAAAAATTTAGAGAAAAATGCCCTATAAATCTAAAAAAATGCTCTAAAGGGAAAAAAATGTCCAAAAATGCAAAAAAATACAAATGTCATCAAAATCCGGACATTAGTAATAATATTAAAAATAGTTTAAAATTTTATAACTCATAGTGCGTTTAATACTAAATAAATTATCATATTTCTAGATTTAATTTCATTCATGCACGAAAATGATCACTTAAACTTTTAAACATTATTTGCACACATAATCCTTTGATGTTTATTGCCGGGAGTTAATTCAACTGAATTATTTTTTATTAATGAAAGTAAATTATGTCGGGGGAACTAAAGTGTCTTCAGTTCAATGAGGCATATTTCGCTTGAACTTAATTATCGTAACCTAATTGCACTTTTCTTTTGCATTCAATTAGATGGTTGAATTTACTTCCGGTAAAACAAAAATTTGTGAAATATTTCAGGAAGGTATGCCTGGAGCATATTCCCCTAAGACAGAAATGATGTTAAAAAGTTTTCTCTTTTAAATGATTATCTCATCACCAGACTTTTTATGAAATCTAGACTTAAAATGAAGACTTAATTATCTAATTATAATTATTTACTTTTTTTTAATTTAAATACATAGATTATTCTTAGATAAAAGGGAAATGCGAATTTCCAGTCTTTTAGTAACTTATGTAAGAGTTTAAAAAAAATCAAATATTAAATGTTTTATTAATATACATTAAGACTAATCGTGTATGAATATCGCGTAATATGTTAATATATATATATATAAATACTTATGATAAATATTTGAAATAACAAATATTTACAAAAATTTAATTTTTACGTAGAATTATCTTTGGCTAAACGAATTTTATAATTGTGTGCAAATATTTTTCAATTCGCTTTAAAAGTTCTTGAGATATGGCGAAATAGACAAAATATAAATATAATATATTAAGGGGTCCAAGCTTTGGATCGCTCTCTTGACCAAACGATGGAGACCATGTTTCCCAGATTGCGTCTACTCCCTATATTTATTACTGTAAGATATTTGGTTCCTTAAAAAAAAAAAGCATAATGTATGCCACCTCTGTTTCTTGTCCTTAAGCTTCCAAAAAGTAAACATGCATGATTGAACTTAGACACCTTAATGCAAGTGTCCAACCCAGGCTGAATGATACTACTTGATAATTATCATATAACAGATTGCTTTAATATTGTGGTTGTCGATGGCAACCAGTTGCTCACAATATTTTACTTAGCTAAATATTACAATATTTTAATTTGTTAAATTAAATGTATTTCAATTGGTTGCTAAAAGTAACTATTTGATCATGGATAAATTGTCATTAGGCAAGTAAATGGAGTAACGTCATCGTAGGCATATCTATATCATGGTAACAATACCATGACCTCTATCACCGTGGTAATATTTTCCAGTTGGCAAGCTTTTTAGATATAACACATGAAGGAACACACATTTCTTGAACTAAGCTTTATGTCCCTTGTCCACGCAATTACAGCTAGAGGTCGCTGCTAAAATGGGTTGAAATCTCTTACATAAAATATTATTCCAACTACACAAGTTAAATAATCAAAGGGCAATTGCTTTAGATACAAAATAAATTATTGGTTCAAAATATTGCCTTTATCATATAATTCAATTGATAATCGATATATAACCGATCGATAAAGATGATGGCCGACTTTCAAAATATACTTTTGACGGTTAGCAAGTGTATTAACATTTACTTAAATATTTTAGCTTTGTCAATTTACTTGAGATTTATGAGATATCTCATTTTTTATGAATCCTTATGATTTGCAAACAGAGTTACATGATTGAACTTACACTCCTAAATATAAATGTCCAATCGAATTATATCATTTGACTTTCATCATGTAATCAATTGCCTTAATATTGTAGTTGTTAATGGGTACTCGTTGTTGAAAGTATTTTACTTTGAAATTAAATGCATTCCAATTAGTTGCTATAGGTAACTGATTGATCCATTGATAAATTTTAGTAAACTGATAAGTGAAGTGAGGTCAACTTAGGCATTTCTATATCATGGTAACAATACCATAGTACCAATCACCATCATAATATTTTTCTGTTAACAAGTCTGTTAATTATCCCAGATCAGAGTACACATATTTCTTGACTCAAGCTTTACGCCCTTTGTCCAAGCTGATGCCGCTGGCGGTCGCTGCTCCTATGTGAATCTCCAACATGAAATCTCCAACGCGAAATGCTTAACTGAGTACACTAATTAATCACTCGAAATCGAATTGCTTTGGATACAAAAAATACAATCATTTGTTCAAAATATTGCTTTTATCTTAAATTTCGATTGATAATTGATGTGCAATAAAACTATGGTAATAATACTATGGCACCAATCACCATCGTTACAATACTATAGTACCAATCACCATCATAATATTTTTCTGTTAACAAGCCTGTTAATTATCCCAGATCAGACTACACATATTTTTTGACTTAAGCCTTATGCCCATTGTCCACGCTGACGCAGCCGGTGGTCGCTGCTCCTACGTGAATCTGCAACCTGAAATCTCCAACGTAAAATGTTTAACTGAGTACACTAATTAATCAATCGAAATCCAATTGCTTTGGATACAAAAAATACAATTATTGGTTCAAAATATTGCTTTTTATCATAAATTTCGATTGATGATTGATGTGCCATAAAACCTACCATTTGATAACGGACTTTCAAATTCCACTTCTGAAAGTAAGTCCACGTGCTTGTCCTTGAAACGGTTAAAAAAAATATCTGGTTTTAACCTCATTAAATTAAAAGAAGAGTGAATTAAGGTCATTAAATTACCGACGAAAAGTACTCATGAACTTGAAATAACTTTGCAGTCATTTTGACAGTAAAGATCCCTCTCATTAATGGAGAAAACATTTTAACTACATGCTATCAGAACTTTATGCATAAATTAATGAATGAAGGTGAAAGGAAAGTTTTATTCTTTTTAAAAAAATTCTTGACGTAAGTGACGTCGTTTTTTTTTATTTTTGCATGTCATTACTTTTATTTACTTCGAAAATTTCTTTTGCTATCTTAAAAAATGTATTAAATGATAGCTGATGAGTTCATTAATAAATTCGGAAGCTTTTACTTTATAATAGCCATTTTTTATTTAAATAGTAAAAGTTGAATTACTCACTTCGTGAAATCAGAACTCTCACAAACTTGATAGCTGAATGAAACAGAATTAACTAAACACATTTTTTTTCTTTTTGCATTTTATTGCACTGTAACAAATGGATACTACTTAAATATCACTTAACTCGCTTCGTTTTTGACGAAACCGTTTCCTGCATTTGCTCCGAGCAAAAACTTTGTCAAAGTGACCTAATAACTATCGCCACTTCTTAAAAAATAATTTGCCATTCTATTTTTTCTCAAAAACAAAGGAATGCCTAATGTATCAAAGTTCTCTAACAATTACTTTAACGTGGGCACCATATAAGCGGCTCATCACAACAAGAACAGATAGATAAATTACACCCATACCGGGACTCGAACCGTGAATCTTCCCGGTACGAGGTCAACTCCCTGACCACAATATAGACCGGCCAGCTTAACTCTTCACTTTACTTTCGATTGTCTAGTTTCGATTGTCGAAAAATTTTTTTGTTATCTTAAAAAATGTATTAAAGCTGATGAATTCATTAATAAATAAATTCGGAATTTTTTTTAAGTTAAAATTCTAGTTTCGTCATTCTAGTACAATCTACCACAATGCTCATCGATGAGGTTTCAGGTTGAGGAAACATTTTCGTCTTATATTTGAGAGTTCGCGTTTCGTCACAAATCACGTGATTTCGTCCCGAAATTATTCTAAAAATCAACGTAATGCTAGTCAAAGATTTCTGAATTGTCAAAAGTGAGAGTTTTATATCTGAGAGTAAATAGCTACTATTTTTATTTATGTAGAAGTAGTTCTGAAAATTTTGTAAATATAAATTTCTTTAGCAAATTGAATTCTTCAAAAAAAAATTAACATTTTTAACTCTACGCTACTATGCAGAAAAAAATCTACTCGGGCCTACTTATCTAACCAACAAACTAGAAAATTTCCTCAAAAAATCAACTTATCTTAAAAAAAAAAAAAAAAATGGTTAATATCTAATTATTCTTCAAAAACCATTAATTTTCCTCAAGTCAACTTATCTGTATAAAATTGTATTTTCTCACTTATTGTGCGTTAAAAACCATTAATTCCCATTAAGCCAATTTATCTGCATTAAAATTGTATTTTCTCACTTATTGTACGTCAACAAACCATCAATTTCTCTCAAATCTACTTATCTGTGTTAAAATTGCATTTTCTCACTTACTGTATGTCAAAATCATCTAATTTCTCTCAAACCAATTTATCTATTTTGAAATTAAATTTTTTCACTTATTTGTAAGTAAAAAACTATTTATTTATCCCCAAGTCAACGTATTTACATTAAAATTATATTTTCTCATATATTGGGCTTCAGAAAACCATCAATTTCTTCCAAATCAACTTATGTTAAAATTATATTTTCTCAATTATTGCACTAAAAAAAAACAATAATTTCTCCCCAAGTTAACTAATCTGCATTAAAATTATTTTTTCTTACATATTGTGTGTCAAAAATCCATAAATTTTTCACAAATCAACTTATGAAAAAATTACATTTTCTTATTTATTGTACGTCAAAAACCAATATTTTCCCTGAAGTCAACTTGACTATTTTAAAATTATATTTTCTCAATTATTGTATGTAAGAAACCATTAATTTCTTCCAAGTCAACTTAATTGCATTAAAAATTATATTTTGTATCATATTGTGGGTCAAAAAATCATACATTTCTCTCAAATCAACTTATATTAAAATTACATTTTCTCACTTACTCCTTTATTTCAATAATATATTGTTTAATCGTTTATCTTTATGAACTCTTTTTAAATTATTTTTTTCATAATTCTCTCTGTAAAAATTACTACCGTGAAAATTACTACTGTAAAAATTTTTTTTTTTGATAAATTAATTACATTATTTAAAAGATGTTGTTATGCGTGGATTTTCTTTTTACTATTTATTAATTTAAATTTCAGAAAATTTACATTTTACAAGAAAATATTTCCACCAAATAAAAATAAATTAAGATAAATGTTTACAACAAAATAAAATTGAAATGAGAAAATTTTTCTTTTATCTTCTAATATAAATTTCAAAAAAATTTACAATTTTTTTTAAACAATTTAAAAATGGCACAAATTTACTAATATCTGTTTATTTGAATTTCAGAAAGATAAAAAAAGTGTTTTTAAGAAATAAAGCTACACTGTGATAAATTTTTTAATATCTATTTATGTGAATAATATAAAATAAAAAATAAAAATATTTCTGCCAAATGAAAATATAATAGGGCAAATTTTCTACTATTTATTCCTTTGAATTATACAAAAATTTTTATGACTGATAAAATTAAAATAGGATATATTTTCTTATGTCTTTAAATTTCAATTTTAGAAAATTTACCAAAATGTTTTAAACAAATTTAAATAAAAATGGGCTAAATTTTCTTACTTGTATTATTTCGAATTTCAGAAAATAAAAAAAAAATTACAAAGTATAAATAAAATAGAGTATGCTTTTTAATATCTATTCTTTTGAATTGCTGAAAAATAACAAAGATTCCAATCAAATAAAAATAAAATAGGGTATATTTTCGTTTCTACTTATTTTAATTTCAAAAAGCTGCAAAAGGCTATTTATACAACATAAAAATAAAAATTGGATACTTTTCATGAGATCTATTTATTTGAATTTAAAAAAATGATAAAAATATTTCTCCCAAATAAAAATAAAGTAGGATATATTTTCTGACGTCTGCATATTTTAATATCAGAAAGCAACAGAAATGTTTCGACCTTATAAAAATAAAAGTGAGATATATTTTCTGACATCTATTTATTTGAGTTTCAAAAAAACAACAATAATATTTCTCCCAGATGAAAATTAAGTAGAATATATTTTCTTACATCTACATATTTTGATATGAGAATGCTACAAAAATGTTTTGTAATAGCTTTTTTTTTTCGAAAAAATGAAAAATGACTTTTCGAAAAAATGAAAAAAATATTTTTAACAATTAAAACATAAAATACGATACACTTGAAAACCTTGATATAATTAAAGATTTTAAGAACTTATTTTTCGAATGATAGCCAAAATTCTTTGGATAATTCTGTAAATGATGGGTAGTAAATAGAAAATCACGTCTTCCTTCTTAGCAAAATATAATTAATCATTAATCGTTTTTTCCTCCCGAAAACTTTAAGAAAATTAGATATTGGAGCTGCAACTAATTCTGTGGAATATGAACATCAACGAAACAAACGAAAAAAATTCATGCGACAAAAAGTAAATTATAGATAAGTCTAATGACATTTCTAACTGCAGTAATCGTTTTCTTTAATTCTCTTTTCCTTAAGTTAATGGAGATCGAATCATTCAGAAAAATTATTTATTTCACCGCTTTATATCCAAAGGCAAGTGATAAAAATTACGAATGCTATTAATAATGCATTTTTGTATGCGTGAACAGTTCTTTCCGACCATTCTTTTGTTTAAAGTTGTTTGAAAGAAAGGATTTTTTTTTTTTTTTTTTTTGGTAGAAAATTATAAAGCCCTTTACACAATTAAGAAACACGTGTGAAAATACACGTGAAAATAGATAATGGTATAATCATGACGGAAAATAGAATTCATGTATTGTATACAATATTGCAATCGCAATAATTTGTAAATTATAGATTTATGATAAATATCTATAGTATTTCCTTAAAAAAAGGCAAAACTGGAATAAACTGAACTCTTCCTATATAGAGCGAAATTAACGCGCTCTATAGGCCTTAGGATGACTAACTAAAACAAATGACGACTAAAATTTTATCTATCAATCGCACCCAAATCGCCATTTTTTTTCGTCGGAAAAGCATTCAAGCCGTGGTGTCTCTGTTCCAAGGGATAGTGCACTCGCCTCTCAACGAGGTAACCAAGGTTCGAATCTCAGCAACGGCTGGTCGATATGAATTCTGCATCCAGCTCGCACTGCACAGGTCTGACGTAAATATTCTCAGGTGTAGACTTATCAAGGATTATAATCCCTTGGCATCGGGCTAACCGAGGGAGGTTTTCGTTGTTTTCCGCTCCATGCAACGCAAATGTGGGTTAGTTCATCAAAATGTCCTAAGTGAAGGCGAGTTTGTCTCAATGCATGATCCATGAGTTTCTTTGCCTTCTGGGTTGTGTTTAAAGTTACAAGGCTACGGAGTTGAACATTGATAGTCGTAAACTCTGAATTGAGTTGGCTGTTCAAGCGGTTATAAAATAAAAGAAAAAGCCCCTGATGCGCAATTTATTATTAATATTTTATTAATAAAAATGGAATTGTTATAAATATTTCAAAATATTCTGAAAATTACTTCCCTTTTCGCTTCCAATTTTTCTTTTCTCCCAATTTTTCTCAAATTTTTCAATTTGTCTTCCTTTTTAAAAAATGTTCGCACTAGCACTCTCTACCCTACACTGTAAAAAATGTTCCCACTAACTCCTTCTCCCCTACTCTGCGAAAAAATGCCCCCACTAACTCTTTCTCCCCTACTCTCTGAAAAAATGTCCACACTAGCTCTCTCTCACCTGCCCTGTAAAAAATGTTCACACTAGCTCTCTCTCCCCTACTCTCTGAAAAAATGTCCACACTAGCTCTCTCTTCCCTGCCCTGTAAAAAATGTTCACACTAGCTCTCTCTCCCCTACTCTCTGAAAAAATGTCCACACTAGCTCTCTCTCTCTCCTGCCCTGTAAAAAATGTTCACACTAGCTCTCTCTCCCCTACTCTCTGAAAAAATGTCCACACTAGCTCTCTCTCCCCTGCCCTGAAAAAAATGTTCACACTAGCTCTCTCTCCCCTACTCTCTGAAAAAATGTCCACACTAGCTCTCTCTCCCCTACTCTATGAAAAAATGTCCACACTAGCTCTCTCTCCCCTGCCCTGTAAAAAATTTTCACACTAGCTCTCTCTCCCCTACACTGTACAAAATGTTCACACTAACTCTTTCTTCTACACTGTGAAAAATTGTAAAGACTCTCTCTCTCTCTCTCTGCCTCTCTCTCTCTCTCTGTCTCTCTCTCTCTCTCTCTCTGCCTCTCTCTCTCTCTGTCTCTCTCTCTCTCTCTCTCTCACTCTCTCTCACTCTCTCTCTCTCTCTCACTNTCTCTCTCTCTCTCTCTCTCTCTCTTTCTCTCTCACACACACACACACGCTGTAAAAAATGTTCACACTAGACCTCTCTTCCCTACACTGTAAAAAAATTTGGTATTGTTGTATTTTGGTCTTGAGGTAAACTAAATATATTTTTAAGCACAAAACTGTAACTTTAATGCAAAAAATTATATAAAATTCACCAAAAAATAAACAATTGCTTAAAAAAAATTAGGGCGAATATATTGCTAAAAATGTGGTTGTTTTTGTAACGAAATGTTTTTGCAATGAAGCTATCATATTGATTCTAATGTGCATGAAAATATGACTTGTCAGTAAACTAGCGAAAAAATTAATAAAATATATAAAACTATAACAATGAAATTGTAAATAGAAAATGATGCTAAATGCCCTGTTAAAAATGTTTGTTTACCTCAGCACCAAATGTGGTGGGAGCTATACACCAAAATATTTTACCGTGTACAACCTTAAGGTATTCAAGAAACATATCAATTTCAAGGTGATTGTCACTTTAAAACGAGTTTTATGATTGCCATACGAAAATGATTGGTGAACAGCTCGGAAAAGATGGCATTATGTCTAGACTCTATTGAGTTTTTTGTCTCAAAAGAAAAGGTTTTACTTTTCTTTATTTTGATAAAGCTGAATTTTCTTTCACAAATCGATATACTTTGTATTAAATAGTCAAGAATTCAGATTAAATATTGATGCAGTGCGCAAAATAATAACAAAACAAAAAAATGGAACAGGTGTATAACTTTAGTTCTTGTGATCGGATTTTCAGGTACTGTCTTCTCGGGTGCAATGTAATCTGTGAAAGTCTTTTGTCCAAAGATAATTTCATGTAGAGTAAAAATTTTTACGATCATTTACTATTACGGTGTTACTCTTATGGTTATTTACTATTATGGTTATTTACTATTATGGTTATATACTCTTGCGGTTATTTACTGTCACGGTTATTTACTCTTACGATTATTTACTATTGCGGTTATTTACTCTTATGGTTATTTACTATTATTGTTATATACTCTTGCGGTTATTTACTGTCATGGTTATTTACTCTTACGATTATTTACTATTGCGGTTATTTACTCTTGTGGTTATTTACTATTATGGTTATATACTCTTGCGGTTATTTACTGTCACGGTTATTTACTCTTACGATTATTTACTATAGCGGTTATTTACTCTTATGGTTATTTACTATTGTGGTTATATACTCTTGCGGTTATTTACTGTCACGGTTATTTACTATTAAGATTGTTTACTATTGCGGTTATTTACTCTTGATGTTATTTACTATCACAGTTATTTACTATTTTTTACGATTATTTACTATTACTAAATTTCTGAATGATCGAACATGTTTTGAGTTTAGTGCTTATAAACTTTTATCTGATTTCGAACTATAATGTTTTATTTGATAAAATCCATAATCTTAGTGTAATAAGCTGAAGCAATAAAGAAAAAAACAATGGAAATAAAAATAGAAATAAGAAATTCAAAGAAAGTTCTGTTATTATAGAATTAAATATTTTGTATTCTTTTACTACTGCAATAAGCTGAATAGTTTTCTGAAAATTTTAAGTAAGACTTTTTTTTAATTCTATTACTTCTGAATTTAACGCACTTTCGCTCAATTTGCGGATTTTATCGTTTAAATCATTTAAACTATTCTTTAAAAATATGTAAATTTTTTAAAAAATTTCTAATTCTAATTTCTTTTGCTTATATACGAAATAAATAAATAATCGTAAAATAAACATTCAGTGTTTGAAATTATATATAAAAAAATAATTTTTATAAATGTGTGCAATTTTTTTAAAAATTTGTTAAAATGTTTTAAATATATAAATGAAATACACAAAAAGTAAAATTAACATTAAGAGGAGAAGTTTTCGAATGCTCTACTGACTAAATTATTTTTCGAACCACATTTTTCAAATTCTAGATTGAGTCAAAAAATCGAATTCGTCGAAAAAGTTTGTACGTATTCAGTGAAAGCTCGTTTTTGTATTTGATAATTTTTTACAATATTTTGTTTGCACTAATTATCATATTTAAGGTTAGACCCTCAAGCCATTTATATTGTAACTTTATTACATTAAAATCCGTTCATTAGATGAAAAGTTATTTGAAAATAAATATTTTAAAATTTATAAAAAGTTATTATTATTATTATTATTGAGAAGTATATTGATGTATTGGTTTTTAAACTTTTTATTCCTAATTTTTTTTCAAAATTTACTTTTTTAAATAAATATTAGGAAATTCTTCTTATAGGAATTATGTTACTTTTCNCCTCTGCGCTGTAAAAATGTTCACACTAGCCCTTTCTCTCCTACACTGTAAACAATTGTCCACACTAGCTTTCTCTCACCTATGCTACAAAAAATGTTCACACAAGCCCTCTCTCCCCTACACTGTACAGAAGTCCACAATAGCTCTCTCTCACCTACGCTGTAAACAATGTGATCACTAGCGCTCTATCTCCTACACTGTAAAAATTTCCACACTAGCTCTCTCTCCCCTACGCTGTAAAATGTTCACTCTAGCCCTCTCTCTCCTAGACTGTAAAAAATGCCCCCCCCCATCTCTTTCTCTCTCCTTTTGGTCTTGAGGTAAACTAAATATATTTTTAAGTACAAAACTGTAATTATAGTGCAAAAAATTACATAAAATTGACCAAAAAATTAACAATTGTTTAAAAAAATTAGTGCGAATATATAGCTAAAAATGTGGTTGTTTCTTTAACGAAATGTTTTTGCAATGAAGCTATCAAATTGATTCTAATGTGCATGAAAATATGAGTTGTCAGGAAACTAACGAAAAAATTAATAAAATATATAAAACTATAACAATAAAATTGTAAATAGAAATTATGATAAATGCCCTGTAAATAATTTTTGTTTACCTCGGCACCAAAAATAGTGGCAATTATACACCAAAATATTTTACACTGTACAACCTCAAGGTATTCAAAAAACATATCAATATCAAGGTGATTGTCACTTTAAAACGAGTTTTATGATTGCCATACGAAAATGATCGGTGAACAGCTCGGAAAAGATGGAATTATGTCTAGACTCTATTGAGTTTTTAGTCTCAAAAGAAAATGTTTTACTTTTCTTTATTTTGATAAAGATGAATTTTCTTTCACAAATCGATATACTTTGTATTAAATAGTCAAGAATTCAGATTAAATATTGATGCAGTGTGCAAAATAATAACAAAAAAAAATGGAACAGGTGTATAACTTTAGTTCTTATGATCGGATTTTTAGGTACTGTCTTCTCGGGTGCAATGTAATATGTGAAAGTCTTTTGTCCAAAGGTAATTTCATGTAGAGTAAAATTTTTTACCAAAATTTACTATTACGGTTATTTACTGTTATAGTTATTTACTATTACGGTTATTTACTATTTTTTACGATTATTTACCATTACCAAATTCCTGAATGATCGAAAATGTTTTGAGTTTAGTGCTTATAAATTTTTATCTGATTTCGAACTATAAAGATATTTGATAAAATCCATAATCTTAGTGCAGTAGGCTGAAAAGTTTTCTAGAAATTTTAAGTAAGACTTTTTTTTAAAATTCTATTATTTCTGGATTTAACGCACTTTTGCTCAAATGGCGGATTTTATCGTTTAAATCATTTAAACTATTCTTTAAAAATATGTAATTTTTTTTAAAAATTTCCAATTCTTATTTTTTTGTTAATATACAAAATAAATAAATAAATAATTGTAAAATAAACATGCATTGTTTGAAAATAATCTATGAGAAAATAATTTTTATAAATGTGTGCAATTTTTTTAAAATTTGTTAAAACGTTTTAAGTATGTAATGAAATACACAAAAAGTAAAATTAACATTAAGAGGAGAAGTTTTCGAATGCTCTACTGACTAAATTATTTTTCGAACCACATTTTTCAAATTCTAGATTGAGTCAAAAAATCGAATTCGTCGAAAAAGTTTGTACGTATTCAGTGAAAGCTCGTTTTTGTATTTGATAATTTTTTACAATATTTTGTTTGCACTAATTATCATATTTAAGGTTAGACCCTCAAGCCATTTATATTGTAACTTTATTACATTAAAATCCGTTCATTAGATGAAAAGTTATTTGAAAATAAATATTTTAAAATTTATAAAAAGTTATTATTATTATTATTATTGAGAAGTATATTGATGTATTGGTTTTTAAACTTTTTATTCCTAATTTTTTTTCAAAATTTACTTTTTTAAATAAATATTAGGAAATTCTTCTTATAGGAATTATGTTACTTTTCACTTTTCAAACATATAGTTGTGATTGAAAATCAAAATCCAATACAATCTTACTTGTCATCAAAATATATTTTTAATAAAAGAGTAAGATATATAAATTTAGTCTACTTACCCTCAGTACCCAAAACGTAAAAAGTTTTTACAGATTTGGTACGTTTTCACTATTTCCGGGAAGATATGAGAAAATCAGATCCATCATAATGTACTTTATTTATAATTTAACAGTGTAATATCTTCACATGACATTCACTTATAATGTAAAAGAATTACACTTTCACTGCGTGCCATAATGTACCACTTTTTTATATCTTTATGCATTTAGTGCAATCCGTTCTTCCAACTCCGACTCTAGGTTTCCAAAATTTATTTGATAATAAATAAAATAGTTTAGAACACATTCTATTGAAACATACAGAAAATTCATACGCAAAAATTTAAAATTCATCAGTAATGAAAAAAGAATATTGCATGTGAAAATAGAACTTATTGGTTAAAAGTTATAAAAATATTAAATATAAGTATTCGATCAAATTATACCTAGAAAATTATATTTCGAACAAATCAGAATCTAATTTAAGAGTTCTAAACAAGATGAAAGTTGTTTATTGCTATAAGACAAAAATAAGTTTCAATGATACTAAAACTTTCGACACATACAAAACGTATACAGTATGTCTAAAAATAATTACACAATGTTTATAGGAAATATTTGTAATTAAAAAATTATATCGAACATATATTAAACTAAATAACTAGTAACCACTATTATAAACTAATGCTGAAATCATGTATTAATAATCGAGATGATTTTTTTAAAAATATCATCGAATGGTTTTTAAGATACCACCATAAAAGTGCTAAACATAAAATTATTTCATTAAATTACTGATTAACTATCTAAAGTTAATAATTTTTTATTAAATAAAAAAAAAATTTGTTACTTTTTAAAAAAATAATAGTTTTGGAAAATTTTGAAGTTTTGAAAAATGATTGAGGGGTCACTTGCCACCCTGTGACACCCCTCCCTGTCGCTGCGCTTATGCTTTTGGATCATAAAATTGTGTAAATTAGCTTCAAACTATATTAGCGTGAATATATATAGTGTTGAATTATACTGGCGTGGTTCCTGAACTTGATTACTCGATACTATGAACCAACTTAACATTTTTCAATTCCGTATTTTATTGTGGTTTTGCACTATATTTTGGTTCAAGGTACCGATACTAAACATCAATGTTGAACAAATGATTTTTGAAAGTGTAATTCCTCTATGTAAACGAAGTTTGAAATTCTATTAAATGCAAGGGATTTTAAATGCAATAACAACAAATGAGATACTGTTATATCAAATCAATCAAATTGCTTAATTCTGAATTAGTGAAAATAAATCTAGAATTATTTCTGCTTTGAATTGAGTATCTTATCTCAGATAAAAACAGATAAAAACAAGTTGTTAATCAATATCGCACTTTGAATCAGAAAAAAATAGGTCAATATTTCTAAATAAAGGTATTTAAATGAATAAAAATATGAAATATGTGTCTTATTAAGAGATATTATTGTACACATGAAGACAGATATGAACGGACAAAACATTGTCTGTTCAACTGATTAATGTATGAATGGTATCATTCACTTTCATTTTTTTTTAAAAATTTTATCGCGTAACCTTGAATGTCCTTCACAAACCCTATGAATGAGTTTCTGTTTTTAGGTATTTTTACAAAATATAAAATCGTTTAAAGCTATTGTTTATTGTTCCAAGTTTTTAAAAATATCTCAGAACTTAACTATCGAGAAATTAATTTTATATATTTGAAAAAAAATATTATGCGTTATATATATATATACACTGAAGAGCCATTACATTATGACCACCCTGCTAATAACATGTAGGACCACCTTTAGCCCTCAAAACTGCTAGCACCCGCCGTGGCATTGATTCCACAAGGTGCTGATAGGTAGTCTGAGGTATCTGGTACCAAGCGCTCACCAACTGGTCCTGCAATTCCCTCACATTGCGAGGGGGTAGCGTGGCAGCACGAATTTGGTTTTCCAAGTAGGACCACAAATGCTCCAAATGCTCCATTGGATTAAGGTTAGGTGAATTTGGGGGCCGAGACATGACTTGAAAGTCACTGGAATGTTCCTCGAACCAATCCACGACGATTCGACCCTTATGACATGGTGCATTATCCGGTTGGTAAACACCATCCCCCGCAGGAAAAACTGTTGCCATGAATGGGTGAACCTGTTCTGCAACTATGTTCAAGAAGCTTACAGACGTCAGGGTTTGTTCAATGAGGATTATGCCTCCTAATGTGCCCTATGAAAACATTGTTCCTGGGTGAAAAACCATGAAAACCTGGGCGAGCCCATTGTTATAAATAGAGGGTGGTCATAATGTAATGGCTCTTCGGTGTATATATGTGGACGCATGGTATATAATGTGTATATGACAATAGATAATCGTAATCGGAGATCAATTAGAGAAATTCGCTTTTCGGTAACTTTTTATTTCTTTCTCATTAAAATATCATCCACGATTTTAAATAGATTTCATACATTATGTAAGTCACTAGTTATTACACATAACTATACTCAAGTTTCTTTATTTTATATTTATTATGCTTACTAATAAAATCTCTAATGATTATTTTATAACTCAATTATAATATTTTCTAAGCATTTACACTAGAAATTAACATGGTTTATCTGCTTGCAAACGTTTTTAGACACAAGCTGTTGTTTTATTTATTCCAAACAATATAGAGTACCATCTTTTTTATATTTTAATAAAATGTAAAGTAAATAATAGAACTAATATGTGTTTTTATATATTTTTTTTCAATATTTATTAAAAGAAATGCTATTTGAAGAAAAAAAAGTTTTAAATAATGCATAAAAACATACATAAATGATTTAAAAAGAGATATTTCGGTAGTAGAACAATCCCAAAAATATTTTATCCATTTATACTCTGTTAGAAATTTATTGGAGGAAAGGGTTAAATAACGATTTATTTAATAGTTATTTTATCACATTTGATTGAAACAGTTAAATAACACTAAAAAAAGATGGTATTTAAACTGTTAACTTTGAGAAAAATCGTTTATTGACTGTTTTCACATTAATACGGTTAAACAACCAGAATTTTATCAGTACCAACTAGTCCCACAGCCAATGAGTATCGAGCAAACGTTCTTCGAAAGCTGGAAGCTTAGTCATTTTAAAAGGATTCATATTTTTATAAGGATTATATTTTATATTATTAATATTTTAAAGGATTCATATTTCATCATCGGATGCCTGAGATAAAAGCAGATGCCTTGTAATCTTATAGTGATAAGTGCGCGGTGAACACCTTATGAAACCACTTAGTTCCTTGCAGCTGGGTACATGGTTTGACATACAGGGCAAGTCTACCAATCTCATGACACAGGGTATCAAATCCCAGCATTGCACCACAATATTTTCTCCATTCCTTCAACACCTGAAGATTTTCCAGTTGCACTCCTGAATTGGTGACCCTGGAGTATTAGAAAACGAAAATCTTAGATGAACGCACCACACAGCTGCTTAACACAAGAGAGTCACATATTACTCATCTTTCACAATACACGACAAGATACACTATTAACGACAAGATTTTCCTTATACGGTTTTGAAACCATGTTAGTTGGAAATTGTTACAAAACCGTTTGTATTTACGGTTTTTTAACAATACCAGTTGTAAACGGTTCAAACCCGTACAGGTAAGGAAATGCTCATCACTGTAAATTTTGCGTTTAATTGGACAGACAGTCACAACTTCAAAAACCCCTATGCACTACGCGTGACATCATTTATGGATTGGCCCCTTAAATTATTTATGCATATTTTGGGGAGAGGGCTGAAAAGTGTGTTTCAGAAAATTTCAAGAAGTGTGTAAACAAAATAAGAAAATAAACTCTCAAATATACATATATGTCTTTCTTTTTTTGTCCCCACTGTTTAATAAAAATGAGAACGATTTGCTTCTAATAAAATAAGCGATAAGTTTACAGCTTAGCCTTTTTTTTTTTTTTTTTAAGAATATTGAAATATAAGTTTCAGAAAAATCAATCTATCAGTTTATATGTAAAAAAAATATTCCTATCGCTCAATAAAAACTTTAATGATTTACTGCTAGCAACATTGAATAACATAAAATAGAGCAACATTGCAACTTGTTTTTATCTTTAATTCACTAAAGTTGAAGTAAAGTTTGATTACTTCAAATTCGGTAATATTTTTTTATTTATTTATTTATTTTTACTTTTATCATTCCCTCGTGTTTTTTTTCCTTCTTTTTTTAAGTAAAATAAAATAAAAATTACCTTAAAAGTAAATCATTGTAAGCTGATTTCTTGTGTGAATAAATTTGTGATTGATTTCGAAAATCAATTATGCCCTACAACCATATTTAAAAAGTAATATATTTATCATTCTCACACTTGTTTATAAAATGAAAAAATTATTCAAAAGCATGAACAACTGAAAGGATAAGTCTCTATAGCTTAAAATTATGTTTTTTTTTACTCGTCTGAAAATAATTAGAAATTATAATAACAATAGAAATTACAATTCAATTTAAATATTTTAAATTTCGTTAAATTTACTTAAAACGACGGCTTTCAGAAGAATAACCCATACAGAAATGTACCTTTTACTAGTTTATTTGTGCTTTATGCGTTATTTACGCATTTATTATTGTATTCCATGACAAAACTTACCTTTTTCTTCTTTGGTTATCTAATAGCCCTAAAATTACACACAGAAGCAGCAAAATGAAAGAAAAAAATAATTATGATTAAGAGACGTGAAGATTTTTTTTTAATGTTTTTGCAATTAATACCACATGACCGTCATTTGCATATTAAGAATAACGCTAAACGTAAAAGAGAAAAGAAAATCCTATTACAAAATCCTTTCGTATATCTTATTACAAAATTTAATACATAAATAAATATAACTAAACAACCTTAAGGAATTTTAATTAAATGCTCAGATAATTATATGTCTTGAAAAAATTTCTCTGGTACATCCGAAATCTGATCTTTATTTATTACAAAATGCTAATTATGCAACAAAATGAAGAAATTTTAACTATAATTACAGAACTCGTGGAATTTTTAGCCGTTCATTCTATCTTAGGACAAATTCTTTGGGTTTTTTCTTTATCTTAGTAATTTCTGTCTTATTTCTTATCTTCATTTGCAGATGTTTAAACTGATAGTTTCATCTTATTGACAATTATACCTTGTTCAGACGAAGTCTCATAACAAAAATAAATAAATAAATAAAAGAGAATTAATGAACTTATGAAACTTTATCTGTTTTGGGGGGCCGTAAAGAAATTACCATTCTATTTTACAATGTTGACGCCAGTAATGCTTAGGGCTGTTTTTCAAAAGGTATACTATCACGCTAGATAACGCTTTTTAGCGATTTTGCATAACTGTTGCCGATTTGTGACAATTATCCATGATTGCTAAGTTTTGTCTGTCCGTAATTAACATCCTCTACGCTAGTAGTTAAAATGGTGGAAAATATCAATTAAGGGAAATTCCACAATTACGTAAAAAGAAAAAGTCGTTTGCCATCTAATTTTTTAATAACTGGAAAATTATTCATCATTGTACTGTCTGATCTTTTTAAAAATTAAAAAAAATAAAGATTTATTAATTTTCAATATTTACATCTAGGAGAAAAAATATCGCCAAATTATCGGTTTTTAAAAAATTATCAATAATACTTGAATCCTATACAATTATTAGTTATGTGTCCATTTTAAAGCTTAAATATTGTTTATTATCCTTTTTACTCTTTCTGTATAGTTTTAAATTAAAGCTTTGCTTTGAATTTAAAGCTTTCTTGTAATTTTTTGTCTTGTCGAAAGCTTAATAAAATAAAAATTAATAAAAATCATAGAAATTATTAATAAAAATTATAGAGCTTAATAAAAATTAAAGAAAATAAAGAATTGTAAATTTAAAATATTTTCATCTAGGTAGAAAAATTTCGCCAAATGGTTAGATTTTAATAAAACATTCGATAATATTTTAATGTTATGGAATTATTAGTTATTTGACCTCTTTAAGACCCAGATAATTTTAATTATTCTTTTTTGTTATTTCTGTATAGATTAAAATTATAGCTCTGCTTCGAATTTTCAGGCTTTTTCATTTTTTTTTTCTTAGCGAAAGGGCTTCTGAAAAATACCCTTAATTAATGGCAGAATTTAATAAATGCTGTGGTAATAGACACCTAATATAGGTACTCAGTTAAGTACGATATTATTAGTTAAATATTTAGAGAATGATATATTTTTAAAAAACGATTTCTGTTACTTATAAAATTCTACTTTATTTCTTGAAAAATATTAATTATACAACAAAATGAGGAAAATCTCAATTAATTAGAGAACTAGATATATTTAAATATTTCAGCTGCTATTATAGCAACCTTAGGAGAATTTTCGCTTAATCTTACAAAATCTCATCTATTTCTCTCTATATTAAATAATTCTAATAACTTATAAAATGCTGATAACATATAGCAGCGACTCCATCTACGCTGTTTTAATGTTTTAACTATTCAACTTTGCGTTGCGGGCCGGGATAGCCAGGTCGGTAGGGCGCTGGGTCCATGTCCGAGAGATCGTGGGTTCGAACCCAGCCGGCCGAAGATAGTTGGTGACTGATGCGCGTTAAAATTTTGTCGAGTCGCAAAGTCCTCCATGTTCCCATAACAGATCAATACCTCTGGGGGTACTGGATAGGAGATCCGTCATTCTCTGATTCAGGTCAAAATTACGATCTGTGGATGAATGAATGTATGTATAAATGGGTCCGCCTTATAAACAGGTGTGACGTATGGTGCGGCAGAAGTCGAATTCTTGGCCATAGATGGCGCCACTGAAAAACAAGAATCGCACAGTCGGCCTTAAATTTGCTCGGTTTCACCAAGCAGGCTTGCCCGTGTGGCAAGTGGNCAGCTGCTATTATAGCAACCTTAGGAGAATTTTCGCTTAATCTTACAAAATCTCATCTATTTCTCTCTATATTAAATAATTCTAATAACTTATAAAATGCTGATAACATATAGCAGCGACTCCATCGACGCTGTTTTAGTGTTTTAACTGTTCAACTTTGCGTTACGGGCCGGGATTGCCTGGTCGGTAGGGCGCTGGGTCCATGTCCGAGAGTTCGTGGGTTCGAACCCAGCCGACCGTAGATAGTTGGTGACTGATGCACGTTAAAATTTTGTCGAGTCGCAAAGTCCTCCATGTTCCCATAACAAATCAATACCTCTGGGGGTACTGGATTGGAGATCCGTCATTCTCTGATTCAGGTCAAAATTACGATCTGTGGATGAATGAATGGATGTATAAATGGGTCTGCCTTATAAACAGGTGTGACGTATGGTGCGACAGAAGTCGAATTCTTGGCCATAGATGGCGCCACTGTAAAACAAGAATCGCACACTCGGCCTTAAATTTGCTCGGTTTCACCAAGCAGGCTTGCCCGTGTGGCAAGTGGCATTAGCACCAACCAACCACTTTGCGTTACACTCTGCTTCGCAGCGCAAAAACTTAAAAAAATTAAATAATTGAAATTACGAAGGTGTGCAGAAAAATTTACAGGGAGTACAATGGAATAAAAAAAATCTACTTTCAATAATTAATTCAAGAATTTTTACTTATTTAACTTGCTGTAAAAAAAATACCCTGAGGGCCTCTCTGCAGTCAGCAGAAATACAACTACAAGTTAAAATTTTACCTGCTGAAAGGGCCATTTTTAATTTTAATATGTGTTTTTTCAAAATTCCAATTGGTTCGAAATTTATAACAATTTTAATTGCTTTTTCCTCGATTATTCTTTAACAATGACAAATATCTACTATTACATGATGACAAAAAATTAATCGAAGCAGAGAGATGTTGCCTGATTAAAAACTTAATATTTATATTAAATTTTTAAAAAATATTTAAAACAATTAGTGAGAGATAAAGCTCGTTTCCTATTTGAAGAGATGTAAATCTCATTAATGAGTACAATTATTTCTCAGTACTGCAATATGCATTCTTGTGTTTATTTTTTTATAAATTAGTTCATTATTGTTCAAGGTTAGGTAATCGTTTATTTCGTGACGATTAACATATGGGGCCGGGATAGCCTGGTTGGTAGGGCGTTGGGCTCATGTCCAATAGATCGTGAGTTCGACCCTCCCTTGGCCGAAGACTTCTCGTGTAGTAAATAGTGACTGGTGCACGTTAAATCTGTTGGATCACAAAGTCCTCCATGTTCCTATAACAAATCATGCCTCTAAGGGTACTGAATTGTAGATTCTCTGTCAGATGTTTGTTCTCTGGTTCAGATCAAAATTACGATTTCTGAATGAATAAGTGGGTCAGCCCTTTAAGTGGGCAGTGAAGGTGTGTGTGTGTGGCTGAAATCGTATTCTTGGCCATAGATGTCACCACTGAAAGACAAGAAACGCACCCTCTACTTATAATTCCCTTGTTTGCACCAAACAGGCTTGCTGGCATTGGCAAGTAGCGTAAGAAACAACAACAATACGATTAACATATTAAAAAAACTCCTCTTACATAAAATTATAGAAAATTATATATCAAAATGTTCGTTATTGTTATGCTTAAAATATCGATTTTTAAGAAAAAATACCAACGAATAATTAGAGCGGAACGAGCCTAGTAAGTAAAGTATCCTAGTCTTATTATGAAAGTTTAAAAAATATCATTAAAGAAGTCAGGATATCTTAGTTAATAGTTTAAACAATAACGTATTCCGCAAAATTTTCATTCTTTTTAAATTTCATCTTATTTCGTATAAAATATTAATATAAAGATATAAAATAAATGATAATCTGATGGAGCATGGATGGAGCTATGAGGGGGATGGCAAATTGCTAAATCTCGTGTATCTTTAGAAACACTTACGAAATTATTGGAGCTTAGATGAGAAGTGTTGTTGCATCCTTTATATCGTCTCTACATTGCGCCATCGAATTATAGGTGATTACAAAGTGATACAAAACTTTTTAACTGTTAAAAAATTCAGTGATAATGATTACATCTAATTGCACTGCTAATTGACATAATGAAGAAAGGTGTTATATCAGGTGCGACTAAAAAAAATAACAATAAAAATTAATTATAACAGAAATTCAATTTTTTATGTCCTTATTAAAAGCTTCCTTTTATCTTTATTCCCCTTAACTTGAAATTAAAACTAATCAATGCAAACTATAATATTATCTTAGTTCACTAATAATTAAAGAACATTAAAAATATTATTATTGACTAAGAGCATTTTTATAAAATGGCTTAGTTGTTGTTGTTGTTGCTGGCCCACACGGTTAGCGGAGCTAAACCAAGTCCATGACTCCAGAGGCTCTGAGCAAGTCTGTAACAAAAAGTGGATCTGAAAAGAAGTCCACTTTAGAGATATTTAGGCATTGAAGTATATGTTCAGGAGTAGCTTGTTGGTCGTTACACTTAGTGCAAACAGGGAAAACTCTTGAACCATTATCTATGGATAACCACATCTATGGCTTAGTTGGTACTATATAGTAAATTGTGATTTATTTTTAAATTTATATTTATTACAAAATAATATGAAGTTTTTTCGTTTTAACTAATTAAAATAAAACAAGAAAGTAAATGCTATAAATTTTTTAGCAAAATATTGAATTTAAACAAATTTATTCTTATAATTTTTTTAATAATTTACTTTTGCTGTCGTTATTTTATGATATCAACAATGTTTATACTATTGTATTATAAAATGAATTAAAATTGTCTGGTTCAATGGGAGATAAAAATTTATCATTTTTGTAATATTTTATGATATCAAAATTGCATTCTAAATTTCTGAAATTTCACTTAATTTCATGAAACACAAAATCTTTCTGATTAATTTTGTTATTAGAGTTTGAAGTTGTTAGGGTAATTTTATGTCACCAATACAATTTAAGTTGTGCTTTAAATTTAAGATAAATCATGTGTATGTTTGAATCAATGAAACACAAAACCCCTTTTTTATTACAGTAAGATTTTATGTGTTACATATTTTATAACACCATACTATTAAGATTGTATTTTATATTTAAATCAAATCATCTGAATCCATGTGCACAAAATATTTATTTTTCTTTTCTTCTTTTTTATTATTGGGATTTATTTTTTGTTGATGTTGTTTACAATTCAATGCAATGTAAATTGCATTCTAAATTTGAAATAAACCGTCTGAAACCATGAAAAACAATTTTTTTAAATCTTTAATTTTTTAGACTTCATTTATAAAACCGTAGCAATTTTTTTCTAACAACCGTAGTTAAACTACTCATTCTGTTGAACATTTGAGCCTTGTTGAACATTTAGTGTTACCCGGTGGGCATCTGTGAATTTAGATCGTGGAGGCGAGCAACGTTACCCACGTCATAGTGCCATAGATGACTGTTCATAGGATGGGCCACATTTACACATCGCAGAGCAACGCACAGATACATTCATACTCAGAACGAGATTCGAACCCGCAACCGCTGGGTTCGCAGTCAAGCAGCATAACAGCTCGGTCACCTGGTCGACCCGAAACAATTTAAATAACACTCTAAATTTGAAATAAATCATCTAAATCCATATAACACAATATTCTTTTAGTGTAATTTTTGTTGACGTTGCTTTAAAAAACCAATTCAATTTAGATTACATTCTAAATTTGAAATCAACCATCTGAATCCATTAAACACTTTTTTTTTCTCTTTAATTTCTGTTGACGTTTTATTATAATATAAATTCAAAGAAAATTGCATTCTTAATTTAAAATAAACCATTAAATCTATATAAAAAAAAAAATTTGAGTAATTTTTGTTGACGTTATTTTATAAAACCAAATCAATTTAAATTGCATTCTTAATTTAAAATGAACCTTCTGAATCCATGATAATTTTTTTAATACTTTAATTTCTATGGACGTTATTATAGGATACCAATTCAATGTAAATTGCATTTTTAATTTGTAAGAAACCATCTGAATCCATGAAACACTTTTTTTTCTTCAATTTCTGTTGATGTTATTTTATGATACCAATTTATTGTACATTGCATTCTAAATTTGAAAGAAACCATCTGAATCCATGAAACACTTTTGTTTTCTTTAATTTCCGTTGATGTTATTTTATGATACCAATTTATTGTATATTGCATTCTAAATTTGAAAGAAACCATCTGAATCCATGAAACACTTTTTTTTTCTTTAATTTCTGCTGACGTTATTTTATGATACCAATTTATTATAAATTGCATTCTGAATTTAAAATAAACCATCTGAATCCATAACACAGTGTTTTAGTGTAATTTTTATTGTTGATATTTTATAAAACCAATTCAATTTGAAATGCATTCTAAATTTGAAAGAAACCATCAGAATCCATGAAACACTTTTTTTTCCTTTAATTTCTGTTGACGTTATTTTATGATACCAATTTATTGTAAATTGCATTCCAAATTTAAAATAAACCATCTGAATCCATAACACAGTATTTTAGTGTAATTTTTATTGTTGATATTTTTAAAACCAATTCAATTTGAAATGCATTCTAAATTTGAAATAAACCTTCTGAATCCATGAAACCATTTTTTTTTAATTCTTTAATTTCTGATAACGTTATTTTATGATTCTAATTCAACGTAAATAGCATTCTAAATTTTTAAAATGTACCATCTAAATCCATGAAGCACATATTTTTTATTATTTTTATACTGTAATTTTTGTTTGCGTTATCTTATAAAAGCAGTACAATTTAAATTGCATTCAAAATCTATTATAAATCATCGGAATTCATGAAACACAAAATCTTTTATTTCTTATTTGTTTATTGCTATCAGAGCTAAACAAATGCAAAATGAACGAACTGTTGACCCACACTGCTCAAGGAGAGAGAGAAAGAAAAAAAAAGTAACACCATATTGAAATAGAGAGAAAGAGAGAGTTTTAAACGGCATTCATTAAAGTCAGAGTTTATTGCCCTCACAATTCAATTCTTAATAATTTGTGCAAGCGTACTTAAGAATTAAAATATATATATATAAAAAAAAGAAGGACGACCGAGGAAAAAAAAGTTAGGGCGTTGCCATGCATATAAGTTAGCAATAAAGGCGGTTTTAGCAACTCCAACATTAGTTCCCGGCAATCGTTTTTGTCTTCTTTTTTTTATATACTTTACTTCAGTTGATTGAATAGGTAAAGCCATTAGCAACCTGTGCGACGTTTACACCTGTTGCGGCTTTGGAAGTACCCAATCCTATCTTTTTTTTTCTTTCTTTTCTCTTCTCCTTCCCTCTTTTCCCAAACGCATTTAATAAAAAACTGAGTTGCTTTATTGCTGAGGTTCAAAATCGTTTGCGAATTTTTCATTTATCGTTTGCGTGCGTGTCATTTTTCCATTGTGATAAAAGTTCGAAATTTGTGAAATAAACAGTTTTAAAGTTGTTGTCTCCATATGTTAACGTATAAAAATTCCCCCAAAAAGAATGTAAATAAATAAAAATAAATAAATAAATAAATAAAAAAATAGCGTTTTTACTTCTTATAACTATTGTGTGAAATTCAATTTTTAGACTTTTTAAAACTTAAAATAACCTGCTATCGAATTATTTTTTTTTAATAAACTGTCCTAAAAATTAAAAATTTTCTTAATCGTTTTAGTTTTTTTCTCCTTTTAAAGGAAAATATTGTCTCCATGATTAAGACACTTTCAAAAGTGCTTTGTAGTTTTAACGACTTTCAAATTTGAGGATTTTTTTTCCCTTCAAGAAGTTTTGGACATAAAATCTGAGTTTTAAAGTAAGTTTCCAAATTGATGTAGTAGCATTTTTTTTTCACATTAAAGCAATATCAACAGTTTAAACATGTATAACTAATACTGTTTATGAACAAATATTTATGTTGATGAGATAAACAAAAAGAATCAAAAAATTACATCTTTTAAAGTTTAGTTTGTTTTCGACTATAAATGTTCACTTAAAATAAAAAAAACAAAAATCATACGTGTTCCAAAATACCATGAGAATATACTATATATTAGCGACATCGTAAGATTTAAAATAGATGGACGTCTTACGATTGATCGGTTTATTGTTCAGGTTTAGTAAAAGAGTCAGATATTTTTTTTTATTAACCTGAATGTTATTAAAATATTACATGTGGGCTATGTAATTATAATTAGTTAGGCTATGTAATTATAATTAGTTAGGCTGTGTAGTTATAGTTAGTTAGGCTATAATAATTCTTGTTATTATATTAGCCTATCTAACAAATCCGTTCTCGACGTTTTCATTCATATTTGGAATAAATATCATGTTTTAATAGTTGATCATCATTTTAATATGATTATCAGTTTACAGTGGTGCCATGTTTTTTTTATCGTAAAATTATTTAAATTTTACCATCGTAAAATATTAATAATTGACGGCACGATATTTTTTCAATTCATCAAATTTACATTATTTTTACAACTGTCAATATTTTTGTTACTTAAATGAAATTTATAAGTACTCGAAATAATATCGTATTGTATAATTATCATTCTCGATAATGCTCCAAATATTATCGTTCTCGATATTTACATTTGTTGATAATAATCTCGGCATTAATATTTAATAGCATTCACCACATTATATCACTGCCGATAATGATTTCGCAATGATGATAATCATCGTATATTCGATATCTATAAAAAACAAATTTTATTAAAAAAGTAACGATATTTTACGATACATTGATACTGTTCTAACTACGACAATTATAATAGAATTATGTCATAATTGCGTAAACTAGAACAGAATAGCATCGCAAAATATTGGTATATTTTAGACATCGTCGAAATATCGTCAATAACATGTTTTTCTTATAAATATAAAAAATACGATAATTATCAGCATCGATAACACTGGCAATATTGTCACTGTCGATAATGATTGCGATATAATCAATGCTGATAATTATCGTACAGTCGATATTTATGTAAAAAAAAATGTTGTTGACGATGTTTAAATAAAATACAGTTATTTTACGATACATTGATACTATTCTAGTTTATACAATTATAATAGAATTACATTACGTTTGCGGTCACGAGCAACGAGTTGTACGGTTAACATTATAAGTAATAAATCATATCTTAATTTTTAATGCATTTTTTTCTTCAAAACACTCAATGTGAAGAACAAAAAGCGTGTAGCATATTATTCACGCAAATATTAATCCAGCGCATATAACAATGGAAAAAAATCATTTATGATTTTACTTTTACCATTGAATGTCCTGGTTTAAAATTATATTAGTAATATTTGCATATATAGTAGAATTATATAGTAGAAGTTGACATCTTCAATTCATAATTTGAATTTTATAGCGTATGCTGCCAACATCCATCGCCGCTAGAAAATAAGAAGTTTCAGAAAAATTCATCACAAATTTTCATTTGCAAAAAGAGAAACTTACCTTTAAAGCGAATTTTAAAGCTCAAATACTTAGCATTTGTTTTTAAGGCAATATTGAAATCGAAAATTTATATGTAATGAATTTATGTATGAACAATAAATATGACACTGATATATATATATATTTTTTTTTTCAATATTCAGAAACAATATTAAATGAAACAATGTAACTATGTTTGTTAATTTTTTTCATCATTTGCATTATACTTTTTAAGAGAAAAAAACATAAAGGTGAATTTGATGGTGAAAGGTGAATGCATAAAGGTGAATTTGAGACTTAGTATTTTTTATTTTATGTCATTTTTTTTAAATACTATCAATGAAAAATATAGAGTAAAATTGATTATTTGCTGAAGAATGAATTTGGTTCTAACATATTTCGTACTTCCTTTGTTTTAAAAAATAAGAAAAATAATGCAAAATGATAATATCCAGAAGAATAAATTTGGTTCTAATATTTTTTATATAATTTATTTCAAAGTAATGCTTTAAATGAGAAAAATTTTGCTAAATGATTACATGAAATATTTTTTTTAATTTTTTTTAAATTAGAAAAAATATTCCAAATGATTATCTGAAAGAAAATGAATTAGGTAACATTATTTTTTGTTATCATTTGTATTAAATGAATACTTTAAACGTGAAAAATAATGTAAAGCAGAATACTTATTTATGTGATTAAATGTTTTTAATGAAATAAATTTCTTTTCTGTTAATATCAAGCAACAAAAATTTTTTTAAAAAATAATAATCTTTTTTCTTTGCTTTTAAACCTCTTACCTACTTGTTATTCATTTAAAAAGACTTTTACCTCTTTTTATGTCAAAACGAAACCTTTCTATTTGATATAGCCCATCCCCCTCTGCTCCGCCCTCACCGATTCCTAAATGTCTCCAATCTGAAACTCTCTTTACCTGTGGCAATGTAATTAAAGAACGCATGCGCAATCGAGACTCAGCACTTGACGAGTTATTTCGGGTTATGCTCCCCTAGCAACTGGGAAGTTTTGTATCTCCTCCGTTGTTCTCACTCACTGTACGCGTTTTCATAACCCCCTCCTCTACCTACCCGACGAAAACCGGGGCCTTGGAGTGAACGAGTCACGTGGTGTGCTTTAGTTGCCGGGGTCTATCCTCTCGCGTTGCTTTCCGCTTGGTGACTCTTTCGTTTTTATCCTTTTTTTTTCTTTCCAATTTTTTTTTCCTTTTCTCTCTTTTAGTTTTAACGCGTTAGTTGAAGGTTGTATCATTTGGCAGTAAATCGCCTTTTTGGCGCATTTGGAATTTTTTTGATCAAAGCATTTCTAATAGTGTGTTTTAAAATGAAAGTAATAAATTTAATTTATTTTATTTTAGATTATACTATTAAATTAAATTACACTATTATAATAATTAATTCTTCAACTATTATAATAATTGCGTAAAATGATGAAATTATAATTATTATCATTTTAAAATTATGATTAAAATTTTAAATTATAATTATTAAAATTATAGTTATTATAATTTTACTTATTTACTTTTAAATTATCATTTGTATTTGTATGAAAATGCGTTATTTACTTATAAATTATTAAGTGTAAAAAGTTGTATAAGTATTTAGGTTCATAATTACATAATTAATTAGCTAACTAGAGTTTCTTAATAAATTAAATAATTCATATTATAATTATAAACTTATTAAGAAAATACTAATTTCATACATTATTTTTCTTTTAGAAAAAAACTGTATGTCTCATTAATATGAAATAATAATAATTGTTTATTTTTCCTTAATAATAAACAATTCTAAATAATGTTGCCATTCACAAAAATATTTATCTCTGAAACCGTACCCAATATTTTTTTTAAATTGTTAACATTAGAGAATAAAAGAATTTTTTCTGTCATTTAAATCATTATTAATTTAACTTACATAGCTAAAAACATATGATTTAATAATTAGGTAGATTAAACTTAAGTATTAAATATGTTGTGATATTATTAATAATTAAACATGTTAAATCGAAAAGTTTTCATTAAAATATTTTATAACATAGTTGCTAACAGTTTTATTGGAATTCCTATTACTTAATAAACTGTTTACATTTAATTTTTCCCATTACTTAATAAACTGAAAGCTCTCGTCTCTATTTCTTCTTTTTAAACAAAATTATCGAGGCAAATATGCGTGTTATAAACTGATTGAATTAATTACGATTGTGTGAATGTAATAAAATTTATTGCATCAGTACGAAATTGATAGAATTTTCTTCATTTCTCCATTCATTTATTGGCATTTAATCGGTTTGATTTAGTTCTAGTTATAACCGAGTTGACAAATTTTAAATTAGCTATTTCAACCTAGTTGTTCTGATTTTAACCAAGTTACAGTAATTTTAACCTTATTTTGGGCTCGGTATAGCCAAACCATGGCTCTTGCGCCAAAAATGTACATCAATCAATCAATTATTGGCAATTAAATTTAATTACGAAAGGTTGTGTTCTTGAATTTATATGTTAAGTTTGTTCTTATAAGCTGAAGGTTCTATTGTAAGAAGAAAAAAAAGACAATTGTAGATTTGAGATTCAATTCTATTTTTCAATTTCTATTTTTCAATTCTATTTTTCTATTTTCTAATTCAATTCTATTTAAAAATTCAATTCTATTTTTCTTCTCTGGAAAAAAAAAGTAGAAGAAAAACAAAGTTTCTTACTTTCTCTCTTTTTTCTCTTCCCCGCTTGTAATTGTAAGAGTGTGAATACTTCCTTAATAAAAATAAATAAATCTGCAAAGAAATATAAAAGAGAAATTTGCTTATTCTCCGTTAATCTTGCATCGAACTCATAACTCATTTCATAGATCAGTTTGATTACCATGATTGTGTACTTGCAACTCGAAAAGAAGTGATTATGCTTAACCACGTGATTTGAATCAGATTTAATTACATAAGTGTGAGTGACGTCACGCATGTGTGACGAACCTGATTGGCTTCTAAATCGACACATGTCTCGATCTACCTACGATGGCGTCACTTGCAGGAATCCAAAAAGTCATCCACCTCTAACTTTAGATTGTTTCCTCTGTTGACTAATTACAAAATTACTAATTTTTGGGGAAAATCAAAATCCACTTAAGTTGGCAGCACTCAATATGTTTTTATTTATTTCTTTTAAGCAAGGATTCTTATTTTTAGAATTGATAGATAATTAACTACGTTCCACCAAAACTTCTACAAAAACCTACCGTCCGCTAAACGTGATTACTATTATTTCTTATAATTTTTTCCCTTTACAAATCCAACTGATTTAGAGGAATTTCCTCTAATTTGGCATCTAAATCACTAAAGATGAGCGTCGCGCCCGCGGCACGAGTTCTAATGTTTAAAACTTTTGTCGTATCGAAACTTAGGATAGACTTGGGGGTTTTAAAACTTATTTCATTTTTAGTAAATAAAGAACTTCATCGTGAATATGGAAAAAAAATTTCTTTTCTCATTTTGAAAGTTATTTATTTTTATTAGAGAATAAGGTATAGAAATCAACAACCTTTTTGAATCATATGATAGATTCATAAAACTTTAATTATTTTCCTTTTTAAATTAATTAAATTATTTACTGCACAAAAACCTCAGGTTTTCTATCCAAAGTCCGGAAACCATTTTAACTAGTTCACAGTTTTGTTTAGTTTTTAACTAGTTTTCCAAAACCTATCTGATTTACAAAAAAATTAATTAAATTAGTATTTAAAATGTTTTTTTGTTGTGTTTTCTTTTTTTTTTTTAAATTATAATTTGCGCAAACCTACTAGTGAACAATACTTCTCAAGAAATCAAATTAGAGTAGGTATTTTCCTTTTTTTTTAAATCTTTTTATAAAAAAAATCTATTTCGCATTTTTCAAATACTCATTTTGAATCCATTCTTTGCCTCATGGCACTACTGGTTCAGTGACCGGCCATTTATCAATATTTCTCATCAAATACAACTAATTTAAAACAAATTTCAATTGTTGAATTAAGCATGAAATTTTTAATTAAAATATTACTAAATTAATTAATATTGACCACACTAAAAATATAGCATAGTATTTGATAACTTTCCCCCCCCCCTTCTCAATTGGCTATTTGTAACTTTAGAAGAAGGGATGTGATTAGGCAAAACCATGTGATTTAAATCAGATTTAATTGGATACCAGTAAGCAACGACACGCGTGTGTGTCGAACCTGATTGGCTTCTAAATAGACAAATGCTTGAATTAACTTACGATTCAGTCACTTGCAAGTATCCAATTGGCGATATTTTAATATTGAAATAGTCTTGATGATTAAATGTAAGAAAACTAAAATAGCAAACTTTGAATACAGTTACATCATTTTATTATTTGATAAAAAAAAGAAGAAAAAAAGCGTTCATCTTAACTGATAAGACGAAATTAATCTATATCTTCTGGAAGTTAAGGATTATTGTCTATATTTAATGCCCTTGATAAGTTTCATCATATTGCTCAATGAAAACAAAATCCTCATTGAATCGGCTAAATGATATCAATTATTATAACTTCGTTTTATAATTGTTTTGAAAATAAAAATGAATCATTTTTACAGTTACTTTTCTTTTATTATTGAATGGTGCTTATCAATAAATGTTTTGTTTGTAACTTGCTAGAAATAAATAATAGTACAAGCAATGGCGTGCAAAGAGGAGGGCTATTAGCCAAGGCATCTAGCCGGAGTGGGCCTCCTATAGACGACTGAGGATTCTAAAATTAATAATTGATAAAATAATTAATAAGATTAATAATTTTCCCCTGGTAAATATTTGGCTTGTGCACAAAATTTCATGAAGAATAATACATGATATTTAATATTGAAGTTTTATATTATTACAGTTTAGGATTTAAGAAAAAACAGAAAAAATAAATTATTTTTAGTAAATAACAAAATTAAACTATTTAATAAAATTAAAATTATTAATTAATAAAATAAAATTGCGTAATGAAATTAATATTAGTAAATAATAAAATAAAATTATGTAATTAAATTAATATTAGTAAATAATAAAATTAAATTACATGGTAGAATTACAATAAATTAAATATTAGTGAGTGCTAAAATAATATTGTGTAATAAAATTGAAATAAAATTTATATTAGTAAATCATAAAGTAAAATGATAATGTTTCATCATTGTAGTTTACACTTACGGTTCATATCCACTTACATTTTTAATTCTAACATAATGGATTTAGATTTTTATTTTGAATGTTTTTCCTTAACTTTTTTTTTCAGAACTATCTAATATACCCCATAATTGAGGAGTTTGCTCTGGGTATCCAAATGCCCGTGCACGCTGCGGAATTTTAAAAAATGAACATAATTACTCAGGAAAATAAAAATTAGAAATATATGATAATAACCCTAATTTTTATGGTTGTCCACCGTAAATTAATGGTCTAATATTGCTGGATACATTTTAGTCATATTTGAAATAATGTTTAAAAATTTAAATTTTGTGCTCTTAGTTTAAAAATTAAAATGAAACCAGTCGAAAGTTTTTCTAAGAATGAGATCTAAAATTTAAGGACTGTGTCTAAACGCTTTTCGGTTAAATCTGTCACATTGACAGTTTTCTTTCAGAAAAGTTTTATGATTATATAGTTTATTATATTTTTTCTAGAAGAACTGAAGAATAACGCATATTGCAATGATATTAATGTGAAAGAGATTAAAAAGATTGCATTAGCATAATTTAGATAAAATGAAATTTATGAATTCATTCGTATTAAATTATACTTGATCTACGTATTTCTTAAAAAATGTAATTTTAATGCATGCAAATTTTTTCACTAAATTTTAAACTTCTCATACTATTTAATACATAAGTATACTTTATTATAGTTATTATATACTATAGAAATATAAACTATTTTATACCTAGAAATTATAATTTGCTTTAAATTAGGGATTTTTTAGTTTAATTAACCCGTTGACGCTGATGAGATCACGGAGTCCCTTTTATATATTTTTTTCTGACCTTCTAATTACGAGTAAAAATATATTTTGGTATTTTTTAAATGTAAAAAGCAGTCTAATAGCTAATAAAAAATTCAGTTAGTTTAACGGAATTATATTTGTACTAAATAATAAAAAAAAGCATAGTTTGAAAAAAAAAATTTTTTTTAATTATGTTTAGAAATTTATAAATAATTAATTTTGAAAATTAAAAAAAATTTCAGTGATGAATAGCTGTCTCTAGTTGCTTTAAATGACAGCAAATCAGTGAAAATTAAAAAAAATTGTTGTTTGGGAGTGAGTAAGATGTGTTTGGAAGATTTTACTTTTAAAGCAGAAAAAGACAACGATGTTTCGTGCTGTATTTCATAAGCATAAGTTATTGAAATGTTAAATATAATGTTTCTCACTTCTTTTTGCCAAAATTACTGCTAAATAATAAAAATAATATGAAAAATATGTTAAATAAAATTTCTGCCTTAAAAAGGTTAATCAGCAATAATTAGTTTAACAAATTTGTTAATAACTCAGTACTAGTTTATTTAACTTTTACTTTAATGAATAAAAAACTCGTTACAACGCAGAAAAGTAGTGAAAAATTCAATAAAAATATTAAAAAAAAAAATACTTTGGCCATACCTTGCAAAAGTGACCAGGTTATTGTGATTAGCAAAAATGAAACAATGTGCGTAATTTTTAACTCCTGTTACCTTTCTGGGAAATAAAAGCCCAAAATAATATACTTAGCTTTAGGCCAGTATAATCAAGTTATGCATATTCACTTGTTTTATTTTTTTTTATTTATTTCTCAAAAAAGTAACATGCGTGACTTAGATGCGCATCATATAGCCAACCGTAGTTTATCACTTGGCCATTTCAGAGTTCTATCTTTTAAAAGCAATGGAAGGAATGCCACGTAATGTTGACCCCAATCAGACGAATTATTTCGAATAATTATAATCTATCATATAATCAATAATATATCAAATAATCAATAATATATCAAATAATCAACTATATACCAAATAATCAATAATATATCAAATAATCAATAGTGGTATTATATCAATAATATCGATCGATATTTGAACGCAGAGAAATCTGCAAAGGATTTTTTTTTTCCAATTTTTTTTCCGCCAAAACGCGCAAATATGATTCAGTCAAAGAAATTACGATTTATTTTAATGTGTTTTAATTTCTCCTTATCTTTTTTGTTCTGCATTTTTTTTTCAAAACTGAATATAACACGTATTAACATAGATGACATGCACTATTATTCCTTTTAAACTTATGGAAGAATAATAAATACGAAAAAGCACGTTATTAATGATGATTTTCTTCTTCTGTTTATTGTAAAATTTATTATATGACAGAGTAGAAATAATCGGGAGAAAACAAAAATTTGAAAGAAACACTTTTTACGCGTATAATAGAATTAAGTTCTAAAATAAATGTTTTTACATAAATGCACTACGTGAAAAGGTTGCAAAACTCTAACATGAACACTAATCCAATCTTAATTCAAACATTTTTATTGAAATGAAGCATAACATCTTAAGTTTAAAACAATAAATCACAAAGGATTGTTATTCATTTATGCTACAAATTTAATTGTACAGAAAATAAAACTATGACAGAAACACTACGTAATGTATTGTAGAGTGACAACTATTCAAATCTACTCTATCAATTGCCTATTTCTTTAAAGTGTTGCCCTGGGGCCGGTATGAGCAAGAGAATGTCAGAGTGGATCGTCCCGAGTATTATTGTTCATGCTCTTAACATTTTAAAACAAGCTTATACATCTTAAAAAATTGCAAAACAAAACGTAATAGAAGGCGAAATGCGATTCTAAGACGTATGTTTCAGTTTCATCCACAGCAGTTGAACTGGTTTAATTGCATTCAATTTCTCCTTTACTGGGATATGTCTCAATAATGATTCGTCAAATTTTGAAAATGTTTATTTCGGACTTCTATATTAATTTCAGATCATCAATGTTTATACAATATACTTCAGTCTACTATATATTTCATTTTTCATCGAAAATATAGGACAATAATTATTGAACGCCTTGTAAAAAAATTTTTTTAGTATGTATTCTTATCTATTTGCAAATACTATGATTTCTATAATTAATCCAACTCTCTACTCTCCATAAGGGAGTTTCACTTGGAGAGGGTGGGTGTGGGTGCCATAATTAATTTGAAACAAAAATTGATAAAAGGAAATTATTCTTTTTTCTATTATCTTTTTTTAGAATTAAGAATAATTAAAGCTTTAACTTTAAATATCAAGTGATGGTATGAAAATAATATTATCAATTATATATTATTAATTATAATATTTAACTATTGCAAATTTATTATTATTAATTATAATATTTTATTTATCAATGTCTTGTTATTAGTTTCGTGCATAAAATAATCTTTTTTCCTCACTACTAAAATTACTAATAATTTAAATTTAATTAGATAAATAAATTTAATTAGTAATTATTAATTATATAATTATAAAACTACAAGCCGTGAGACGATAATCAAAATCTTTTTATGTGTAGATAAAATATTCTTCCATAGAAACGTTCTTCACGATCTAGGCTGCTTGGCGACAAAGAGCAGTTCACTTTTAGGCGACAAACTTACTGCAACAACCCTATACATCGGGGAAGAAACTGAGAGCGAGAATTGTACACTCATCTATAATTCTTTAAACCAGCAAGTCTTATGGAAGTGGGCAATAGTAAACAAGTTGCTGCTCAATTGTATTGAAGTGTTTGTATTCTTGACATCGTTACGTTTGCCGGGTGATTCTTATGTATAAAATCTTCATGTAGGATTGGATTAAATACCATTTGTGTGCTAGCTTGGACAGAACACGCAAGATCGTGTTTATCAGTGTGAACCGATTAAATCCCAAATTGGAATATCTGTTTAGTCTATAAATTAAGTGCTTTAAGGATATTACTCAAAAAGTAAGTTGTGTATTATTATTTATACATTTAATAATGTTAAAATAGCTTTCCATGTTGTTAATTACGTTGGCCTTGGAAGTGCATGTTTCTTTAGCTTGTTTATTTGGGCCTGAAAGGAGTTAATCCAGACTATTTACGTAAACGAGACCAGCTTGTATTTTTAAAATAACTTATGTACTAGTCACATAAACTGTTTTTAGTAGATTTTCAATGTGAATAAAATACCTTACGATATGGGAGCTATGAGTACTGTGCTATCAGTATACTAATATAGGTATGTGCTTAAAGAAGTAATATTAGAAAAAAAATAATTGAATACTGATTTTGATTTAAAATAATTTTTTTCGTGTTATATTAAAACATTTTTAAAATTTAGATGTGATTAATATAAATTTTAAAGCCACGTACAATTTTTCTTACGCTTGTAGTAATTTATCTTTGTTTATTGTTAAATTGCATGTTTTATTTTATACAAGGAATGCACTAAAATCATTTCGCTATATGTCTACATTTCCCGTAGTGTAGTTTAATATTTTCTTGAGTGTTTCCATAAAATAGCTTGACTCATACTAGAAACTTCCTGGTTTCATTAGGATTAATTAATATGTAATTTAATCGGATTTATCACTGGTACTTAGAGGATGTAATATTTTGCTTTGCATTTGTATGTAATATTTTGGTATTAGCATTTTCAGTTAGTTTAAATTTGGTAATACCTTGAATAAGCAAACGATTTATTTGAAAATTTCTATAAAAAATTCACCATTTACAAATCTTGTTGGGTTCATTTGTGTATGGTATAGCGAAATATTCTAATCATTATAAATACCATTGTATTTTTCAAGTGTATGTCACGATCTTTGTGGTAGTTAAATATTTTAGTGAATACAATGCTCATATTTATAAGCGAGACATTTATTCTTTATTTTTCGATCGTTACATAATCGTGAAATATCCAAGTTTGAATAAACGCAATAGATTCCTTCTTTTTAAGTAATTCAAACGATAGAAGAATGGAAATAGTTAAGCGAATTTGAGACCTGTGTGTGTTTTTGAAATTTTTTTCTTTCGTTTGCATACAAATACATTAATTCATTTATGATTTCTTAGCATAAAATGAACTTTTTTTTTTTAGGAAAAAAAATCTGACCAAATATTTGTAACTGTTAATTTGAAATATGATTAATTTTATCCATTTAATGAAACTTTTCTTGTTAAGTAGATGTAAAGTTATATAAATGTTTTTGCTTCTAAATAGTAATCTGATATTTTTAATATTCTAAATTGTACTGTATTATGTATTTGCCAGTATTTGTCAGATTGTGTGTTGTCTAGTCATGTTGCCTGAAAATTCAAGTGATTATGAGACTGTATTTTATAATTTTGCTAATAGTGTGTTTTTAGATTTTTAATCTATTCATTGCTGCGGTATTAAAATAACTAAGAGCATATATCTGAAGAGTATAAAAAATACTTTGTGAAATGTAAATTAAAGCAAAAAGAAAAAAAGAAAAATGTGAATAGAGTACAGATTAAAGTACAAAAATAGACATACAATAATTTCGATTCTATGAACAAGAACCTATTTAGTGTCTGTACACTGAATGATATACTATCGTTTGGTGTTAAAACACTGAGGATGGTTCTTGTTTATAGAGCTTAAACTTATGTATGTCCATTTCTGTACTTTCATTTTTACATTTATATTTTTGTTTCAAGAGTTCATAATTTAAAGATAAAGATTTTAGATTGTAAAAATTGATCCTTAAAATTTAGCAGTGATTATAGCAGTGAAAATTTAGCAGTTAATATTTTTAGCAGTGAAAATTTAGCAGTTAATAGTTAATATTTAGCAGTGAAAATTTAGCAGTTAATATTTTTTTGCCAATTAGAATGTGGATGATTTACTTAACAGGTGATTATGCTACGGGATAGGTTTTATTTTTCTTCCAACATTTTTAGTTGTATATGTATGCGAGTCTTAAAAGAGAAGTTTCGAAGAAAAAAATTATCTTTGTATTTTTTTATGGTACTTTTAAAAATATGCTGAGTTAATAATATTTTTTATTTCTTTATGAAATATTTTTAAACAACTAAAATAATAATTAACTAATTGAACTTTAAGAAATGCATGTAATAATCTTGTTAACTAAGTAAACTATGATCTAATTAAAATTAAAAATGTAAACAAAATGATTTAAGCGTCTAATTCATTTGGTTCTACTATTTCAATTGGCTATTCTCTCTCAATTGGCTCTAATTTAATTGGCTATTTAATTCAATTGGTTCCTTTTTTTTTTCAAGATTTGAGTATTTCAGTTCATATTTATGTTTAATTTATTTTAAATTCATATCCATCTTAATGTTTGTTTTTTGAGTTTTGGTGTCCTTTTTTCCTATTATTAGCTATACCAAACCTGAGAATGTATTTCTTTATGTAGATTGTAAAGACGCGTTCCCCTCCCCCTTAAGGATTTAAGACTAAGTGTAAACAAATTAATTTTAACTTGAGCAATTAATTAAATTATTTTTTAAAAAATATTTTTGAATAATGAAATTATATTCGGTTAAGAAATTAATAAAATGTTCTAGACAACAGCTTAAAATAGAAGTACTGGAAATAATTTTTACTTAATGACATCAAGTGCAACTGTAGCATAAATATAGCTGCGCCTCAAAAAGTAACTGCAATATTTATGTTATTTAAGGTTGCTTTTTTTTTAAAAGATTGCTTAAGGTTACTTAATTTAAAAAAAAAAAAAGTTTTAAGTTGGTTTTTCTTAACCTATTGTGTTTTTCTCCCAGAAAGCCATAGCAATCATATGACTAGGATTATGGTGTATGTGAATAAACTAGTTTATTTAAAACCATTTTTGAAGAACTTGTTTAAATAATTACTTTTTTAAAATTGAAGTTTACAAATAATAAAACTCAAATTTAATTCAATAGTAATTTCAGTTTTATCTATGTAAATTATATAAACAAAAACTTCAGACCCTGAAAAGGTAAATTTCAATAATTTAAGAAATTTGTTTGTTCATATAACAATATTACTTGTACAGTTTACTAATGTAAAAATATATCTCACACATTATCTAATTATTTTACAAGTATTAATTTTTAAACTAAAGACTCATAGCTAGTAAGCTTTATGTAACATAAAGCTCACAATGTTATATCAAACATTGTGAGCTTTATGTTACATAAACTTATGATAAGTGTGGTATATGCATTATGGGTTTACTAAAATATAATTAGGTTTAATAAATACTGCTTTGTTTTGTTATAAACTGTAACAGCATTAGGTTTTTAAATTCTCTTCTTCTGAAATATTTTGACCAAATATTGATAAGTATCTTGGTCGTTTTTGTTGGTTCATAATTAACACGCAGAAAAGTTCAAAGTGACAGTTTAAAAAAAAAAATCCTGATTCCTGATCCACAGTCTTGAACTTTATGTTTCTTAAAAATTCTTAAACAACAGTATCTGTTTTAATTCCTCTTCAACCTTTTGATTGTGTTATCGCTAACAAGAATATTTAAATCATCCAATTTTTTTTTTCCTGGGAGATATTAAAATTAAAAACAAATGATAACACACAAAATTCGATTGATGAAAAAAAAATGTTTAATGTTTAAATTTCGTTCATCTGTTATATATTATAGTGACAAAATTTCATCTTTTTAAGTATTTTTTTAACTTAATTAGAATTTAAATAGTCGACAATTTGTGAAAATTTTCTAAATTAGTTTAAAATATTGAGAACTTTTATAGAAGTACCCAGCCTTCCCCATACCAGCCCAAAATTACTCTTCATTATTTGTGATGTATTAAATAAGCGTTAAGCCACATTCTTTTAAACAGGGTCCTGCTATTATGAATTTGTGCAAATAGGGTCCGCTTATTGCAAAAAACTTTTTCAAGGAGTTTTTAAATTGTAAATGGTGACAAAATTATGCTCAGCACTGTAAAATTATAATTAAAAAAATTAAATTTACGAAAATAAACAACAATTGCTGCTTCAAATTAGAGATGCTACATGCAGCAAATATTTGGTATTTAGCCTATACTGCTGAACGCAGAATATTCATTTTAGACGAATAAAGGAAGAAGCGTCTGCTGAAGACAAAACTTAGTTCGTTTACATCTGTCTTTCCCCCCCCCCCTTCTTGGGAAGGGTTTATTCGATTAACAAAACAATTATGAAGATAAACAAATTTTTGCAGGGTCGGATTAAAAGATAAATTGTTTTGTGAAGGGTCCGTTTTNCCCCTTTCTTGGGAAGGGTTTATTCGATTAACAAAACAATAATGAAGATAAACAAATTTGTGAAGGGTCCGATTAAAAGATAAAGGTCCGTTTTTAAGTTAAAATATTTTGTGAAGGGTCCGTTAACTGACCCAAATTTCTTCTAAACAGACCCCTGCCCATGCTAACAATACCCAAGGTTTCCCAGCAAGAATATATAGAAATTTAATATTTTGGACTTGCAATTTATGCCTTAACACTTCTTTCTGAGAGTTGTCACTGGTGTGACAAGGCATCTTTAATAATTGGGCAAATGGGAAATGACAGGCCATAAAATTGGGGCAATCTTGAGTTAAAATAGTAGATTCCAACAGGTCTTGAATTTGGAGAAAAATGCTTGAAAGTATTACTCTTGTCATTATTACTCTTTTCTTATATGCTGAAGTTCTATGTGAATTTTAATATGATAAAACTTTATTTTTCTTCCTTCAAATATTGTCTGAAGTGAGAACGAACTTCTTCTTAGACTTTCAAACAAATCTCAAAACCCGAGGTCAGTTAAAAATTCAGCTATTTTTATGCTAAATACCTCAGTTGTCATCATTTTTCTTTCACTTATTTAACTGTGGGGTCCCTGAACAGGACAAAAGAATTATCTTCATTATGCATCCTTTAAAATCTGACTGCTGAATCTTTCTGTGAAATGACAAAAGCTTGACATTTCTTGAACTCTTTAAAATAGGTAATTAATTGCATTTAATCTTTTTTGTTCAGTTTCTGAGTTAGAGTGTAAAGAAATTTCTTTTATACCATTTCTAAAATTCTGTAATCCTCTTTTTGAGAAGAGACAAAAGCTTGGCATTCATTATGAGAGTCTTTTACGATGGATAATTGTTGACAGATTTCTTTTATTCTAACAACATTATTGAAATCTAGGCTTTGCTTAATTTCTTTTAAATACTAAAATCATTGATTAAAATTAGAATACAAAATTCGTTGTGTTTGAAAGAGATTTTATTTATTGTGAACTAACATACCAGGGGTCTGTCCTAGCCAAATTTACTACCGTTTAGTGGTACCTTCACAAATTCAACTTAAAGAAAACACAAAATACTTTTTCTTAAAATTTTATTTTTGTGTCTCGTAAGGAACGATAAATCCATATTTTTACAAACAATACTTTTGTGTTGATTTTTTAATATAATTTTTAATCTTCACAAATTATGTTTAAATTTTCACAAAATAGGTACCTCTCAGAAAAACCTAGACAGACCCCTGCATATTTAATTTGTACCTGACATGTTTACTTATAACTAACTGATGTTAAGAATTTTTTTATCAATGCTAAGTTAGAGAGAAAGAGATAGCAGAAATTAGGTGCATATTTGGCAAAAATTTTACCTTTGCTATACTTTAGTTTTATTTTTTTATTTAAAACGAAAAAAAAAACTCTTGTAAAAACTGCAATTATTTTTTATTTCGTTATATTATTCAAAATTTTATAACAATAGTTTTTTTTTGTATTGCCTCTTTTAATATTTAAAGGTAATCATTAAAGTTCTGAATATAGTAACATTTAATTGATTGTTTTAGTGCTATACTGCTAATTAATATAATTTGCGTGTACTTTCTGATACCTTTAATTATTGAATTGATGAAAAAAAAAAAATATGAATGAATGAAACAGCATTTATACTCCTTTTATATCAAAATCTTTTCCGACTCAATTGCCTTATTTTTACACATAGGTGTGTAATCTACATGATTACTTAATTTAATATTACATAATTTTGAAAGCTTTACTTTTGAAAATTGTAAATGCTTTTGATAACTATTTAATTGTTATCAATACAGCTTTATAAAACAATAATTGAAATCTCAATAAATTCAACTTTTTGATTCATAAAAGATGGCAAAAGTAAAAAGTTATATACATATTTCGTTTATTCTTAAATCCTTATAATCAAACGAAACTTTATTAAGAAAAGTTAATGATTCTGATTGCAATATATTTTTAAATTTCAAATTTTGCTCTCATAGTATTATTTAATTTTTTTAAATTAATCCAAATTTATACAAAATAATATAATGAAAGGAAATATACAAATCTTTCATTACACGAACTATACTAACTTAGTCATTTGGATTTTTTTTTTGTTTACATCATCACTAGAAAGTCTTTTAAAAAAAGATACATAATACAAGTAATGATCAATTTAAGAGTGCAATTTTAGTTACGTTTTTCAACAAGTGAAATAATGTTTCAAGATATTTTTCTTGACCTACTTTCAAGTTCAAATTTTCTTCTTGGTGATGTAATCAAAGCGATCTAAGAGATGATCTGCCTATTGATTGACATATTGGCGTTGCTCCTATGATTTTTCTTTTTTAGCGTGAAATTGGTATCATTTTTGGTCTTTATTCTGCTAAAATAAATTTTTTTTTTCATATTCTTTTTTTAAAAAAAAGAAGATAAATATGCATACATTGTATCAATAAGAGCTTAAATTTATGAGGAACATTACTATTATTTTATGTTTGTATGCTTATAAATATGCATCTGCTTTCATTGTATAAAATCAAAAGGAACAATGATTATTTAGGAGCATTGCTATTTTTATTTATTATTTGTGTTTCTCTGCTTTGAAAAAGTAGCATAATTCGTGTTTTTTATTTATATTATTGTGAAAAAGTTAGTACATCCAGGCATACACTTGCATATACTTATAAATTGGGCTTATATTTTCTTTTTTTAACCATTGCAAATTTTATCTTTGTCAGGGTGTTTAGCGTTTTTTAACAGTGCTTAAAGGTGCTTTTTTCGAATTTCCTTTTTTAAAAGTCCTTAAAGGTGCTTTTTTCATTGGGTGTTTTTAAAAAGTGCTTGGGTGTGCTTAATTTTTCCTCTTCCAAAATGAGATTTTTTTTCTTTTCCATGTTGATTATCACCACGAATTATGCAAAAAGACGTTGTTTACATTGTAAGAACAGTTTGAAATTTCGGTCTTATTCATACAAAACTGAAAAATGAACTTGGAGTACTGAGGGCAGAGAAGTAAATGAAAACTGATTTTACATAAAAAGAATATGATTGTTAAGTGTTTTTTTTTTTAAAGATAATTGTCTTTGTATTTTTATCCCCAATATTAAGCAAAGTAAGGGATTGGATTGATTGCAATTTGACACATTTTTATTTAAAATTTTCTACAGCAAAATTTGGGTTTTTAACAGTAATTTTCAAAACAAAAAGAGTTTAATGTTACAATAATTCAAGAACATAATTGTTGAAGCACTTGTAATTTTACAAATATGTTAATTTAAAATTGCTTAATATTTATAACAGGGTTGGGTTTTTGACGTCAAAAAGTGGTTTTTGACATGACAAGGGTATAATACTGGTTTAAACCGTCAAAAACCCGTCAAAAATGTCAAAAACTAAAGTTTGCCAAAAAAATATATAAACTTCAAAACTACCAACTATTCAAACTACCATGCATTATATTGAAATTTAATTATACTATAGGTAATCAGCAGGTTTTAAAATATTTTTTAATTAAAATTAAGGTAAAATAACAGATTTAAAATCTCAGAAATTTATATTCAAATGCATGTGCAGAAAAATTTTGCACAAAAATTGTTTAAATATTTATATTTAAAAAAATTTTTTTTTTCTTTTTGATACTTAAGAAAATTAAAAGTTTATTACTATGCATTTTTGACATATAAGGAACATATAACTAATATTTATAAGGAACTTACAAGTTATGTTGTATAAATACAAACTTGATATAAGATACAAGTGTATAAAAATTTTTTTTTAATGTTATACCGAATATCTTTATTATCCAGTATGTTAATTTGAATTTAAAAGTAGTTATATTTATGAATAATGATAAATATAATTCATATTGTTTATTATATTTATTTATAATTATTACACTTATCATTTTAAAACAATTTTTATCTCTTAATTTTTTTTTCTCCACTTGTATTAAGAATACAAATAATGCATATCTTGAAAGCAAGAAGTAATTATTCAACAGCTGAATATTTAGATATTCAACAAAACTATATAGTATTCAGCAAAATGAAATTCACAAGTATTTGGATAAACTAAATTTTCAGCATAGTAAATGAATAGGCTGAATATACTGTAAATCGACACTAACTACTCTGTGTATTTAACAGAAAGCACTTAAATTTGTATTGTCTTATGTTAAAAAGATTATTAAGAAGATTTAAAAGAATATTAAAAAGATTTTTCTTTAAAAGATGTCTAATGTACAAAACTGCTAATGTTTATCTTTAAAAATGTCTAATTTTTAGTATAATCTATACTATACACTAAATTTGGTTATAAATAAATTTCTTAATAATATCACTGCAGATTTTCAATAACACATGAAAATGAATACATAATATTACAAAAGATGTGAGCTTTCAAAAGTACAAGATTTTGGTTACTATTCAAAATATAAGTGTTTCTTCAAAATTTTAAATTTATTTTTTCTAGAACATATTTAGAAACACTATCCTTTATAAAAAATATATAAATTTTATGTATTAATTAAATTTCACATATGAATATAGGTTTTTGACATTTTCGACATTTTTGACAGTGAGGTTTTTGACGTGACGGTTTAAACCATGGTTTAAACTGTCAAAAACTGTCACGTGTCAAAAACCTGCCAACCCTGATTTATAATAGCTAATAGTTATCCTTAGTCCAAAATTTTGGGTTTTTGACAATTTTCAAAAATTATCTTAAAAGTTTTTTTTTTTTTGACATGATGGTTAAAAAACCGTTAAGTGTCAAAAATTTGCCAGACCCTGCCTAATTATGATATATTCTTTTTTAAGTGCTTAAAAATACTTTTTGAGTGCTTTAAGAGTGCTTAATAGGTACTTATTTTTTGTTGAAAAATTTGGCTACGCACCTTGTTTCTAGATTGAATAATAGTTCCTTAATTATTTTATTAATGTAAGCATTTTTCTCGAATAATTTAGAACTTTAAAATTAGAGCCTGGTTGCCTTTTTTTTCTAAAATAGAAAATTAAACATTAATAATAATAATGTAATTTTAAGGCGTTGCAATTTAAAACATTTTCGTCAGATAGTCAACGCACTTGATAGTAGGAATTGTAGTTAGTATCATGTTAAACCTATGCTTTGTAACTATTTTATATCTTTTTAAGTGTTTTTTTTTCTTCCTTAACACGTTTATTGCCACGGATGTCACCAGTGACCGGCGAAGCCAAGATTATTAGAAACACATAATTCGAGTAAATTTTTAATGCTTTTAATTTTTTTAATATTATTATCGTTAATAAAATAGTTTGAAGAAATAAATGCAATACATACTGAGAAAATCATTTTTGCCAGACGGGCAAGCCATGTAAAATTAGCGTGGCATCAACGTGTTAACCTTTGTTTGCCATGCTTTTCCAATGTTACTAAGTTTTAAATTTTAGTGTTTTTGTGAGTTTAGTGTTTTTAACTGACTGACTCTATAAATTGACTGCTTACTAATACCGATTTTATTTTGCTTTTTAAATATAAAAATTTAGAAATGAGATTTATTGTCGAAAAAAAAAAAGATCGAATTTACTGTTCAGCTAATCTTGGCGCTCCTAATGCTTTTGATTTTCCTCCATTTCCTGTAGAAGTACAAAACAGCTATCTACTAGGGCAGGGGTTTCCAACTTACATGAGGCCGGGGGCCGCAATTAAAAACACCAGTCAAATGGCGGGCCGCAACTATATCAAAATGTTATATAGTACTCTTTTATGTTTGAAGGCACATTAAATATAGAAAATTTCTGATACTCACATGCTAAATTTAAATTATATTCACAAAATGCAAAGAAAAAAACGAAATAAAAAAGGACAACATACATGATTATTTTTGTATTTGAATAAATATTTTCTTGGATGCAAAACCTGTGACCGAAAAATCTTTTGCACCGTTAGTATGTTAAATTTCACAGAAACGAAGATTTTTTTTTTTTTTACGAAAGAAAAGTATTTAAACTCTTATAGATTTTCTACGAAAATTGTCCGCAAAAAAATGACAACTAATATATTTTAGTTCACGTGCCACAAAAAAACATTCGTCGGCGGATGCGGCCCGCAATCTCCCAGTTGGTAACCACTGTGCTAGAGAAAGAGTAAATCATCTCAATTATCACATGGCGCATTTTTGTCTCCTCCAAAATCGCTGATAGCACGTGACAGGGGGCCATGTGATCCTTGGGATCGAAGAGAGATGGGGAAATAAAAGAACATGCTGGCTGCTAAGGTGTAAAACCTATAGTAGAGAAAAATTACCGCGCTAATTAAAGTACAAATTGCCTTTGTATCAAAAAATACGAATGTTATATTCTAATTTAGACGAGGCTAGTGTTTTTGTGGAATCCGCACTCTTATGTGCGTGATCATATTCATCATTTTTCTCTTATATAAGTAGTGCCGTTAAGTCTACCTTTTACAAGCTTTACTTTAATAAAGTAATAGTTGAAGGAGCTATAAAACTTGATCGATCTCTCTCCCATTTTTTATTGACTTATTCTGAATAGATACTTTATGCTTAAAACAGCTCTCCAAGCATGATCGATGACTCAATGCCTTTCTTTATGACCTTCCATAACATCTTTCCGTTATTCTCTCTCAACTTGTATTATATCTGTACTACTAGCTAAATGCCTTGTTCATACAATTTTCAATGTATTAAATTTTTTTTTGGTGTAAACCGAGTTTACACAAAAAAAAAAAAAATTAACTTTACACTTTAAAAAAATTTACCTTACTTCAATTTTATTATCATTTGGCATTTTATCCGGTGATTTTAAATTGTTTGATTTAGAAAAATATCTTTTTAGAAATTCAAATAAAAAACTTACTTAAGAATTATATACAGGGTGTCCCGAAACGACCGCATAAACTCTGCGCAGCTAGATTCCTCGTTGGGAGTACATAAAAACTGCCCGAAGAAGCGTTCCTGTACGATTCATAGTTTACGAGAAAAATTCGAGAAACAAAGTATGACGTCACAGCCGGTGCAAGGGGAAAAAAAACATTTTATTGGACATATCAGCAACAGTATTTGAATATCTTTTCAGACGATAATGTTTAAAACGGGCACTTTGAACATCTGATTTAAATTGTGCATTGTATACTGCTGTTGCAATAAAGTGTTTTTTCTTGCACCTGCAGTGACGTCATACTTTGTTTCTCGTATTTTTCTCGTAAACTATGGATCGAACAGGAACGCTTCCTTGGGCAGTTTTTATGTACTCCCAGCGAGGAATCTAGCGGTGCAGAGTTTATACGGTCGTTTCGGGACACCCTGTATTTATTATATTGGTGCTTTAGTACTAAGTTCCTCCACTTTTTTATCTTCGCAGAACGGCCAACGTTTGATAATTTTACCGCTGGAGGTGGGGTAGGTGGAAGGTGTATTTTAGATTGCTTTGATTTCATAATTTTAATTTAATTGTATTTAAACATGCCCTCAAAATGAAATACAATTGGCTGCGCGGTATTGGTGCGGATTTAGGTAACGTATTTATTAAAAATAATAAAAATTTATAATTTTTTACTAAAAGTTATTTTTTGAATGGAATTATCTTTGAAAAACGAATTTTATAATTGTGTGCAAAAATGTTTCAATTTGCTGAAAAAGTTTTCGATGTATGGTGAAATACGCAAAAAGTAGAATTAGCATTAAGAGGTCCAAAATGTGGGTTGCTCTACTGACCAAATTATATGCTACTTAACGGTATGTACAGTATTCAAATAAACGCTAGATTTGATCTACCTTTATGTTTTTTTTTACAGCTTTATAAGCGAGATCGAACCTGAATGCTTTACTTTGCTACTTTTTAGGATATAATACGTCTTTTCTTTCGTTCCCAAAATTAATTTTGTTATTCTTAAAAATAAATTATAAGCCAAGTTCCCCCTTCCCTCATCTGCATGAAATTGTAAAACCGTGTTTTGTGATTACTTAGCTGTTTTTTTTAAATATTTTTTTAAATTTTTTTTTAGCCGAATGTACAGAATTTAGCATGCTAATTTTGATCACCCAAATACTATCTACAACGGAAGATAGTACCTAATAACGGCTTTGTAAGCTTGATCGAAACTAAATCTTTATTTTACGACTTATCGTCTTGTGTTACATTTTCCCCCTCCAGTTTCCTTAAGCTTGTTACACTTATTTATTAGTTAATTACCTTAAGACATAAGCTTTTTTCGTGGATTTGTCTTCTTAAGTTGAGGGTCGATTACATGCTTAACTTTTTATGTTAGCTTCTTACGTTATTATTTTTATCTTCTGGCTGTTATTATTCTGTACAATTATAAGGTGTTCTTCAGTTTATTATGTCTATTTATGTTAACACTAGAAAGACTGAAGTACCTATATTGCCCAAAAGCAGTCAAAATGAAGTCTGCATTGTGAAAGAATAACTAATATATTTAAAAAAAATTTTAAAATTAAATTTTAATATTTTTGGTATTATTTTCTGTTTAATAACAAGTTATAAGTAAATATCAACAATAAAAATATTTATAAAAGTCACAAAATTCTAAGAAATTGTGTCATTGAAATTAAAAAGTTTTCTAATTGAAATTAAAATGCAGTCAAAATGACTTCCTTGGGCAATCTAGTGTTAATGCTGTTTTTCGACGTTTCTGTCACCAAGTATCTGTGAGTTAGCAACAGTTACTTATAACTGTCAGTTCAAATTTAGCATATTTTTGACCAGCCCCCTTTACACTATTTTTTTTTCCTTTGTTTAATTATTAAAAAATTACTCCCACTCTGCATTATCTGGGCTCATTGCAAAAATTGAGAATTGGATACCTAAAAGTGACATCATAGGTAAATCTTGGCATTCGTTGATTCAAAAGCCAATCAGATTCGACACACGCTCGTGACGTCGCTTACGAGTATCCAATTAAATCACTTAGTTAGATATGATCACTTCACTTCTAGAGTTGCAAGTACCCAATTACTCATTGATTTTTGATAATTTTCACCTAGATGGGAAAATTCCTCAATTATTAAAAACATTTAATAATTTTATTTGAACACGTTGAATGCCACGCTAATTTTACATGGCTTGCCCGTCTGGCCAAAATGATTTTCTCAGTATGTATTGCATTAATTTCTTCAAACCATTTTAGTAACGATAATAATATAAAGAAATTAAAAGCATTTAAAATTTAAAAGAATTATGTGTTTCTATTAATCTTGGCTTCGCCGATCACCGGTGACCCCCGTGGCGCTACGAACAAACTCAGTGCCGGTCACCGGTGACCCTCATGGCATTCAGCGTGTTTAAAGTTTTTTGTCCGTTCTAAAGCCTATTTGATTCTTAACGACAAGATGGTAAATTTAGTTTAAAATTTAGCCTTACCTCAAATGTAAATTACTTAAACTTTTGTTTGTTTATCTATTTTTATTTCATCTTTCTTGGCGAATGACTTTTGAAAAACCATGTTAATGTCTTACTCTGGCGGTAATTGTGAAAATTTTGTTGCTGTAGATTGACCAATGCTGAATGTAAGTGAAGAAGAAGATTGGAAAGTTGGCGAGTGATGCATTTGCACACCTTCACGCATCCTGATGGCAAAGACAAATGCTGTTGCCTATGTAGAAAGGACATAAGACAACCCTTCAATGTTTCCAGGCCGTGGCTCTACACGTCCTTGCGCGGATCTGAACTCGTCAATAGAATGCCTTTTGAGAGTGCCGTCTGCCAAGATGTGGTGAGTACTGAAAAACAATTGCTTCTATTGCCAGTTTTACAAGAGATCAACGACTCTAATCTAAACTCAAAAAATCCTGTTAGTGCTGAGAAATTACCTAAAAATCTATTGAACTACATGAAATAAACTTGATAACTTACGAGCCACTGACAACAATCAGTTAAAACTTGACGTCTAAATGCAAGGTATTTTGGATTTTTTTTGTAAATGCACTCTTATTGCACAATTTACTGTGAAAATGTCAAAGCACTTCGTTTCTTTATAGGTATATATTGATCATGAATTCCGCACCATTTATTCTCTTAATCCATTTGACTAATTTTTAAAACAGTTAACGCAAGTAATCTCAAAAGATTCTTTACTTTTAACGAGTTATGCAGAATTTTGCACTTTGTCTCGATCATATATTTCTATTGTATAAACATGTTCATGAACTAGTTCTAAATATCTGCAAAAATGTTAAAACTCGATAGTTTTGGATTTATTTTTTATTTCATACAGCACAGTAATAGGAACCCGGAGTCGAAAAATTTTCGATGCCCAACTCCGTTCCAAGATAATAAGCTAGGCTGAAGCTCCACTTAGGTTCTGGCAGTTTTAATGTATGTTTATGCGTGTTTCTGAGTTTTAGATTTCAATTTGAAATTTTTATTACTATAAGAAACAAAAAAAAAAAAAAATAACATAATCATCAGCTCACACAGAAAATACAAAGATTCATTCACATTTGAGTTATTTGTCCATTTTTAAGAAAAATTTTGACTCTATTAAATCCACCTTCATATTTGATCTCAAATGATTATAAATGTATCTAAATGCCGAGAATAGTCTTTCTACGGCAACTTAGCAATTGGCAATACCGTTCCATTGCAGCATACCTCTTAAATTTCTGTTTGATACAATGAAATTGCTGGAGCACGGGAAAGTGTAAATCCCCAGCTCCGGGTCTCTGCACAATAATTCCTACCTTGTATTTTTGAATGAGGAAGTCTGTTTAACTGTACACAGTACTTATATTTTTCGGGAATAGGTAGAAAGTTGGGCACCATCTCTTAACAGATCCAGTTTACAATCCAGTTTTTTTTTTTAAAATATCTGGAATATTATGGTTGTTTTGACTCTAGAAAAATATTTATGTAACAACAGTTGATCATATCTTTTTGGTTGTCACTCTCACTGACGCGTGCATTATGACTTGACAGCTTTGTTCCAAAAACTTCCACTTCTTAAACATTTCAGAATATTCTGAAGTACACATTGAGATTTATCTGCCGCTGCGATCTACTTTTTCGAATTAATATTTTTCTTACTTTTTATTTATAAAAGAAATGTTAGTAATTATGTCCATAAGCTCTTTAATAAATTTTTCTGTTACTTAGATGAACTTAAACTATGAACATCTAGGTAATGAAACTTAATGGCATTGAACTGATTTTTATTTGATGATAAGTTGTGTTTTTCAGATTAATAAAATATGTATTATCTAATTTGTTAATCTTTTTTTATCCTCATTATATTCGAAAATGCAAATGGGATGCGATGCGCAGTCGTTCTACGTTTTGTGTTGTGATATCAGTATAAGCGAGTATGAATCACTGTGCTGTAAATCATTGCGCTCTATTTTTCTGTAAACTGATAAATGCATGCAGAGCTTTAATATAGTTGGATGTTTCGAAAATTGGTTTTTGTCGCAATACTATTTTACTTAATGTTATTTTTTATATTGCTACATCATTTACGCGAATACTAATCTTCAGTAAAAATTCTGAGCTGTAAATTAGTATGCTGTATTCTTTATGAACTGATTGTTTGCGTTATAGAGGTGTATATGATGAGTCGTAATGTTAGTGTAGTATTATCGGAAAAATTATTTGATGCTTCGTCTTAATAACAACGTTACCCTTTGTGTTGATATGCATCAAAATCATGACGTAAAATTTTTGAGCTGTAAGTACTAATTTTTGTGAACTTATTATTACATAACTATGCGACTAGTCATAATATAGTTTCATTTGCTAACGAATAAAAATTTACTTTCATGAAAGCGACGTCTTTAAAAAAAAAAAAACAATATTGATTTCAGTTTAATTTAATTATATGATTTTGTTAGTAGGTTACAAAGCTAATTCTTGGTTATTCTATTTATTCGCTTAATCATAATAGAACCTTACCAAAAATCCAATCCTTTGCTTCGTTTCTACATTAATCGCGGAAGAGGTTGACAAGTTTCGTTCTAAGAAAGCTTTATATTGTGAATATTTAAGTAACTTAGGTAAACAATACAATCTGAACGGAAATATATATTATATGAAGATTTGGCTAGATAAGCTTTTACACGGAAAATAGAATAGCCTTTTGTTCTCCCCATTTTTTTTATTATTATTTATTTATTTAGTTAAGTAATCGCCAATCTGCATTTCTAATTTTCAGACCCTTCCGCGCGGAAAAGATTCGGTAACTCTTCCGGGCTAAGCAGTTGTAATCTGCTTCACGCTGTTAGCTTTTGTCCTTGGACGTGAAGTGCGGTGAAAAATAAAAATGAAGTCCAGATACTTCTTGCCCAACGACGAATTGCCATGCTGTGATGAAGTGAATAAAAAGAGGCTATATATTTCTATCGACCTTGAGATTGAGCTGGGGAATGAAGGGAAAAAAAAGTATCCAGGAAATGCTGGCTGATGAGTGTGACTGTTATTTTCAGCTATTATCGGAGCTGCGCTTGCGCAATTTAGGACACACCTTCGTGGGCGGAGTTGTATCTAATATAACTTGAGGCTAACCCCGTGTAGTATTAGGAAGTCAATTAAGTTTAGTTATTACAAGTTAAATTCTAATTAGAACAAGAAGTCGGGTAGAATTTTTTAAATCTAAACATTTCATTAAAAGGTTTGGTTATTTATTATGTACATGTAATATAATTTGTTCCAGTGACTTTTTTAGGGTAACTGAAAAAGTGCTATGAAAATAGTTAAAATTACATTCCATTAAAAAAAAAAGAAAAGTTAGCTTTGTTTCATCAAATATTCTGTAGACTCTGTTTCACGAAGTTTTAAGATGAAAAATTGCAATAAAAAAATTCCTTAAAAGAAAAATAAAGAGTATTCTGCTAACTTCAATTGTTTTTTTTAAACAGAATAATGCTACAATTGGCTGTAAAATTTTGTACATCTTTTAAGGATTATTTTTGTTAAACAGTTTGTTGTCTTCTAATGCATTCGTAAAAGTTTCTTTTCAGAAAATTATTTAAATTTTATTAGCTGTCAAAGTTTGTTGATCAAAAAGTTAATTGTAAAATTGTTGTCTTTAAATGTTATAGGTAGGCAAGCTAGCATTCTTTTATATTTTCTGTTAGAAAATACTATTAGCTTTCCACTATCGTTCACCTGGTAGATAATTGTTATTAAATAATTTGTTAGTTAAATAATTGTTATTAAATAATTTGTATAATTCAACAAAACAAGTTTAAAAAGGAAAAGTAAAAAACGGTTTCAAAATTCGCGATTTACTATCAAATAATTATAATGTAATATGCATATCATTGTGACACATTACTTTTAACTATATAAGTAAGTTTAAATAGAAAAATTAAAAAACAAATAAAATTTCTCAAACTTTTTTATAAACGAGTTAAAGAACAATAGTTTGTAAACTGTACAAAATTGAAAAACTAATTTTAATATATTTCTATCAAAGAAAATAAAAATTAACGCAGTTTTTTCCTATGCTTATAACAACTAAACGTCAAGAGTCTTAAAAAAAGTTGCATTATATGAGATTTTCTTAACCCTTTGACGCAGAATTTTATCAAACATAATTTTCATACTTTTTTCATTATTCCGTAATAATTTAGGTTAAAATAAGTGAAAAGTATTGTATTTAGCATTTTAATAATTTATGGTTATGAAATATAGTAGGAAAACACCTGTGTCTTTTTCTGCGTTTAAGGTAAAATCTTCTAAACACGGCTGGCTCACTTCCAAACTTTTCTAAATTGCACTTATTTGCAGTTATTTAAATCTAAGAGAAACGGTTATTCATCATTGAAATTACGTTACAAAATCTATTAGTGATACATTTTTAAGTATAAATGAAAAAGAAAATATATTTTTCAAACTACTTTTTTTTTTTAGAATTTATAGTTTAGTACAAATATAATTTCGATAATCTAAAAGATTTTTTTAGTTGCTATAGACTGTTTTTTTTTTATAGTTAAAAAATGCCAAAATATATTTTTGCTTGTTATTAGACATTAGGGCGCCAGAACGAAAATATATAAATGGGAATATAAAATACAGGGTGCGTAGCGTTTTTAAAAAGTGCTTAAAGGTGCTTATTTTCGTTTTTTAAAAGCCCTTAAGGTGCTTTTTTCATTGGGTGTTTTTAAAAAGTGCTAAATTTTTCCCTCTTTCAAAATGAGATTTTTCCTTTACTATGTTGATTTTCGCTTCGAATTATGCAAAAAGACACAGTTCACATTGTTCTATTCAACGTTTTCACAATTAATTCAACCCCAATCTATTTCGGCGTATTGTCAGTCCATAGCGTATGAAAACGCCATTCGTTATACATGATTCAAAATTTTATGATTTTTGACAATTGTCAAAAACAATGCCAAAAGTGCTTAAAAGGTGCTTATTTTTTGTTGAATAATTTGGTTACGCACCCTGAAATAAATAAAGGAAAATATATAAAGGATCCCATCTGCCAGGGGGAAAGGATTAAAAGAAATAAATACGAACTCTTATATTAGAATGGCATCACCCCTTCAATAAAAAAAGACCTGCCAATGCAAGAAGCGTGTGAGAAAGAAGAAAATGTTCGATCACTTCCGTGTATTGTAGCACCTGTTCACCTGCCTAATGCAATTACTTGGGATTAAGGGGAAACCAGTAAGAGAAGAGTGAGGATAAGAATTAGAACAGCGTTCATTAATTGCGATGCTTGTGTGCAGGAGTGCTCAAAGGGTGAAATGACCCGCATATATTCTTTCCTTTTGCATCTCATTTGGGTGGAAGATTTATTTAAAAGTTTTTTTTTTCTTTCTTCTCTCGATGTATTTATGAAGTCCAGTTTAAAAAATTTTGACGGCATTATAGATTCAAAACTTCATGGACACTCTGGCTTTTAGTGGCCTATTTATTGAGGACATGTTAAATGATTAGGCGTAGTGCCAAAACTCCTGGATTTAATTCATGTTAATTGTATTGGCGTCGTTTGTAGAGTATCGGAACAAAAACTGATAATTGGAGAGCTCTTTCGCCGAGAAAAAAAAAAGTCACAGTTCAAGTTCCTTACACTCGAAAAAAACCTGTAATTTTCAACTGTATAAGCCATCTTGCTGTAAAGAATTACCTGGGCTATAGAGCGGACAAATAACTAAGACCAGAATATTTTAAAGTTATTAAAATAAATGTTTTTTCTTTAAAAATCGTCAATCTGGCGACATTTTTCCATCAAGAAAAATTAAAAAAGTCACAGTTCAAGTTCCTTACACTTGAAGGAAAGCTATAATTTTCAACAATCTATGTCATCCTTCCGTTAAGAATTACTTGGAGCTTAGAACGGGCAAATAACTAAAATATTTCAAACGTTATTTAAAAAAAAAAAAATTCAAAAATCATTGAACATTTTCCCACCTATATGAAAATAATCTAAATCCTATGTTTTATTGTTAATTTTTGAAATTTTTTGGAGTCCTGATAATGCAGCATTGAAGCAAGTTTTAAAATAATTAAAAAAAAATAGAACTCTTTTCATTTTCTCCATACTGACGTTTTGCGCCATTTTCAGAATAAACGCAGAGAGTGCTGGCTGAAGGTAGGGTAAACTTGATCCAACAGTTATGAGAAATTGTTGCAACCTCACAATGCTAAACTTGATCCAACAGTCATAAGAAGTAAATGTTGCAACCTCATAATAGTTTTGAAAATGGGATATTATTCGTAAAAAAGCATCATTTCATACGACTACAAAGCTTTCGAAAAAACTGTCTTAAAGAACTGTGTTGAGTGACATTTAACGCAATTGGAGGATCTGAACAAAACTTGGGTATTAGAGATCTCATTTGAAGACGTAAAGCAAACGTAAAAGTTAACTTAATTTGATAGTTATAGTTATCAGGGATTGTGGTGCGGTTAGGGACAGAGGCTGAATATTGGGAAACTTATTCGAAGAATATTTGATATTTTACGTTACCGCAAACTAACATTTTAAGCAATTTCGAACTAAAACTCATAATTGATGAGCTTATTTAAAAATGTGACATTTTTCGCAATTGTGTTGGTAGTGACCATTAAAGCAATTGATGAGAAAAATCTGATAGTTGAATATGTTAAGTGACATTGTATGCAATTGTATTGGCATGCATTGTGGAGTGTTGGATCAAAAACTAAAGAGCTTTGTTAATGAACATGTTAAGTAACAATATAGAATAAAGTAGACCCAAAAGCGACCAACAAGCCCTCCAGTGGTGTATTCTGAATTCAAAGACGATGAGTTTGAGTTTAATCATTCAATCATTTTTAAAATATTGTGAAATTAGGAGTAAGCGGAGATATGGCTGGACAAAATATTTCGAATTAATTTGAATTGTATTNCTCACAATGCTAAACTTGATCCAACAGTCATGAGTAATTGTTGCAACCTCACAATGCTAAACTTGATCCAACAGTCATGAGTAATTGTTGCAACCTCACAATGCTAAACTTGATCCAACAGTCATGAGTAATTGTTGCAACCTCACAATGCTAAACTTGATCCAACAGTCATGAGTAATTGTTGCAACCTCATAGTAGTTTTGAAAATAGGATATTAGGCGCAAAAAAGCATCATTTCATGCGACTACAAAGCTTTCGAAAAACAAAGCACACGTAAAAATTAACTTGATTTTACAGTTGAGTTATCGGGGATTGTGGTGAGGTTTAGAAACAGAGGCTGATTATTGAGAAACTTATTCGAAGAATAGATGACATTTTACGTTACCGCAAACTAACATTTTAAGCAATTTCGAACTAAAACTCATAATTGATGAGCTTATTTAAAAATGTGACATTTTTCGCAGTTGTGTTGGTAGGGAGCGTATTTGAAGAATATGTTTAGTGACCATTAAAGCAATTGATGAGAAAATCTGATAATTGAATATATTAAGTGACATTGTATGCAGTTGTGTTGGCATGTATTGTGGAGTGTTGGATCAAAAACTAAACATCTTTGTTAATGAACATGTTAAATAACATTGTAGAATGTTAAATAACAAGTACAAACAAAGAATGTTAAATAACAAGTACAATAAAGTTAAATAACAAGTTAAATACCAAAGGCGACCAACAAGCCCTCCAGTGGTGTATTCTGAATTCAAAGACGATGAGTTTGATTACAATTATAAAGTTTTAATCATTTTTAAAATATTGTGAAATTAGGAGGAGTAAGCGGAGATATGGCTGACGAAATATTTCAAATTAATTTGAATTGTATTTACAAAATAAAATAACCGGCATAAATAAATTATGTTATGCAACGAAGTTACCTTATTATAAATACTCCAAGCTATCGTTAAAGACAATTATTTATATTAATCTCAGAACGTATGCAGAGAAGCATTATTTGCAATGACAATGCAAGAAGTTCGAATTAACGTAGGGTTAAATGACCTCAGCTCGTAACTTAAGCCTCGTCTTCTCTGTATCTCATTTAAATTGAAGATTAGTTGCCTTTTTTGTTATTATTCAGCCATCGCCCTTGTGTTTAAAATCCAAGGATTTTTTTTAATACTTCATTTTGATGCATTGTGCCAGGTCTTAAATGACGACTGTAGCAAAAGAATAAATCTAAAACTTAGTTGACATTTCTGGATTTCTTAGGTTTTATTTTGTATCGTGTAAGATAGTTGCCGCCTTGATTTTAAATCCGCGACCTACATTGTGTTATCTAGCAATTTAACAGATTTTCTCTTAAGTAGTTTTATAAGTGTCACTTACAGTAACTTTATTTGGTTTAATTTCCATACCGTAAGTACGATTTAATCAAAACTATAACTTAAAAATATAAATGATATTCATATATAAACTAATTGATTGTGAACATTTTCCTTCCTTTTCAAGTTTAAACAAATTTTTATCAAATTTAGACAAATTTTGAAATTTCCAATGTTAAAAGATCTTTTATTGATGTTGGTGTAAAAAAGGAGATATTTTTTTAATACTAAGTTTGGTTGTTTATTCAATTTCAGTATTATTTAAAATGAATAAAAGTTTATACTTAGACCTTACGACTGCATAATGGACCTTAATAATTAATAATGGAGAAATTTTTTTTTATAAAACCATACATTTTTAGACGTCTATTTGATCTATTTCTTTTAGACGTCTATTTTATCTATTTCTACCACAGTCTGTTCTGTGCAAATATGGAACCTAAACTATTTTGCAATTCATTAACTTTCCTCAAAAATACACTAAAATAATAATAGTTAAATACCATTGAAATGTATGTAACTGAACATTAATGAAAAATAATTTAAGATGTTAATATATTTAATGGCTGAAATTTAAAATATCATTTAAATACTAGGAGTAAAAAATCTATGTCGAAGAAAAATAGTTACCGCTTTTAATAATTCATTCAAATATACAGCCAATGAGTAGTTATGAAACTTTATTATTAAAGCTGAATAAATTTTATTCAAATAGCAAATGATTAATAATAACGAGAAATATTTACTTCTTTGAATTTATTCCAATATTCAGTAAATTAAGAACAATATTAAACGCTTTATAATTTAAAATAGCAAAACTTGGACAGCATTCAAATAGGGTTTGATTGATTTATTGTAACAATCCATACGTTAATTTAGCTTTTTTTTATTTTATTTTTTTATTAAGTAAACTGTAAAAATTATACGATTTTAAAACTTAATTTAGTGTAGATAAAAAAGAATATAAAAAAATCTTAATCATAAAACAAAAATAATAAACCATTCTAAACTTCGCCTTGGACAATTGATGTTCAATAGATAGATATTCACAGCACGTCCTCACACCACGTGACCTTGCTGAAGATATCTAAGCTGCATATCAATATACCGCTTAGAACTGGTTCTCTCTCTTGCCCCCTCTTTCTTTTTTTAACGTAATATATTTTATTAATTTTTATTTATTTATTATGTTTTACATTACGAACGTTAATTTCAACAGGTCATATTCAACTCTGTAAATCTTTGCTACGAGTATAAATTGAAATTCGTAGCGCTCTTGTATATCACTAATAATTTTCAGTTACTCGTTTTTTTTCTTACTGAATCTTCAATAATTCACCTATTTATTAAATAATAAGTTATTATTATAGCTTTCTTACAACTTCTAAGTGTTCAATTATATTTTATTGCTGCTATAAACTTTTAAGTCATAAAACATAGGTAACGTGTAGGGAAACCACGTTTACTTGCTTAAATACAGCATGCTATTGAAATTTATATAACATCGAATATTCGGAAATATTGGTGTTGATTTGATATATTATCTGTTTAAGGCGTCAAGAATTGAGCGTCAGATTTAAAAATTTTTTTAATGGTTACGATATCTGATTGTTATTAGTGAGACTTTGCATAGATTAACCGTAAAGATAACTTTATTTTATAAATCCTTAGCTACCCTGCGATTTGTTTGGAAATTTTCACGCATGCGCGGTGAATCTGAGTTACGGTAAGCCACAACTCTTTCCAAAATCTCCATTGTAATTAATCAGATTGACAAGTTGGCCTTAAATGGCTAAAAACATGGAGTTTCCTCATCTTCTGGGTTCGGTTCAAAATTTTAAGTGTACGCATTGAAAGCTGCAAATTTAATGATATGGGTTTACCGTTCATTGTCGGGAATTAAAAAGATCTTCTCAAGAAAGGCTAATATTTTCTAATACATCATTTATGAATTCTTTTGTTTTCTGAGTCACGTTTAAAACAAAGTTACTGAGTTTTTACATTTTAAATGGCACATTTATGATGCCTGTTTATAATTTTACTGGATTCCCTTTACGTGTAATTATAGGAAGTTTTCTTGTCTTCTGAGTTTGATTCAAAATTAGTATGATTCATAAATAAAAGGTTACCTCAAATTCTTACTTGGATATATTGATTAATTGGGGGGAAAGAACAACGCGCGTAAATAATGCACCCTTAATGTTTTGTTAAGATATCTTTAACACATTGAATACTTTTTTAATTGCATGTTTCTTAATTAAAAAATCAATTGGAATTAAAAATTGGTAAAAAAAAGGACATTGACTATTACATTATATCTATGTCGATTTCCAAGTTAATTATTTAATCTTAAACCTTACTTTCACCAAGGCCGTTGAACTATTTCAACCGAGTATCGTCTTAAGTGCCACGTTTATGAGGAGATTAGATATTCCAACAGTTCGTAATATACTGTATGCAAAAAAAATGAGGCTCTCTCTTGATTCATTTCACTCAATTTTGCCTCAGTAGATGTATTCATTTTTTTTTCTTCCTCTCTCTATTAAAGTAAGTTTATCTTTACTTATTGATTTATGTGCTATCCCGGGCTTGGTGTTTGAAAGCTTAAAAAAACGAGCAATGTCCAAGGCCTTTCTGTATCGCTCTCGGTTGATTTGTGAAAGCTTTTTTTGTATGCGAGAAACTTTTTATCGCTATGGCAGTGAACTTTAACCCTCTTTATCTTGGTCACTCTTCTCTCTCAGCAGCGCAAACGGGTCGAGTCTTTCTGCCACTACCTGATCCTTTCAATCCTTTCATGACTAAAAATTCTCATCCGTTTTCGGATGAGTCCGAGATTGGATCCTTTCCGACATTGTCGGCCCCCATCTAGGTACTCCATTGCACAGGTTCGTTTTTATTTTGTGTTATTAAAGTTTAATATTTATTTTTTAAATATCGTTTGATTTTTTTTAAAAAAATATCGTTTGATTTTTTTTAAACCTTATGATTATCGTCTTCGTTTTCTTTCCTTTTAATCGTTTTTTTTATTTAAGCTTTTGTTAACTACATATGTCTTGTTTCTTTAAACCTTTAATTTTGATACTGTAATAGTTAAGTTTGATTCCGATTAGATTTCGATGCTAATCAACGTGTAATATCTGTTTTAGAAAACAGCTGTTCTGCCGAATCTATAACAGTGTTGTTTAAGAGTGTATTCTGTATCATTCGGTTTCGCAATTGAAATCAATTGGAATTATTTTAAAAAATTATTTTTTTGAGAAATAATTAATTTTTACAAACAATATATGACATGCATACTTTTACATACACGTATTTATGATTTAATCGAACTTTATATTTACATTATTTAGTTTACTATTTAAAACGTTCGTCTTAAATCTTTGGTTTTTCAAGCTTCTGAAATCATTTGGTTTCTTAACAGATTCATTATTTAGTATTTCAAGCCCTAATTCTTTGGTATTACATTATATTATTTGGTATTTTTTGTGGAAGTTCTATAAAATCGTTTGGTTTCTGCTAACAGCTGTTTTGTACCTAAATTTTTTGTTTTTTTCCTCTCAAACTTGTTAATCATTTTATTTGGTTTCCTATCTTAAGTGATTGTTTCAAATATTTTGTAATTTGATCCAATTAATAACATTTGTAAATAGTTAAGTTTGATTCTAATATTGTTAAGTATCACTAGGATTCGTTTTATTAGAAATTTCTTTTATTTATTCATGATTTCATATTTAAAACCAAAATATCTAGAACCAATCTTTTTTTGAAAAAGTTTTACAAATTTATTGAAATTTTTTTTTAATGCAGGTTATTTCATTAATTGTATTTTCTTAATACTGGACCCTATTAAAAAAAACTTGATTTTTTTTTTGTGCGTTTGTTTAAGACAGTGGTATTTTTTTTATAATTTTTATCATTACACTTATTAAAACATTATTCTGTTGTAAAAAACTATTAAGTTACCTTAATTTATATAATCTTCAAAATTTTAAATTAGGATGAATTAAGAAATTAAAAAATTTAATACATTATAAATATGATTATTTTCTATTTCAGAAAATGGGCATTAAAGAAGAATATTACCAAAAGGCCATTTCTGCTGGGGTAGAACACCTCAGTTGTGGTGCTGTAAGTATTTATTTTTTTCCCCCTTTTTAATTCATTAATAGCAAAAACTTTTCATTTTTTGTCGTAAATAAATCTAAATTTAAAAAATATACATTCTTTTTTTAAAAATTTTATTTATCTAAGGAAGAAAAAAAACAAAAAAGTTGTATTTTTCGTTACTCCTGGATGTAGATATCTTTATTCAAATACTTATTTTATTATTTTTTAAAAAGTTGTGTTTGACTGTTTAATCATTTTGTAAATGTATCGTTATAAGTAAATGTAATTAATATTTGACTAAATGGATCATTGTAAATAAATATTGTTGAAAAAACAGTAAATATTGTTAAGACATAGGATATTTCAGGTCTTAAATCTTTTACCTGTATTTGTATTATCTTAGTATTCATTCCTCATGTCCTTTTTTTCTTGACATTTATGTATCTTTTTTAATGCAAATTACATGCTTTCATTTTCTGTTGAAAAATTTTTAAACTTAATGTTTATTGTATTAAAACAGTCAAATATTGTTGATTTACTTGCAGTTTTTAAGATTTTATTTATATTAATAAAGTTTTAAAATTGCGTCTTAATTAAATTTGAAGATTTAATTATATTAAATCATGTACAAAGTGTTGAAAAATTTAAGAAAAAATTTATTGAAATAATTAAAATTAAATCATTATTATTAAAAACTAAAAATAACAAAAAGAAAGAAATTGATGGGAAAAATTTTATGAGTAAATAAAAACTTCATAGCTTGAAAAGAATAATTCAAATTTTGAATAGTTTTATAAAAAATGCCAGTAAGAAAAATGTCCTTTGGATATTACAAACTGGAACAAAAAAGTATAGTTTATTTTTCAAAAAATAAAATGTGAAAATCTAAATTTAGTGTACACATTTTTTTTTGTTCAAAATTTTATTATAATACAATAATTTTATTATTTCATATTATGTTTGTCTTTTTTAAGAACATTAAATGATAATGAATTTGCTTACAATAATTTTATTTTATGTATTAGTTGTATTTTTTAATTTTTTATTTTAATATTGAAATGATCATGAATTCGATTATAATAATGTTATTTTATGTTATAATTGTATTTTGCAAATACAATTTTCAAAGATTTTAAATTAAAAAAATTTTATATAAAATTTTTTTGGCTTTGAAATTTAATTACTTGTTATTAATTTTGGAACTGACATCATATTTTTATTCAATTTAGAATCCAATGCAAAGTAGTTCATTGTTCAAAGAAGATAGTAAGTTCCACTTAATTATTTATTTTAATATATTTGTTTTATTTATTTTTTACTTATATCTAATTTATGGTCACATTTTTAGGTGTATCTTCAACTACTAAACTTTTTGAACCATCTTTATTGCACTGCGAAGAGTGCCATTTACGTTTTTACAACTTGATGCATAAGACTCACTTGTGTCAAGGTTAGTTGTTTTAGTTGTAGAGTATAGTAGTTCTTTGTCTTATTAATTGATGAAAAAATTAACACTTCTAATTTTTCATATAAAAATCTGCTTTCATTCTTTGCAGCAGTAGTTTTATAATGAGCTTTATAGAAACTTTTAACATTCTTAAAAAGCTAAAAATTTCATTACAACTGCAAAATTTATATTGGCACTTTAAATTAAATAAACATCTATAAAATGTACCACAGCTATAAAATGTACCTGTTCTTAAAAAATATTAGTCAATTTTTTTCTTATCATTATCTTGTAAATTTACTGAAAACTTTTGCATTCTAAAATAATAGTGCATAAAAACAATGATTTATCATACTATAGTGTAATATTTTAAAAGAAATTTTAATTGAAAATGATTAATTTCCTGATAAAATATTTTGATTTATAAATAAGTTTTTTACAGGAATAATTCATTACTCTTTTTGCTGTAATAAGTAGCTTTAAACTTACATTGCCTTTCATTATTGCAGAAGTAAATTTCTATTAATATTTCTTTTATTATTATTCTTATGTCTGCAAAAATCAAAAGTATTTTAAAAGTAAATTTTAAAGTAATGTATAAAAACAATGATTTATTATACTATAGTGTAATATTTTAGAAGAAATTTAATTCAAAATGATTAATTTCTTGATTAAATATTTTGATTTATAAAGAAATTATGATATATCTTCCATTGATTGAATATTAAATATTTTTATATTAAAATTTAAAAATTGTGTTGAAATTAATTAATAACTGGCAAATGCTTTGTTTTTAATTGTCATCACAAGTTTATTAAGTTATTTATTGTATAAAATGTATCTTAATAATTTCAAATGCTATGAATATTTAGCTCTTTTCATTTTACAAATATTTATTAATTTGAAGGGAGCTAGAAAAATAGTGATTAGTGTAAAGTTCCTATAATTATATAACAATGATTCCGTCTGAAACTTATTGGCTGCCTTTTAGTGAAAAAACATGAGAAAATGTGATAAACAATTTATATAATTCCAATTTGTTACAAATTTAATAGAAATTTTTATTCTTTATTTTAGTCTGTGGACACTGTTCACACAACTCAAGCAATTTCAATACACTCTGCACTTCCCAGAATAAGCATGAGAAAAATTCTGCTGGTAAATATGCTTTTTTTCTATTCACTGACTTGAATTATGATGTAGTGATTAGGATTTGCTATATATTTTAGTTTATTTCTATATGTATTCATATAAATTATTTTTAGTTCATTTGGTTTTTACGAATAAGAATATAACAAATTTTATGAACTAACAAGCAATCTGTCTCATTAAATAATCATTTTGTTTATTATGTTTGGTTATTGCCAGTTATTGGATACCCATAGTTATCCAACCATTGCTAAGCCCCTACTGGAAGATATGTCACTAATTCATTTAATTAATGTTTGGGGTTTATTCTTTTAGAATGTTTAAAGTAACAAAATAGCTTTTTTGCTGAGATATTAGCTCTCTTAATTAAAGTTATTCTGCGTTCATAAAATATTCTTGGTTATTTCTTATATGTGGACTCTTGTCAGACATTGTAAGTAAAATATTTTAAGAAAATTTTTAAAAAAATCTTAAGTTAGTAGTAGGGTAACATTTTAAATTCGCTCTATGTTTATTGTGAAAAAATATTTAAAAGATATAAAATTCCTATAATTTAAGAAAATAAAAGTAAAGTAACCATTTTAGTCAAGAATATAAATATGATATCTAAAGGAATATAAGTCTGATAATTGTCTGATCATTTAAAAACTCAACAATATTGTTAAAAGTAGTAATTACTGTATGCAAATATCTGGAGCAACTAGTAAATATTTTGAATTAAGACACTTGGTTAATTCTGTTCTGTGTGCAATTGTTAAATTTTTGGTTAGTTTTAATGAGCATTTTCTTAAGTTTCCACCTGTGTTAAAAAAGATAAATGCATGTGTGCCTGTGCTTAAATTTAAATATTTCTGAAGAATGTATGCATCATTGAGTGCTAGTCATCCAACCATTCTGCCTGTTGCATCAAGGGATTAAACAGGTTTTTTTTCTTCTACTTTTTGCATTGAATCCTTTTTTGATCACTTTTGTCCTTGAAAACACACGCTGACTTTCATGAAATGAATATAGATGAGATGGCAAGGTCAGCATATTTTTAAATTTAACCCTTTCTACCATTTTTTAAGCTCAGCTGATTGAGTGGGATTTTCAAGTTGTAACATTTCTGTGTAAAAGGGTTTATAAGCTGAGTTTAAGAACTTTCTTGAAGAAACTATATTTCAATTGGTGTTCATTAATCTTGTGGTGTTTTGTTATACATAGAAAGTGCAAATTTAAAACTAATCTGGTATCATGCAAATACTTTTTTTTCTGTTAGCTACTTAAGTTGTATCAAATATTACATCACATTATAAATTTCATTTACACACAACAAATTATTTTTAATACCTATTTTTGGCTTGATCACTTAATTCTGAAATAAGCTTCTAATAATAACTTATATTAATTTCTTTAATTCACAAATAATTTAAATTCTTAAACTTGTTTTATATTGAATAATTATTTTTTACTTCTTTGTCAGAAAAACTTACTAACAAGAAATGAATTATAAATTATACTTACTAGCAAGAAATTATTTTTAAATTCTTATTTTTAACTTTATACTGAATAATTAATTATAAATGATTTGTTAGCATTTAATTCTGAAATTAACTGCTTATGATTAAAAATCGAATAAGGCACAAATATTAACAAATATTTCATTAACTTAAAACAAATTTTCATGAATTTTATTTTGTGTAGACAAACTAATTTTTTCCTTATTTATTTATTATATATTTTTTTTGGTGGGGGGGGGAGTACAATCTTCTAATAACTAGACAAGCCATTTAATGAAGGTTTATTAACAAATCGAATTAATTACTTTTGTTACTTTTACTACTTATCACCATATTTGAATAAAAATGACATTTTCATTGTTTAAACTTACATGAAATATGTATTCCTTTAATGTTAGGGAATTTCCATGTTGAAATTTTTTCTGGAGTTTAAATTTTAGTTTCTCCGGAATTATATTGATAGGAATTTAATTCACTATTTTCAGAGATCTTAGGAGATATGTTCATTTAATTTATTTACTATTATTTTATTAAAAATTGCACTTTTATTCTTTAAACTTACGTGAAATCTTAGCATTTACAATATTTACTATTTTGTGAGCTTTACTGTTATTGCTTATTTTATAGCTTAAAATTAAAAAAAATTTCCAGAATTTATATTAAAAAAAAGAATTCTTTTTTTATTACCTAGGCAAAAATCTTAATGCAAGTGTTTATTTTATTCCTTATATTTTATGGTAAATAATTGGTATTTTACCAATAATTGAGGCTTTATTAGCTTATTTCCTAAAGAAAAGAATCTAATACAGTAGGGAACCGATTATCCGGAACGATCGGGACCATAGCTATTCCGGATAACTGATTTTTCCAGTTTTCTGAATCGCTACAAAAACCGTTTTTTTTTTATTGCTAAACCCAACTAAAAAAAACAAATATTTTTGGAAATAATCTTAAAAAGAAGAAAAAACGATGAAGTAATACACTAATGATTATTTCCAAAACGATGGTAAGGTAAACATCTTTCGAAAAAGAAAGAAAAATCCTAAAATCCTATGAGGAAAAAAAATTTTTTTTTAAAAAAATGGCGGGAAAACTTATTGAATTTCGTTCCGGTTTTCTGATTTCCAGATAACGGGTTCTGTACTGTATTACTTTTTTTTTCTTTTCGTTTTTATTTTGTCTGAAGATTTTTTCAGTTAATAAATTAGCTGTTTTACTGTTCATCTGATATTATTCCTATTAATTAACAGTTCGGATGATTAATTTTTTTTAATTAACTGGTTTTTCATTTTTTCCAGCTTCTTTGGGACAAGATTTGTCTTTAGAATTCAATGTGGCTGATCAGCATGCCCCAACACTAGTCCTAAAATATATTCAAGAAATTGAAACCCTAGCAAAACAAAATAAAGGTAATATTTTAATATCAGTAAATTTATTTTTAGAGTTTTCAAACTTTTCTTAGTATTACAGATTGAATGTAAATTTAGATTTAATGAGAAATTATATTATATTTACAGTTTTAACTTGATTCAGAAAAAAAAAAAAAAATTTTTTCTGTATTCATTTTTGCTAAAAAATTTTACAAGTTATTTCTATGTTTTTTTAAAAAGAAATTAACAAATAATTTATCAAAAAATTCATCTTAAACTATCTTTACCGCTTAATTCATCTTAAACTATCTTTACCCTTAAAGTCCCTGGATAGAATTGTACAAAAATTTTCCTGCTATGCACTACTCTCCCATTAAATTTCATAGCAGAAACCATTTTTTATTTTATTTTTATTTTTTAAATGCGGGAAAGCTTGCAGCTAAAAGTTTTAAAAAAAGCCGAAACTCATGCTCAGCAGGGTTAACAAAATATTTTTTATAATGTATTTTTCATAAACTTTTATTCAGGGCCAAAACCTAGAATAGTCAGGGAATTTTATTTTGACTCTAAAAATCAGTGAAAGTTGCATTTCTTTTTTCTTTGCAAAAGCCTGAAAAATACAGTAATCAGTTATTGAGATTCAAGTCAAATAATTCTAACATCCTTTATAAATATTTATTGTTAAAAATTTCACATTTTTGTGAAGCTTTTCTACTTTTCCATACTCATCCAATATTATTTTGTTCATAAAATCGAATATTCGACATTACAAAAAGGAAAAATCAAAGTTTTCTGATAAGAAATTGCATAGTGCAGATTAAACATGATCTGGATTTTCTTTGAAATTTTCCTAATATACTTGGAAAAGTTACGGAATTTTATTTTTTCTGAAATGGAGGGGGAACTCTGATGCATGTATTATGAGGAAATTAAATTATTTATGCCCTATTTTTAAGAATTTACTTAATAACCAATGTGTGCAATGGGCAAACAGTTATATTTTTTCCTATTTGCAGATATTGATTTATACTTAGCCTATAAAACACACAATCATAGTCACACTCAACTTAAAAGCAAGCAAAGACAAAATGAAGGTAAATGTAATTCTGCTATTATTTCTTTTCAATGTAGTGTTTTTACGTAAAAACTATTTTTATATTTGTCATTGATTTTATTTAAAAAAATTATTATTTATCCTTTATAGTTTTTGTAGATAAAACATCCTCATACATTTTTTGATCTCAAATATTGAAAAATTACTGAATTTTAATTGATTGAAAAAACTTCTTTCATTAAAATAAAATGTAGCTATAAAGATTTTTTAACTGCAAAGCTACTATGCTTAATTACTAAAGGGAACATAGGTTATAAGTCGCAAAAATATTATTATTATTTTTTTTAGCTTCACTGAGATTTAAATTACTTTTTTTTGTTAAATATTACAAATTTGACAATTATTAGTTACATTATTTTAAAAAAGGTAATAATTAAAATAAAATACAGCTACTCTACAAAATTTAACACTTTTACTTAATTGAAATACATAATTTATTATAACTTTATCTATAGTTTATTATAGTTATTAGAAATTAAGTTTATGTATAGTTGATTTCTAATTAAGGAGCCATTCAAATATTATGCTTACATCGTAAAGGAGAAGAAATTTTCAAATTTCATTTTTTTCTTCCTTTCTTGCAGTGGGTATAGTTAAAGCAATGCCTAAATTTGACTCAAATTGCCATAGGCTAAAAGAAGAAAAAAGAAAGAGAATAAAGTTGTAATTGTAAAAAATTTTGTGTAATATAATAGTTTATTAAAAAAACTTTCAATGCATAGAATAGTTAAATTTTGTTGAAAATGTGCATTTGTAATATTTAAACAGCTTTTTTTATTACATTAACTTATGCCACTCTACTGTATTAATACAAATAGCAATTTCAATTGTAGATACCAAAAACGTAGAGTTCAAGGGATATCCTCTCTCTTGCATAACCAGTGCCTTAATCAAATACCTTCGGGAATTGCCCAATCCTGTGATACCTGTTAAAAGCTATGAAAAATTTGTTGATGCTTCTAGTAAGTAGATTCTTTTTTTTGAATATGTCGCATATTAAATGTGCTAATAGTTCCTGTTTAAAAATTCTCTGCTATTCTTTCAGAAATTCATAATGACAAGCAATGTGCCATGTACTTAGGAGAACTTGTTCAGAAATTGCCAGTACACCACAAAGTAACTTTGCAAACATTGATGGCTCATTTCTGCAAAGTGTGTTCTTTGCAATATTCCAGAGGATTTAAAAGTTTTCCAGATGCCATGATTAGAATCCTGAGTCACACGTTGCTCCGTCCAGCTTGGGATAAAATTGAGTAAGTTTCTTGTGTATTTATTTTGCTAATTTCCAATCAATCGTCAAATGTAACTTATAAAATTTGAGAAAAATCTCTAAATTTGTAAAGAATTAGTCAAAGTTTAAAATGCTAAAAATTATGTTTAAATTTGCTTAAATCATCCTATTCAAACTTCTCCAAAGCTCACATTTGCTCAAAATGTTAAATTAAAAATAAGATTTAACCTACTGTGTAATAGCTATCTTTCACAAAATTGCAAATAATTTATTTTTAGGCATATATGTCTGAAAGTTGGTCTTTTTTATTTAAATTTCTGACATTTTTAAATTATGTAAGGTGTATAAAAAAAACTGTTTTGAATTTTAAGTTAATAAAAATTTATCCAGAAAAAATTTGCTTCAGTATCTAAATTGCTACTCCCAACACCATTAAAAAATGCTGTTCCCCAACACCCAATCACATCACAAACATAAATTTAATTAGTGTTTCCAAAATTTAATCTTTGTCTCAATTTGTTTTGCTGCATCAGAAAAAAAATTATTTTTCCCTCTATATTTAATTCAATTATTTTTTCATTTCTGTTTGATTGGACCTTCTTTCCACTTTCCACTTCTTTCCACTAAAATTTTGGTAAATATTAGAAAAAAAGAATTATAATAAATATTTATTTAAGAATCTACATGCCTGTCTATTAAAAAATAATTAGTACAGTAGGGAACCGATTATCCGGAACGATCGGGACCATCGCTATTCCGGATAACAGATTTTTCCGGTTTTCTGAATCGCTACAAAAAGCCGTTTTTTTTTATTGTTAAACCCAACTGAAAAAAAATTTCAAATTTTGGAAATAATCTTAAAAAGAANTTTACCTTACCATCATTTTGGAAATAATCATTAGGGTATTACTTCATCGTTTTTTCTTATTTTTAAGATTATTTCCAAATTTTTTTTTCTTTTTAGTTGAGTTTAACAATAAAAAAACGGCTGTTTGTAGCGATTCAGAAAACCGAAAAAATCAGTTATCCGGAATAGCGATGGTCCCGATCGTTCCGGATAATCGGTTCCCTACTGTATAATCAATGTAGAATAATTAATTTGTTAAACATTTGAGGCTTAGTTTAACTTTAAAAATGTCTGTTGATATTTTAATTAACATTTCATAACCATTCAAGATAATATTATATATTTGGATTTTTTTAAATTTATTTTAATCGATGCCTTTTGAGAGATTTCAGGTTATTGTATTTATATAAATTATTTCAATTCTTTTTTCCTTAAAAATACTCTACTAATGCATTTTTAACTATTTTGCTTTCAATTTTAATTATTGCATTTTAGAATTCTCTGTTCTGTGAAGTAACACTTTTTTTATTTGGAATGTTTTTATTGCATTTTTTTTATTTAAAATTTTTTTATCGTGAGATTTTTTTGCAAATTTATTTAGCATTGTGTATATTAACATTGTTTTTATGATATTGTTTTAGGCAACTTATTTCAAACTCAGAAGCTCACATTAGGATTATTAAATTGCTTCTTTTGAAAGGAGAGTGGGGAGAAAAACTACCAGATTTTGCATCCCAACCAAGTACATATGATTCTTTATTTTGTGTTCTTTTCATTGGTAATATCCTTATTAATTTTATTAAATAGAAAACAAATTTTTTTTAATAGGTCAACTACCACACATGGCTGTAGTTATGGCAGACAACATGCAAGTTTCCATTCCAATGGACTTCGAAAAGCTTCAAATAGCCGAAGATTGCCATAAATCAGAAGACAAAGCTCTTCAAGAAGCTGAGTGGTTTTGGGGAGACATTTCACGGTAAGATTTTTAAGGTTTGATCTTTAACCGAGTCTGCCTTGCTTTCTTTTATCGATACAGAGCTATAAGTATTCCCTCTTCTAAAAAAGTATACTAACGTTTTTGAAAGAAGGTTATTTACCTTTCCAGACTATGCCTATACTCATTCAGTTTGCGGGTAAAGAGATCTTCGATCTTGGGTCTTTTGCTTCAGATTAGACTGAACATACCCTGTTTGTGATGCTGTATCTGCTTAAGACTATTAAGCTCTTTTGGATATTGGGGAAAACACTATTTGTACAGAACTGTCTTTTCTTTGTATTGAAATTCATACAGTTTTTCTAATTAACATAGAATTGGTCAGGATGCAGTCTAGCTGTATAGCTGCTATCTCACATCAGTTGTAAAAATTGCTTAGCATTCATTAAAAGTGTTATTTAGACAAAGCCATCAAAGAACTGACTTAAGCCCCTAGTTTTAGAATTGTATTTTAATTCTTTTGATAAGTATTTTTTTTATATATATAATTAGAAAATGTTGATTTGACTTTTTAATTTTTTCATTGCAGGGAAGAAGTTGATGAAAAATTGTCCAATACTTGTGATGGTACATTCCTTGTGAGAAATTCTTCTAATAAAGGTTCTGGAGAATATACATTAACATTAAGGTAAGAATAGTAAAATATAATTACTGAAACTTAATATTTGCTATATAATTCAAAAGTTGTGAATGTTGACAGATGATTTAAATTTCNTTTTTGCAATACCGGACCCTATTTGCACAAATTCATAAAAGCGGACCCTGGTTGAAAGAATGTGAGTAATTTTTTTTCACAATTTCACGAAAAACGGACCTTTCACAAAATGTCTGGACAGACCCCTGAATTCAAAAGTTGTGAATGTTGACAGATGATTTAAATTTCATTGATGAAATGCAATTCAATTTTAAACTAATGTGATTTAAACATAATTATTTATAGTTCTTTTCTTGACAGAATTTTGTTTATTTTAATATTATACTGTTTAGTAATTGTTTTATTTTATTGTGAGTAGTAAAATAATTTCATTAATTTAAAGTTTTCTGTTTAAAAAATGTCCCCTCGGAGCACTGTTAACAATAAGAAAATGTATATAAAGTACTATATGTCTATGAGTATTATGAAGAATATCTTTTTAAGATAAAAAAATCTTCTAAAATAGTTACCATTCCTTTAAAAGTTTTAATAATAGGTGAAAAACATTTATTGACTTAGTATTTGTTGCAGTTTTTTTAAAAAATAATTTGTTTTTCTACTATGACGTAAGTACTAAATATTTTTAATTGAACAATGGCAATATAATTGATTGTTTACAGTGTGATTTCATTTGCTTATAGTGATTCCGCTTATGCGCTATACTACAAATATACCAAAAATCGTAGGGGGATATGAAAAATAAGTTAACAGTTCGTGGACATAATAAAGAAATGTCACTCAAATTTATGTACTCAAAATTAAAACCAAACTATAAATATAAATACAAGAACATTTCTTTTGTTGAAAGAAAAAATTAGACTTATTCTGAGTATCAAATTACAGTTGCTTTTCCTTGATCAGCCCTTATCAAAACCGTTGATTGCTCATATATAACTTTTTTCTTGTTTTGAAATTCTTTATTTTTTTCTATCGATAGATATAATAGTTATGAATATGCATATTAATATATGGATAAAGAAGTTGAGAATTCATATTTTGAATCGGGGCAAGTTTTTAGTAAAAAGAAATGTAGAAATAAGGAAGTCCTGGGGTCCTAAGGACCTTAATTACCAATGTTATTAAGTCTATAAACTGCCAAACCAAACTGAAAAAGTTTTTGGTGTGTTTTAAAAATATTATACTTGTTTTGCATATAATTCCTATTTGTGAATTTTGGTTATTTCTTAGTAAATGAAAGACAATTTCTACTCATCAAAAATTGAAAAATTAATATGAATTAAATAAAATTTGCTCTCAACTTATAATACATTTTCATAATATAGTATTTAATTTTTTCTTACTTTGTTTAGTTAACAAACTTATGCTAAAAATGTGAAACTGATAACTTGTATTTAGTGTATTCTGTGCATTACTATTAAAAGTAATATCATATTTCCACGTGTTTGAATTTCATAAACATTCGTTTACAGGAAAGGAGGTAGCAACAAACTAATAAAAATCTTCCACCGTAATGGTAAATATGGCTTCTCTGAGCCCCTGTCCTTTTCATCAGTAGTAGACCTCATAACACACTATCAGCATGTCTCTTTAGCTCATTACAATCATACATTAGATGTTAAGCTCATCCACCCTTTCACCAGGATTTCTCAGGTAAGGCTTTTTTGAAATCTTATACTTCATACCGTTAAATAAATTACAATAATCATGTCAGTATCGGTAGTAATTCACTCTGCTTAAGTAGAAGTGGTAAATGTTTGAAGTTATACAGCATTATTTTGTTCAATTTCTTAAAAGATTGTTTTCTCCTAACGAATGACCCATGTGTGTATGAACCTTTATATACATAGGATATACGTGACTTATGCATACAAGTATAAGGCCTACGTCTGATTCTGCCACAAAATGTATCAGATCTGGATACCCTAACTCGATTCTGGGTGCATTAACTCGATTTTGCTCAGAAGTGATATTTAAAAAAAAATTTTTTTAATAGAAACGACCAAAAAGGGAAAATTTTCTGTGTAAGCCTTAGAAATAGCAATACAGTACAGAACCCGTTATCCGGAAATCAGAAAACCAAAAAACCGGAACTAAATTCGAAAAATTTTCCCGCCATTTTTTTAAAAAAATAATTTTTTTCCCCATAAGATTTTAGGATTTTTCTTTCTTTTTTGAAAGATGTTTACTCATTAGTGTATTACTTCATTGTTTTTTCTTCTTTTTAAGATTATTTCCAAATATTGTTTTTTTAGTTTAGTTTGACAATAAAAAAAACGGTTTTTTGTAGCGATTCAGAAAACCGGAAAAATCAGTTATCCGGAATAGCGATGGTCCCGATCGTTCCGTATAATCGGTTCCCTACTGTACTAATAAGTAGCCAGTAGAGTACAAAATATTAGAGTCAGTAATTTTGATTATCAAAATTGAGCTAAAATATTGCATTTCATACTATTATGACTTCTTATTACCTAGTTTAAAATATAATAATAATTATTTGTATTTTCCTTGTACAATCGTGAATTTTTCTAAAACAATATTTTTAACAAGTAAATCTATCAGGGCAAGAAAAAGGTATATTTTTTTTTAATTTAAATTTTAAAAAATATTAATGCTTCAGATTTGAAACATTTTGTAAATTAGTTTCGCTATATATAACTATACCTATTTGTGTGAGCAATGAAAATAGTGATACAGTCGGACCCTGTTCCAGTAAACTGTCTGCTAACACAGGAATAGGTCCACTATTGTGGTTCTCCATTACAAATTTTTTGAAAAATTATTTTTTAGCATATGACAATAATATTGTCGGAAACAGTTATTAGGATAGTATATAATTTGTTCATATATTATGCATTTTTGCAACAACTTCAAATAATTTTGCAGGACTCCAACAGTAGAATATTGCGGTCATTGAATCAGGATTTCCTAAATGCTGCTCAATTATATGACAAAGTTTACAAAGACTTTGACAAAATGCAGAATGAAATACTTCTGAAGGAGAACGTCTTAGAAGCAATTAGAGACTGTATTGGACTGCTTGAAAGTCAGCTTGAAGAATACCAAAAAAAGCCTGGTGAAGTTCCGTAAGTCTTTATTTCTGTCAGCTTCTTTTTTTTTTCTTCGTTTTCTTATTTAAACAGTTTCACTGAGGTTTTTTTTCTTATTCGAATTGCTCCGCTATTTTTTTTTTTCTTAAACGTCCCATGTAGTTTTTTTTCTTATCTTAAATTTAAAAAAAAATTAGTCTTTATAACTGATTAAGTATTTATAAAGTTTAACCAGAAGAAAGTTATTAAAATAAAACATTTTTCATGCAAGAGGCTTCTTGGGGGGAAGATCTTATTTTTCTCTACAACATAAATTTATTTTGCTTGAGTTTAAAATTTTGTAGATCTGGTGTATATATGTACAGTGAAACTACACGTTACAGACACTTCTACGAAACTAATTCCTCTTATCTTTAACCTTTTTTTCCCGTTCTCTGTGAATCTTTTATGAATAATAACCATTATGCACCCTCTGCCAAAAGCATGCATCCCTTTGCCTGAAACGTTATAACGTTTACAAGACTTTTTCAATGGCAAATAATGGCTACAAGAGTGATAATGAAGAAACTGATGCTTCCTGAAAAAGAAGCGAAGGTTAAAACTTAACGTGATGATGAAATTTTTATTCAGGAACTGGGGCATTTTTTCTTTCCAAAAATGATTAAGTTTATGTAAAAATGATTTAAAAAAAGTACTATGAAAGATATGGTAAGTCGCAGCCACTTAACATGAATATCGAGAACCTAGAATTCAAGGATTGCTTAACTGCTGGGCAGGGATAATTAGCACGGAGGATTTTTTCATAGGAAACATGAGAACTTTGTCTATTCTTTCTGTGCTGTAAATATTATAATTTAAGTTTAAATAAATATCAGTGTAAGAAGTTATAGATTATTTAGCTATTTCTATATTTTAGCAATTATTTCAGAGTTCTTCCTAGGATTCAAAAAGGGCAGGGTGCTGCCATTCAGAAAAGGGAACTCATTTGAAACTGTAAAAATTTATCAAAATGTGTAATATTTGGTGATAAATGAGTTTAGACAACAGTAATTTTAAAAGTACCCTCTTAAAATATTTTATCTGTATATTTCAAAAAATAGTTCTTTCTTATCATGAGAAAAATTTGTAGTGTATAAAATAATTAAAGACATTCTAATAGACAATCTCTGGGCATAAATATTTTTCAAAATAGTAAATTAAAAAAAAATATTTATTGATAAAGGACTTGAAAGCTTTTTATATAATTTAAACTGAAATCTATCAAAAATAAACATTTAAAGTGGCATTTTTTTAAAAAGGTGTTCATTTAAAAAATCATTTTAACAATTAAAATAATTTAAAAATTTATTAGTATCCACCCCTTCTTGAAAAAGAGAGATGCTTATAAACATTTTACGAGTTGAAAAAAATCCAATCAAAATAAATATTTGTAACATTATTAATTAAACTTATTAGCAGAATTAAACCTATAAACAAAGATAATTTTACCAGTGTGCAGTTGGACGTAACGTTGGAGCATAACGAGAGCAACAGTTGGATGGAGCATAACGAGTTGAAAAAAATCCAATCAAAGTAAATATTTGTAACAGTATTAATTAAACTTATTAGCAGAATTAAACCTATAAACAAAGATAATTTTACCAGTGTGCAGGGTTGCCACAGGCGACTAAAATGCAACTATTTGCAACTATTTTTGGCATGAGGCGACTATGGCAACTTTTTTTGCCTGAAAAGGCTAAAAAAGCAACTATTTTCAAGAAAAGGAGACTATTGGGAGACTGTTTTGTAATCCTAGAGATGTTGTTTTTTTTCAAGCATAAATTGGTGAAAAATCTGCGCCCCGCTAGATAGTTCCTAGACACACTGAACTTTTTTTTTCTTAAAAAATAAAAAATGTTAAAAATTTTGAATTGCAAATTTGAGTCTTCACTTTTTAATTCGTTCAATCTGCACAAATTCCATTGTAAGTCTATTTCATTTCTCGATCACCTTTTCAATGATTATTGCTAAAAAATTCTGCATAATTTTTTTTATTTTAAAAAAAATAAATTATTTTTTAACGGTATTACAATGCATGAATTTCGAATTTCAGTAATCACTTTTCATATATATATATATATAAGCATTTATATGAAAATTATCATATTTGCCACCAACTTGACTGAATGGATGATGTTATATGACAATTAAGTCATTAACAAAATTTTAGTCATATTTTTGATGAATTTTTGTTCTTGTTAGGCAACTATTTTCCTAGTTTTTGACTACTATTTTCATGCTTTAGGCTACTAAAAGCAACTATTTTGTTCATTTTTTTCTGTGGCAACCCTGAGTGTGTAATTATTATTTAAACAGTGAATATTTTTTTTAAAAAGTGGAATATGAATAAAAAAGCAATGTTTTTTTGGGGGTGGCAAATTTTTTTTTACATAAAACACAAAGAGGGCTCATTTATAGAGATCAAAAGGCAAGCAGGGCTGACCGCTCATCTAAAAACACTAATGGAGAACATTGTTACATTACAAGCAATTAAAATAAGCTTTAAAGATTTTGCTAATGAGAAGCTAACTGTGCATGTTTTTATTTCTTAGTGTGTTGACTACTATGTAAGACACGCCTTACTTATTAAATATTTTGAAGTTTGATATTAACAAAATAAAATTTTTTTGGTAGATGCAAAGATATTGAATCTATGAAGAGAAGGATATTATCCCTTCAAAATCACCTTCAAGAGCAAGACAGTGCACTTAAGCCTCTAATGTCCTTCTACCGCACATTAGAAAGGGAAATTTCTGCCCAGAAACCAAATTTGATCTCATTATATAAGCAAAGGTCAGTATTACTGTAAATGTAATTATCTATTTTCTTTCCAGTTCGAATATTTTGTTTTGCTACAATATATATTTTTTTATATAAAATAAACTTCAAAAATCATAACAAACTTTTTGTTATATCAGTGATACCCTGCTTTTTAAAAGCTACAAAACACAATTTTTGGAAGATTATAAAACAAAGTTTAAGCAATTATGCTTCACAAAAGCTGTGCTTTAAAATTACCATTTTTCAAAAACTGTTTAAATGATTTTGTTCAAATTTTAGATTTTATAAAAAAAATTTATTATTAATTAAAGAATGATTAATTAAAAATTATTAATTGAAGAAAAAAATTATTCAAGAAAATCCTTTTTGTGCTGCTAAAAACTTATATTAGATATTTAAATACTTTATTAAATTAAATGATAAAGTTATAAAATCTACAAGTAAATTTACACAAGTAGCATGAAAGATCAATTCAATATTTTCCTTCTTTATTGTTCAATATATCCTTTTATTTTTGTGTACTTCAATATCTACAACTAAAGCCAAAAGATTCTGTTAAGATTTTTCTTAGTTATTTGAAATTAATCTTGGAAAAATAACTTTTCCAAAAATTAATGGAAAAATAACATTTCTTTTAATTTTTTCTTACAATCTGCAAAGTCATGATAATTTTTTTCTTGTTTTTACAAGTATCAGATTTTAATTTTGCTAGTTTAGAAATAAAGATTTTCTAGAAATAACATAGTAATATTTTTAACTGTCGAATTTTTCTTGTAATTTTTTTGTTTCAACAATTGTTTTAGAATTGCTCAAATTTATCCTAACTTTTGGCTTTTTATTAATCGTTATTTGTTTATATCTTAAATTTTCCTTTTTATAGTCATATGTATATGTTTGTTAAGATATTTACTAAGTTATTTTGATATATTTAGGCTGATTTCAACTCAAGATCAATCTAAGGAAAGTATTAATCAATTCTTACAAGATCCATGCAGTACGAAAAAAAGTACCTCGAAGTAAGTTAATTTATTAATGTGTTATGAATATGTGCTTAACCCTTTTTTTACAGCACTTAACCTTATGAAGCTTATCATTCTTCTCCACTTGAACCAGCCATAAACAAAAGATCAGATTTTTCCTTCTTCAATTTGTTGATTATAAAGTTTATTGTTTTGAAATCGCACTTTAGTGTAGAATTAAATTTGCATTTTCAAATGATGTGTACTAAACTAAATATTATACCTAAATGTAAGCCATTTAAAACTCCAAATTCTTATTATATGTTAAATAACACTTTGTTTACTAGTGGCTTAGAATAGATTTTATACCTAATATATATTATAATAAGTAGGAATTAGGTTGTCAAGATTTAGCCTGATTGTTGTACCTTTTAGATGGTTTCAATTAGTTTAAGAGTTAATTTTTTCAATTAATTCATATTTAGTAATGAAAATGTTCATCAAATGCTTATTTATTAATTACTTTTTACATATGTCTTTTTACTTTGGTATATTAAACTTTCTCATTTTTAAAAATTCTGGGTAAATTAAAATAAAAATTAAAGATCCTCCTATGACTATCATAGTTATAGAACTATGCCACATTAAAAATATTTGAATGATTTTCAAAACTCTTGCAAGAAATTTTTTTTTCAAAACTGATTTAAAACTTTTAACTGTACATTATATTTTATTTTTGATTATTATTATTTTCTTTCAAATGTCTTTAATTTTCATCTTAATATTTCAAAACTGAAATTTTTTTTATCTATTATTAGTGTTGCTATTAATTATTATTATTATAAACAATTGACTTTTTAGCATTCTTATGCTTTTATGTTATTTTGTTTGTATTGTGATTAGGACTTGATGTTAGAATTTAATCAAAAGATGATTTTATGAGGCATTAAAAAATTTTGGCCTTTGAAAATTCATGGTTTTTCTTCTAATATTTTTAAGGTGATAAAATTTTGTTTATTAAAAATAATTTTTTTTAACTGTGGAAATTTGTTTATTAGGCGTAAAGGAGATTTCGGACAGTGATATGCTAGAAAATTTTATGCTTTCATTCAGATATATATAGATTTTAAAAGAGAAATACCAAGATAAAAAAGTTAAAAGTTGATGGCATGAAATTTCATTTACGTTTGTTTGTGTGTTATGTTTCAGGTTTTGACATGATTTTCTAAGTTCATAATCTTATATATTTTTTTTTTCATATTTAGAGTTGTCTCTGTTAAAGAACTTCCTCATAATAATGAGACTACGTGGCTGCTGCAAGATTGCTCTCGAGCTGATGCTGAGAAATTACTTGCTGGTAAACTCAATGGGACTTTCCTAATCAGAAATAGCCGAACCGGGGATTTTGCTCTGTCTATTGTGTAAGTTGTAACAGTTAGAACATTTTTATTTTTGTACTTAACTAAGTTTTTAAATAAAATAACTTTTAGATATTTATTATTGCTTTTTTAGGGGACATCTGTGAAGTGAATAATATTTCATGTTAAAACTATTTTTTTAATGCTGTTATTTCCTTGACACTCGGTATTATGCTTTATTACAAAGCTTTGAAACTGCATTTTTTCACAGTATTTGAAACATCTTATAAAAAATAAAAATATAGGTAATTTCAATTTAAACCAAACGAAATTAAGTTTTAGCCTTTATTTTTTAAAATGCATTAAAAATCTTTATAATTCAAACCTTGAAACAAGTAGATTTACTGTATAGTGTTTTGTGTTATATAAATCATTTCACATACTTTTAAAAGTATCCATTAAGCATGACAATATTAGTATGGGAACAGATCAGTCTTAAAATACTTTCAAATAATTTTTAGATAGAAGTACTTAAAGGCACAAGTACCCATTTTGGTATTTAAACAAATTGTAAATTATTAACAAATTTATAAATTTTGCTTATCTTTTAAAATTATAATCTTGTAGCAAATAATTAAATGTAAAAATTTAATAGCTCCTGCCTTAATTGGAGATATTACTTAACAGGAAATTTCATTAATTGCACCTGTGAAATTAATTTACCTGTACTTATACCTATAACATTAATGACTTATGGAGAATGGCAGGTTTTCTACTGGGACACTTTAAGTAGTTTCAGAACTTTATTTATATAATTTACTGTTAATTGCAATTTCTTATGTAGAGATATTTGCTTGTACATAAATAACACTTTTTTGAATTATTAATTTATCGAATTGATTGAGGTTTGAAATATTTTATGTTTTCTTCTTATACTTGTTTTTTAATTTTTCAGTGTGAATGGTTCAATTGGTCATTGTTTGATTCGCAAGACGGATGATGGGTATGGATTTGCTGAACCTTACAACGCCTTCCCAACCTTAAAAAATCTTGTTCTTCATTACGCACAGACCTCTTTAGAGGATCATAATAGTTCTCTAAAGACGACTTTAATGTACCCAATATTTTCTTCAGAAAGTGAACAATACGTGAATATTGCCAGCTAGGTTTTGATCACCTTTTTTCTATTACTCATAAAACCTAGAGTTTAAAGAAAATGGAAGTTTTCTATTGCCATAAATTTTGAAAACTGAAAATTCCCTAGAGTGTGAACAATTGTAAATTTTCTCAAATGGCATCTGTTACGACATGTTAATGGTTAAAGTTCATATTTTCTGTTTGGACTACAAACTTAGATAAATTAGACAGACATTCACTATATTGCATATTTTTTGTTATGATTGCATAAATTTTTTTGGGTAAGATTGTGAATAGCAAACTGAATGACTGATATATTTTGTTTGAATTATCAGATGGACTTGATTGTAATAATTTCAACAAATATCCTATTAAACGGTGATAGTCTATATCAGAACTGCTGAAATAGGCATGACAAATCTTTCAGAGAAGAAAAAAAAAACTTGTCCCAAAGAATGTGTTTAAAAAAGAAAATCTTTTACTGTGATAACCACTAAAGCTTAAGAGAGTACTTATTGGTTTATAATTATTTTTTGTGCAGACTTTTTTCATTGCTAGAGGTGCAGCTGCTTCAAAAGAAATGCCAAAGGCATAAAAATGTGTACATATTTTTCACCATGTTTCACTCTTGGACTGATTTGCATCTATTTGATAGTATTTTTTACTATAGAACAGATAATTGATGTCTTTTTTCCCCCTGCTGTATGTAATCTATTTCAAAATATCATTTTGCATAGCATTTGATGGCTTTTTTATTAGTAAATGTGGCACCTATAGAATTCTTGAAGATTTTTTTTAACTGTTTTTTTTTTTATTTTGTAGAAACAATAAAAAAATGTAGTTGGTTTGCAGTTTTTCTTGTAAAATATTGTTTATGTAATCAAATGGAATATTTATATTTTCTTTGAAATGAAAAAGTGAGCCATTAGAAATAAATTTATTGGTGCATTATGTATTTCATTTTTTTATACTTTTTATGATGTCAAGTGCTTGATGTAATTTCATTATCAGATCTGTAATGTGTCCAATAAATTTTCAAAAATGCTACACTTCTTAATTCCAAAATTTGTGCAATCGAAACTTTCTTTATGTGTCATATCTTTATTAGTCAAAGGTAAAAAAGAAAATTTAATATGGCATGCTATATATATTGTTATGGAATAAAATGTATAGCTTTTAAAGTTATTTAAAATTTTTGTCTGAAAATTTTATGGATTTACTTTATTTTTAGTTATTTTTTCCCCTAAAAATTCTATGCTCCACACTATGTATATCCTTATACAGAAAATGTTTTGCTAGTCATTATGTATTTTTTTTTTAAATGAAAAAATGTAAAGCTGTTTAAAAAAAATGAAATCAAAATCTGAAGTGTATCATGATTCATTTTTAAAGTGTAGCATGATTTTTTTTAATGAAACTCTGTAAAAAAAATTTTCAATTGTGATATGATGTAAAGTTTTTGGATGCTAATCAAAAGCATTGAAATTCTGACTTGCAGAATTGTAAGAGCTGTTCCAAAAGCAATCTGGCAAGTGTCCCATCTTTCTGTGCAGAGTACAAAAGAACTGAGGGATTTTGCCCAAAAATTTCATAAGTACTTTAATAAAAGCTGTTTTTTTTTAAATCATAGATTTGGTTTTATTTATTATCTTTGATACTATCTTAAACACATTGATAATTTTAATTATAATTCTGAAATAGTTATTTTATCTAGTTTTCCAACTAATATCTAATTTAACTTTTTTTTGTTACCATGTTCTTTTTATTGGATTCAACTGAACTAAATGTTTCGTAGTGATGTGGTACATTTAGTTTTTTTGAATCCAATGAAATTGGGAACTTGAATCCTTTGAAACTGTGCTGGTTTATCTTAGTAACTGCAACCTGTTCCAAAGTAGGACATTTTTACTCAATATTTTTCCTAACGTATTCTAATCCTGTTTTAAACTGCAAGCATTTTTTATAATTGCAAAATTGTTTTCACAAATATTTTTCATAATTGCGAAACAGGTATATTAACAAAGGTATATTAGTTTTTTTTCTTTTGCGAAGTTGCGATTTGAAATAAACATTTTATAATTGTTAAATTATTTGTGCTATATTCAAACAAAAAAAATATTGAAATTGTGAATAGAATAAAAATATTATAGATATATGCATTTCATTGTAACTTTTCTATTTGTTTTTTAAATCCTTTTCAGAAATGAAATCCTTTATTAACATTTAAGTGAGAAAAACAAAGCAAACAAAAATGCTATCATAATCTAACAAATAGTAATTATTGAGGTAAACTTAATTAATTTTAGAAATAAAAGCCTTAAAAAACTAGTTATTTTGATGAAATTGATAAATTAACACCTTTCTATGAGAATTACAATTCAATTATACCCAATAAATAAACTGGTTTCTATTTACTTTAATTCCATTATTACCTTTATTAATGATTTTGCAGTAATTATCTTATTTTAATTATTTTTTCATTAAAAATTATTTTTTCTCAATGAAATATTTAATTGCGACTCCTAATGCTTCCATGTATTGATTACAAAATGTCCTATTTTTGAATAAATATTTAAATTTACATAGCTCCTTTCAGGCAAGACGAACCATGTATTGTTAAAAATTAGTGTTGCTTGCACTCGTGGTATCTCTAATTAACATGTGCTTCCTGGACAATGTTAATTGAGTTACAGATGCAGCCCAAAATCACTTCCATGTCTGCTCTCTGTTCACAATCATTGACGGCCTTCACACAACATTTAATTTACTTTGTATGTACTATGATGTTAAATGGGTAATAGCCAACATCGCCGGGCCCTCAGCATGAGAAATAAAGTAGTGTTAAAAATTTTTTTTGACAATTTAAATTACTTAGATGCTGTACTTACTAAATAATTGTGCAGAAATGGCTTAATTTTTTATGTATTAATGTGCTCTTGCTTAAAACCTAATCTGAAAATAGAATTAAGTATTTGAGGTTTACAATTATTCAATTAGTAACTTCAAGAATGGTTTTGTTTTGTAAAAAAAAAAATCTTTTTATATTTGTAAAAACAAACTTTAATCTAAGCATCTGCTTTTAAAACTTTTTAAAATACATAGTTTAAGCGTCAGGCCTTTTTTTTTTCTTCTTTAGTTTCCTCAGAACTAAAACTTTTACTGGGTATGTAGCGTTTTTAAAAGATGTTTTTTTCGAATTTTGTTTTTAAAAAGTGCTTAATTTTTCCTCTTCCAAAAAAAGATTTTTCTTTCTTTTTCTTGTTTATTATCACCATGAATTATGCAAAAAAGACATTGTTTACATTGTAAGAACAGTTTGAAATTTTGGTCTTATTCATACAAAACTGAAAAATGAACTTGGTGTACAGAGGGCAGGGAAGTAAATGAAAACTGATTTTACGTATAAAAAATAAGATGATTGTTAAGTGTTTTTTATAAGATAATTATTTTTGTCTCCAATAATTAAACAAAGTGAGTGATCAATTGCAATTTGACACATTTTGATTTATAATTATTTAAAATTTTCTATGACAAAATTTGGGTTTTTAACAGTAATTTTCAAAATAAAAAAAACTTTTATGTTAAAATAATTCAAGAACATAATTGTTTGAACACCTGTTAATTTACATATATGTTAACTTAAAATTACTTCATATTTATAATAGCTAGTAATTATCCTTCGGTGAAAATTTTGGGTTTTTCACAATTTTTAAAAATTATGTCAAAAGGTTTTTCTTTACATGATGGTTAAAACCTTCAAGTGTCAAAAATTTGCCAATCCTGCCTAATTATGATATTTTTTAAAGTGCTTAAAAATACTTTTTTTGAGTGCTTAAAAGGTACTTATTTTTTGTTGAAAAATTTGGCTACGCACCTTGTTTTATCGGAATCACTTGGTTTTAATTTTGTACTATTGTTTTTGTAAAATAAAATAATTTATTAAAAAGAAAAGGGAATAACGTCTCAATTTAATAAATATAGATGACTTTGCGTATGTTTTCATCTAATATGCTATTCTACTACAGTAATAAAATATTTAATATTTTACCGATATTTTTTTTCTCTATAAACTGGTTTTGATATTTGAAAAACATGAATTAACCATTGCACAAATAATATGAGTTGAAGTTAAATAGCATTCATATTTCCCTTTATGCTCACTTATTTACCACTATTATTTTGCCATTCCTCCTAACTTAGATTACTGCCAAATGTTCAATATATAAAACCAAAGAAAAGTTTTTTGCAAATAATTTTTTTTATGAATCTTTAAAACGTTAATTTGAAAATTCAATTTTTTTTTTTAAAAAAAAGCTATGATTGAAAAGTGACACTTATTAGGATATATTTTATTAAAGAAAAAGTTTGTATTACATTTATAGTAGTTACAAATAATTTGTTTTCATTCCTAAAGGAACAAAACTAAATACTACTAATGATGTGTTTCTGTATATGTTTGCCTATTAAATATTTTGAATAATATTTCAGTTAGGCGAGAAATAATAGTTTAACATTATACTGTTTGTTTTTGTCAGTTCAGAACGAAAATTTGAAAGAGGAGTCGTTTTCTGGTGATTTAATACCACTTGATCCACCAAAGTTGAAAACAAAGTCAGATTTTTTGTTACTTTCATTGTCGTTTTTGCTGGCATCTGCAGCAAAAAGAGGAAAGAAATCTTTTGGTTGTGCTGGAGATTTTGGGGAATCTTGTCCAAATGAAAACATAGATTTTTCTTTCCCTGTTTCTAATGTTAATGGTGGGGAATCAGCCAAATAATCGTAATCATCAAAAGACAAAAATGTATTTTTTTCTTGGTTTTTCTCAGGCTGTAAGTTGTTGCTCAAGTTAACCATGTTGATGAATGGCACTGGCTCAAACAAAGTATCTACGGATATATCTCTCAAACTGGCATCTTTTTGGTTTCCTTGTACTGATGTTTTTGTGGTGTACATAAAGCGAGATGGATAAGTGAAATCTGGTGATTTATTAATTTCATTAATAACCTGCCTGTGTTTCTCTAAATCAAAAGGACTTATTCTTGGTGCCATCTGTTCTGATTTATCTGATTGGGGTCTCTTGCCTGAGGAGTTATCTTCAGCTTGTGGTGTATTATATACCTCAAGGGATGTGGAGTGATCACTAACTGTAGAATTCCCTGTATCATTAGTTTCCATTGATGTATGGAATGTTTGTTTATTTGCCTCACTACTCACTGGTTGATTAATTTTATTTGTCGTTTGTTTGATCTGTTTAATTAATGGTCTGTCTAGTGAGGATCTTAATTCTTTAGTTTCACCCATAATATGAGATGTAAAAGGTATTTCCATAGGTGTGTGGAACTCTTCCATATTTTCCTCATCACTTGCTGATTGATTATGTCTGTTTATTTGTTTGTACTGGTTAATCAATGGTTTGTTTGATGAAGACTGTTCTTTAGAAGTTTCTGTAATAATAAGCGAAGTGAGAGATTTTTCATTTGATGTATATTTGGGAGTGCTTGGACATTTTGCTTGGTTATTAATTTCCATAGATATGGAGAATATGTGTGTGTCGTTCTGTACATTCTTAGTCATTGCATTTGATATTTGAGTTTCTTCAACTTCCATTGGTTTATCCCTTGGAATCATTTGTGACTGTGTTGTTGGAGAATATTCTACTTCCATTGATTGATGACTAGAAGCTGATTCTTGAGTAATAACATTCTCTTGAGAAGATTGTGTTTGTTTTTCTCTACTTTCCATGCCATTATTAATATCAATTAGATTCTCTGACATATTTTGGTCCAGAGGTGAGAAAACTGTTGTTATAATCTCGCCATCGCCATTCATTTCTGAATATTCTTGTCTGTTGGTTTGTGAGGAAGCGAATGGTTTTAGCAATTCCAATTTATCAACCGAGGATGCCAATTCATTGTTGCTTATTTGTGAAATCTTGATATTTTTTGGAGCACTTGTCTTCTGATTTGACTCCTTGTTAATATTGCTGATTTGTTGCTTTACAATAGTAGCACATTCAATATTTGCCGTATTAGCTTGATTTTCTGACATATTTAAATCTTCAGGGCTTGCATTAGTTTCTAAATTTTTGTGCGTTTTAGTGCTTGAAAATATCTGTAAACTATCCTCTGAAGTAATACTTATATAGTTATCTTTTGATTTTTTATTTTGATTGTTGATATCTCTTTTTTCGATATGATCTTGATTTTCTGACTTATCAAAGAGATTATTCGGATCTTTGAAACTTGCACTATTTTCCCCTTTATTCTTTGAAAAATAGGGAGAGGTATCCTTCAATTGTATTTTACCTATTGAAGAGTTTCTAGTTTTGGGGGATTGGTTAATAGAATTTTCTTCTTCATCAGTATGGATTTTGTTTAAAGGGACAAAATTCATTGTCTTCAGAAATTGAGTTCCAGGCATTGTTGCATACATATTTTGATCTCTCGTTTCTATCTCTATTTCATTGCTTATGGAGTTCTCTTTATTAATAAGTGCAAAATCCATTCTCTCTTGAAAATGACTTTCAGGCATTGGTGCATTCTTATTTTGATCTCTTCTTGGACTTGTGTGATTTGTTTCTGCTTGAAAATTTGTTCGCATTATCCTTATTTTATTGGGTTCATTGTCTTCAGGAGGAACAGAATTGAATTTCTCCTGAAACTGCATTTTAAGCATTTGTGCATTCATATTTTGATATTTGCTTGGAATTTTGTATGTTGATTCCTGCTGTAGATATGTTTTCATTATTTCTATTTTATTCTGTTGAATTCTTTCTGACTTCTCTCCTTGGCCCTTGTTAATGCTTAAAATGGAACTGTGATGCACTCCTTGAGGTGATAAGGTTTCTTCTACATTTGAATTTTCATAAGAAATTTCCATTCGATCTTTTGATTTTTCTTGTTGGTTTGTGATGGCTTTGTTTTCCCTGATGTATGTTTCACTTCCTTTAATAGCTTGCGGAATTTTTTTTTCTTGATATCTTATTTTCTTCCCCAAGGTAGTATTTTCAAATTCCATCCTATTTTCACTTGTAATAGCATTTGGTTCAGTTACCTCATCAGTCTTGCTCAGGTAATTATTTGATAGTGTAGTGGATGATAAAGGGTGTCTTTGGGAAATAACTGTTGCTTTACTTTTATGCTCATCCTTTGCAGGTGTTGGAAAAACATGAGATATCCTTCCTGGGTAACAGAAAACGTTAGAAGTTGATGCCTTTTCTGTTAGAATCGATGGTACTCTTTCTGTTGAGACAGTAAATGATTCCTCCATAGGCGGGGAACTGAATACTGGTGTGTATAATTTTAATTTTTCCATGCGTTGGCGTATTTTACTCCCTTGACAAGAAATTTTTCTTTCTGTAGTAACTAAAGCATTTGCTGTATTTATAGTTGGAATGCAACTGTTTGTGCCACTAGTCTGGACATGATTGTTTCGTTCACCGGTAACTAATACTTTTTGTGTATTTGTAGTTGGAGAGTAACGATTTCTCATCAATGCTTCTTTTTGATAATTATAAGATTTTGAATTGTGTATCATTGTAGAGCTTGTGCACTGGTTGCCCATGTTTGGTGTTATTTTATCACAAATATTAACTTCAGTACTTTTTGTTGTAAAAGCAAAATTTGGTTGATTTTTCGAATCATAAACATTTTGAATGGATTGCGAATTCATGAATGCATTTGAAATGCTGTTTTCCGTTGATGTATGCGTTACAGTTTCTCTCTCAATTTGTGTAGTCTGCGCTTTAAAGGCTCCATGGACACCTATTTCTTCTTGTAATTTCGAAATTTCTCTTGTAAGTGTTATTTTATCATTTTTTAATTTAAATATTTTAGTTCCTATTCCAGCTATTCGCACAATAAAACTTTTTAAAGGATAGAAGCCGCTTTCTTCTGCATTCCTTCGACCTCTTTCACACTTCGCCTTAAAAACGTCTGCCTGACATTGCCTTAATTCCGACTTCAGGCATTTGAGCTGCTCTGTTGCTTCGTTGAATGTTTGTCTTGCTTGTTCAAGCTCTTGTATCCAAGGTATTTTAGCATAACGATTACGATAACGCTCATCCCATTTTGCTTTATGCAATGAAAGTGCATCTTTTAATTTTTGTTTCTTTTTTTCTAATTCTGTCGATGATTTTTCCTCTTCTCTACGTAGTTTTAGCACATTTTTCTTTAGCTCATTATTAGACTTTCTCAAAGTTTCATTTTTGTTTTCTGTGCTTCTTAACTCTTTTTCCAAAAGAGATCTTTTCTCATTCAACCTCATTATACTTTCTTCTGTAACCGCAATTTCTTCTTTTTTTGAAATGGCTATTTCTTCGCATTTTCCGATTCTCTGCCATTCTGTATCTATGTTATTAATTATGCTTTGAGTCAGACTTAATAGGGAAGCATCGAAATTTTTAAAGTATTTGTCTATGGACATTTTTTCTTCCTTAAAAAGCAAAAAATTACCAATGAGAAAAAAAAATGCTTGATAAGGTTATTAATATTTCAATTTTATTTTATTTTAGTTATATTTTATAATTTAAAATTATTAATAACGTGTCTACAAGCGGTAAAATATTAATTCTGATCCATAAGTTTAGACATTTAATGAACAGCTCACATTTAAGAACTTTTAAAATCACTGAGAAGGCTTACGAAGTATCGTCTTTTTATGGATCAATTTTTGACATGATAAATCTGTTATGTCTATACACACACTGGACTGGCCAATGAACTAGAAACCTTAATATTTTAATGAACTTCTTTTTGCGTGGACAACAACCTGTATTCTAGAGGGCATAGATTTTAAAGGCTTCTGAAGCGCACTTATGCCCAAAGAATATTATGCATTGGTTAGTTTCCTCAGAGAATTTATATTTTAAAAATCTTGTAAATTAGATGAAAGAGAAAATTGCCGTCGGATGTGTCCTTAACATGTTAGGTTCAGATCCGATCTTTGCAGTCTCCAGGAAAAAAAAGTGTTGAAAGTCGTTTCGGAGTTTTGAACGCTTCTGGCACTATGTATTGTACACTATCTTTTGTGAAGTATCCGCAAACTTCGGAAGAGAAATTCATGCCTTTGTGGGATTCAAGCTGAATTCTGCTTGTTCAATCAGAGAAAAACACGATGTGATGTAGCGTGTATCATTAGTCCAGATAAACCGTGTAGTCGTTACTGTGTAAACGAATTTTGGCATTCTAGGCAGAATGAGAGATTTCCTGACAGGCATCTGAATAAGTATTCGCCTCCTCTGCAATTATCTGCGCATGGCTCACCCCGAAATCAGTTTGGATAAACCTTGTTAAGACGATGTCCATCACCGTGTTCGAACCTAATTTACGTCTTCTAGACTATGACTTTTTTTTCCTCTTTTCTTCCAGACGTGGACACGTACCTATAGGTTTGCAAAACCCTTAACCGTATAGTCCACGTCTGGCCGACAGTCTAGCTCGCACAATAAACAGAACATAAGCAAACAATTACAAAATTCATAACTTCGCCACAAATACAAAGCACAATTGCGTTATGCAGATGACAATAATGTGTATCACATTAGTTAATAAAAAATAAATAAAAAAAGTGAAACAACAGATGAAGCAAGAACAATAGTGAGTACACCAGTGAACAGCAAATGGATATGAAAAGTAGCATATGTAGTTGTTGACAAGAAGAAACGTATTTCTAGACTATAACTGTGGGTTCTATTTCAAACTTTTGATGTGGTCGGTTTCAAGAACCCAACGGGTTCTGTTGTCTCCACGATCGTGCCACCTGCTCCCGCTATATATATTGGCACCAACAGTAAGCTCAAATTCAAATGATGAAACATCTGTCGTTTTTCTCCAATCATACTGTGATTATTCTGAAATGCACCTTAACCATTTTGATGAGATTTACCGCTCGTCATAAACTGATTTTGCTACTAACGATAACAAGCAATTAACAGAAAATCTCGATTGGTTCTAGTACATTGGCCATCATGTGTATATATTAGTTAATAAATAACAATTCCTAGTAAAAATTAACTACTTATGTAGACATATCTTTAGATGCCAATTTATAACATATTTAGTAGTCATTATTCATAAAAATTTGTGAAGCTCAAGCACCGGAGTTGCGTTTTTTAGAAGCAATATGCGTGAAAGAATTAAAACGGCATTTGAAAAGGGAAAAAGTTTAAATTCGTTAGTTAATAGCTCTTGTTTTGGTTCATAAAAATTTTAATTAAGAAATAGAAAGGTATTTGATGAGACTTTTATTTTCGTTTACAATATTTATTAACTTCTACTAGTTAAGATCGTAAAAAATATCGTGTGAAGTAAAAAAAAAATATATAAAAAATACATATAAAATAATCTATTAGTATAATTATAGATTTGACCATTAATATCTATCTACAAACACATATCCTAAAAAAATTACAGATTTTTTTTGTTTTTTTTTGTTACGACATCTTGCTACACATGTATCAATTTGCAGCATTGGTAGGATAGGAAAGCTATAGAAATTTATTAAGGTATCTTGCGCTCTTTTGCAGCTAAGAAAGAGAAATGCAAATTTTTTAGAATTGGAGGATTTGAATTTCTTAAACTATTGCAAGCCGTATAAATATTTTTTAAAAAATCAAGGGATTTGTTACAAATTTGACAATATATAGCACAGCTTTCAAATTTTCTTAGTTATTATACTAATAATAAAATCTACTAATAAAATATTTAGAAAGCAGCATCCTTTTTTCTCTTCTTATTCTTTATATCTATTATTAATTCACCCACCGGCCTGTGTAGGGGTTAGGGAATTGCATCAGAAATGTTCGGGGTTCGAATCACGGGCAGAACAAATCTGCCTTTACATGCCTGTATGATGCCCAAGTGGATCATTCTAAAAAAGGTGGTCATTGGAAAAAAAATTTATTCACTTCTCTTAAAAAAATCTTGCAGACATTTTTAAAATTAAATTACAAATCAAAAAATCGAATTTACACAGGATTCTTCATTTTTTAGTGAAATAATATAAAAAGGAAATATAAGATGTTATATTTCAGAGTTATTGTTGCTCAATATACTTCAATAGCTTTGTAACAAATGCATTTAAAGATATTTTAAAAGTAACAGTATTTATTTAAATAATTCTGTCAATTTAATTCAAACAATTCTGGATAAAAGCAAATTAATTAATTAAAAAATATATAGGGTTATTTTGAGATATATGAGGTCAAACGTTAAAACAGATTATCTTCATAATTTGACCTTGATACAGAAGGTCAAATAGTTTAATTCTACTTTGCGTCAGAAGGTCAAATATGGCAAAAATTGAAAGGGCAATTTGTTGGCTTTGGTGTTTGAAATTTTCCTTTACAACAATTAGGAAAAAAGTTACAATCATTTATAAATTATGCAAGTTTGCAATTTTTTGTGAAAATTTTAGTTTTTCACATGTCTTTAACCTGGACAATTTTCAAATTAAAAATCTAAAAATTGGCCAAATTTTATACTTTATCGAATCATTAATATTCGACATAGTTCCAATTCAATTTGTCTTTTTTGGTAAGTTAAGCAAACTTTAATTTTGCAAAACGAGTTTTATTTTTGCGAAAAGCTGACAAAATATGCATTTTTGTCGCAGGTAAAATAAAGAATAAAAACTATAATATAAGTGAAATCAGGAAAATAAAGAAAAACATACTTTTCCTAAGAGTTAAAATAGAAAAATTAAAATTCTTCTATTTTCATCAAGAAGCCAACAATAGTTTTTTTTTCTTTATTAAGAATATAAAAAATAAGATAATAAATAAATAAAACTAAGACAATTAAAGTTTGCCTTAAAATTCCGATGACAAATTTAATAAAATTTTGGCCATCGATGTTTCATTTTAACAAAAATCACAATGCATATGAATCAATACAGTCCATAGGTATTCATTATAATGAATACGCATGATGACAAGTGAAATTAAGTAAATGCAAGCAAAAATGATCTTTAAATCATCAAAAACGACGATAGTTACAGGGAATAGCTAAACAGTGCACCTAACTATAAATATTAAGATAAAAATTTCAGTAGCACAGTAAGAAAATAAATTAGTAAAAAAGTAATTTTTTTAAATTAGGAAAAATATAAGGTGCACTAAATGAAATTGTTTTAATTACTTAGGCAAATTTAATAAAAATTTCGACCATCATTGTACGTTAATCACAATACATATACATTGATACGGTACTGTATTTAATGAATAGTCTTAATAGTAAGGAAATATGAATTCGTTCAAAAATAATCTTCAAATGATTGAAAATTTGATAATGATGAAATTGCTAAACATTCCAAGCAACTATAAATATTAAGATAAAGTTTTTTAGTAATAATAAAGTGAAATAGTGTAAAAGATATTCTAAATTGTCAGATTTAAAAGGATTTTTTTACATTAGAATTATTCTAAAATTAGGATAAACATAAAAAGCACAGACTTAGGTGTTATCATTTTAATTACTAACAATAATTTTATAGCTAATTAACAGCAATGCAATCGCAATTTTTATTGTGAAAACCCAACTTTTTTTTCATTTATTAAATATTTTGAGCAAACTTATTCATACCTTATCTTTCACCAACTTGATGACTAGAACAACCTATTTTAGTACAGAGGAAAAAATGTATAATAAATTTGTAAAAAATCGTCTGAATAGTGAAAAATGTAGAAATATTTTTTCTGTCTCTTTTTTTTATGCATTATTTATAATTATGCATCATAAAACTTTTTTCGATCATAAAACTGCGTAAATTTATGCAAGATCTTCAAAAAAAAATTTCATAAAACATTTTGTTGAATGCAAGAAATACAAACAAATAGTCTGCAAATGAATATTCCAATTTAGATTGGTGTATGCCCATCCGTAGTCAAGCTAATAATTTTATAATTCCTTACATAAATTTTCTAAATAACGTTCAAAGGTCACGCAGCTTCACTGCGCGAGAATTTCTGAAAAAAAAAAAAAAAAANAAAAAAAAAAAAAAAAAAAAAAAAACGCAAGTGCTCCTGCAAGTGAAAATGTTCCCACTAGTTTGTAAGAAAAACCTTAATGTTTACAAAAACAAGTAGTTGAAAGCGTTTTACTTCACTAAAAATGTAAACAACAACATGCAGAACAAAAAATTGATTAGAATGAATATTTTCAACGAGTTATTTCAGTAATAATTTTTAGTAAGAGTATTATCAAATAAATATTGAACTGAACAAACCTTTCAAATGCATAAAGTTTAAAAATTTGAATATTTAGTCTGAGTTTTTCATTTCAGTGATTTAAGGACATGAATATGTGAAGTAATTTCAATAATCAATACACCACATTATTATATTAAATCACAGCGACCATGTTTAAATATCGAAGATTACTTCAGAAAGCTTCACAAATACTATATATTTCATCTTGCAGGCCTTTACAGCGAAATTTTGTAGATATTGCTGAATCTACTAATGAAAAGCCGAGCTATACCATACCACCTTTTTTAAAATTACCACCTAGAAGTGCCGAAATAAAAGAACAGAGTTATGATTATATCCTGGTTTTAGACTTTGAAGCTACATGTGATTCTCCCGTTAATGTTGTCCCCCAAGTATGTGTTTGATTTTAATAAAATTCTTTTAATATTCAGATTATATTTGCTTTCTTTTGCCCTCCTATACAGTTATGTCTGTTGATGATGTGTCTATAATTTAATAACTTCCATAACTCTACCCTAAAGACTGCTTTTTGATTTTAAGTTCATATATAAATAGCACTACTTTCATTAACCTTGTAATATGTAGTTGTCATTTTCTATATCCTGTTATTCATTGTATTGTACAATTTTTGTGTGATGATAATGCATTATTAATCTCATTAGTTGTGGTTAATTCCATAATATTTTTAATGTTTCTTAATTTTTAGAATTGTATTTTGCCTTCTTAATTTGTTTTTTTTTTCCTTGTAGGAAATTATAGAATTTCCAGTTCTTAAAATATGTGCAAAGACATTTGATATTGAATCAATCTTTCATGCATACGTGAGACCTATAACCAATCCAACTCTTTCAAAGTTTTGTTCCCAGGTAATAAGAATAGTTTTTGTTTATTGTACAGAAAACAGGCTCTTTCAAGAAACGCATAAACTTTAAATAAAATTATTTATTTATTTTATTACAAAAATAGTAAACCTTTATTTATTCATTTTGAGTAATTCATAAAATATACGTAATTTTAGATACAAAAATATTGAATAAGTTCAAATTGAAAAAATTAACAATTTCTTTCTCACATTCATGTTAAATCTTATATTAAAGTTTAAAATTATGCTTTAAAATCTCTCTAACTGAAATTGACAAAATCATGAAAATTTTTAGGATTTTATTCTAGGGATCTCAGGGAGTTTTGTTTTGATTAAAGAGTGGTCACCTTATTTCTTTTATGTTACATGTTATGATTTTTATTTTATTAACACATTGTACTAGTTTTGATATTTTAACATGATGTTTTTCAATTAGTTCATAATGAATTGACATTGCAGGGATCCAAATTTTGTAAAGGGCAAGATTAAATTGCATAGTCATAACAGTTCTCTGAATTTCACACAATTAAAAGAAAAAAAGAAGTAAATGTACAAAATACCTGCAAAAAGATTAATTATTTTATCACTTTCTTGTTTTTTACTTTAAAAAAATTAAATTGATGATAATTCATGAAGATTTTCTTTATTTCTCTGACATATTGAAGGGGACTCTTAGAGTTTTAGTAAGGAGGACATATATGTTACTGTAGGTGGACCAGAACAGACGTGCTAAGTGCCATATTAAGTAAAAAACAAAGCTTAAGGGTACTGTTTGTATTTCTTTTTGCCATACATTTAATTTAAATGAGCTAAAAGTAATTAGAAAAGAAAATATTTACAAAAAATATAGTTTCTCATTTTTGAGTTAGAAACTGAATAGTATGAATGAGTAATTTTCTGTAAAACAAAATGGAAAATGTTAAGTATTTATATGTTATTTTATATATATATATTTAAAAAAAATAGTGATAGCTTTCATTAAAATTTGAAACTCTTTAAATAGCAGTACTCCATTTTAGGGTTCTTAAAAAAAACTTATAATTATAGTACCTTGATAAGAAACTCTAGTAAAATACCGAAACTAATTTTTACTACAATTAATTCAGCATTGATAGCATCAATAAAATGCTTAGTAATTTTTTTACTACCCCTTCCCCCCAAAAAATTGAAAACAGATCAGTACCCTCTGATTATTTTTCTTTTACTTATTTGATGTGTAAGTGATAGAATGCTGAAATAATTCTTGTTAGAGGAGACGTTTTTTCTTCTTTTTAAGATTATTTCCAAAAAATTTTTTTATTTTGAGTTAGGTTTAACAATAAAAAAAAAACAGCTTTTTGTAGCGATTCAGAAAACCGGAAAAATCAGTTATCCGGAATAGCGATGGTCCCGATCGTTCCGGATAATCGGTTCCCTACTGTATTATTTTAAGAATTGCTACTGTTTCATATTAAACTGTTTATTTTCATTTTTGTTTTTAGTGCACTAGTTTCTTCTTAAATGTTGATTTTAATTTTTGATAATTAAAAAAGTTATTTTATTTTGTGTTCACTTTTTTTTCGCATCTATTGCTTTAGAAATATAAATGAAAAATTTATTCTAGTTAACAGGTATAACTCAAGAAATGGTTGATAACAGTCCAGTTTTTGAAGATGTGTATGAGGTAAAAGTATTGTTTTTTTGTTCCTGAAATTTGTAATGTTTATTGAAATTTATACACTGTTTAATTGTGATATAATATTTGTTTAACTTCTTTGCTCTCTGCTTACACTTTAAGTCCCTGTAACTATCTAGTATAATATGGTGACAGGATAATAACAAAATGGTTCCACTCATTATCCCTTCTTCCAATCAAATTAAAAATCAATAAAATTGTATAATTAAAATCATGTGTTTCACATTAATGATTAAGTAAAAAATACTCATTGTTTAGAAATAAACTGCACAAATTAAAAAAAATTATGATTAAAAGGACTCAAAATGTACAGATGATTATTGTAGCATTCAGGGTTTATAATTGTTCTGATTTTCTTAACAAAAANCACATTTTATAGGAATGCATTCATTTTCAGTCCCAACACCTACAAGTTTAAAGATGGAGGACTGAAAAAGATATTTGAAAAAATGAAATTTGAGTCCACTATAACAGAGTTTCTAAGTTCTAAGCTGTTCACTATAAGCGTTAAAAATAACATTATTCAAATTGGAATGCGGACGGGACCGCTAAAAAAGTTCACTACATCCGAGTGTTCACTATATCCCAGGTTCACTATAGCGGGGTTCGACTGTATAATTGATTATACAGCAATTTTAATGTAGGTTATGCATGTAAAAAATATTCTGTTTTAATTTATGGGATGGCTTAATGCTTCTAACTAAAATATAATATTTCTTTAATTTGCTTATTATCATTGTGACAATCCACATTTTTTAAATTATTATTTTAAGAATTGCTACTGTTTCATATTAAACGGTTTATTTTGATTTTTGTTTTTAGTGCACTAGTTTCTTCTTATATGTTGATTTTAAGTTAAAAAGGTTTTTTAAATATTTTTTCTTGTGTTAACTTTTTTTTTTGCATCCATTGCTTTGGAAATAAAAATAAAAAATTTATTCTAGTTAACAGGTATAACTCAAGAAATGGTTGATAACAGTCCAGTTTTTGAAGATGTGTATGAGGTAAAAATATGGTTTTTTTTGTCACTGAAATTTGTAATATTTATTGAAATTTATACACTGTTTAATTAATATTTGTTTCATTACTTTGCTCTCTGCTTACACAGTAAGTCCCTGTAACTATCTAGTATAATATGGTGACAGGATAGGATAAAAACAAAATGGTTCCACTCATTATCCCTTCTTCCAATCAAATTAAAAATTAATGAAATTGTATAATTAAAATCATATGTTTCACATTAATGATTAATTAAAAAATACTCATTGTTTAGAAATAAACTGCACAAATTAAAAAATTATGATTAAGAAGACTCAAAATGTACAGATGACTATTTTAACATTCAAGTTTTGTAATTGTTCTGATTTTCCTAACAAAAAATACTTTATCCTCGTTTATCCTGATTTTTAGTTTTTAGTCTTGATACTTCTGATTTTTGTATGTGTTCATAACAGCTCATTTTTCAAGAATACAAAAGTGAATTTTTTAAAAATGGATTTGAAGAATCACAAATTTTTGATTTGACATCTTTTTATTTTTTCATCACGAATTTCAGTGGTTCTAATTCAGGGACCGTCTAATAAATATATACATGGCTCAGTCATTTAGCCTTTACCCACAGGGTTCTTTGTTTCAACTTTTTTGAGAATTCACTCAATTTATGTAAAAGAAACTCTATTAACAATTTTATATAATCACATATTTATGGCGATGTATTCAGGTGTCATATGCTTATTTATTATTTTAAGCAATTTCAGTAAGAAATCTTATGGATCATTCTTCAGTAATTTTACAATAATTAATTTGTCTCTTTGATGTAATTTTAAAAATGGTTGATTCCAATCAACAATACAATAATTATTTCATTCACTAAAATTACTTTTGTACAAAAATGTTAAGTGACATATTTACTGTGTTTTCATTTCGAGATGATTGAAATCCCACTTTAAAATTATTTTATTAGGAAAATTTTAGAATAATTACAAATTTTTAATATATATTAATATGAAGGAGTATTAACTAATTGATATTGATTATTTTTCTTAATGCAACAATATAGACATTTTCCATGTACTTATTTGAAATTACTATTATGGGTTTTTCAACTCATTATATTGCAAAATTAGGAAATTTTGTTTCTGGAGAGTGGCCGGCTGTGACATTCACTTTCGCCAGCTGTGACAAGGCAAATTTCTCCCAATACTTGATCTGAGAGTTTCCTTGCCTTCTGGATTGGGTTCAAAATAACAAGGCTATGGAGTTGAACATTAGTACAGCCGTAAACCCAAAAGAATTGGGTCAGTTGTTCAACGACAGTTATAAAATAAAATATAGTTTAATTAATTATGAACAATGGTTTAAAATTTTTACTTAGATTAGGTATTATATACATATTTTTTACTTCACTAAATGTAAGTGCTTATATTATTTCCAATTTTGGATTTCTCTTTTTGACTTACATGATAATGCATGATGTATCAAAACTTTACTCGTAGCCTAAAAAATGTCGCTAGTGAAATCTCCACTATTTTATTTCTCCAATGTTGGGAGGTATGTTAATGTAAGGCGAAAATAAAAATTGATTTAGGGATATTTGCTTGCTTTTACAATACTGGGTTATGTGTCATTTACACAATGCAAGTGTAATGTAAGTTACACCTGGTCTGGTTAGTAGGACACTGGGCCCATGTCCAAGAGGTTGAGGTTGTGGGTTCGATCCCCACTGGCCGAAGACCTCCTTTGTAGTAAATGGTGTCTGATGCACGTTAAATCTGTCAATTCACAAAGTCCTCCATGTTCCCATATCAAATCATACCTCAGGGGGTACTGATCCAGGAGTTTCCTTGTTTGCTGGATTGGTTCAAAATTACAAGCCTATGGAGTTGAACATTAGTAGTCGTAAACCCAAAATTGGGTCTGCTGTTCAACGACGGTTATAAAATAAAATAAAGAAATTCAAGTTCAATGTTAAAACTTGAAATAAGATAATAACCTATATTCCAATTTAAACAATGGAGTAATGCTTTGGAATTAATAAAAATTTGAAAATATTGGTAATTAATTATGATTTTTTTTAAAAATATTCATTTTTGTAATTTATCTAATTTCATAAAAATTGAGCATATTACATATCTTAAATAATTTTCTAGTTTTTGATAAATTTAATTCTATTCTCTATTCTATTCTATGGTGGTAACTGTTTTGAAATTGCCATGATTTTTTTTTTCGATTTATCTATATATTTATTTTTAAATTCTGCTTTATAATTCTATATATTTTGAATGTTACTCCCATCTTGATATTTAACTATGGATTTCTTAAATTTATGACTTAAGGTCAAAACTTAAGAATAAAAAAAAAATCAATAGATAAAATTAAGATTTGTTCAGTGTAAATATTTGAACAGGTATAATGAATTAATTGTTTACTACTAAAAATGGTAAAATTAAATTTAATCATATCTCTTGTTAAGTGAATCCAGTTTTTGTTTGCAACCTAATTGAAAAAAAAAATTTTTTTTTGTTCAGTACATGTTTATATTTATTGTTGAATAATTAATTGCTCATTTTATATATTTTAACTGATATAATTATTTTTCATTTATATTTAGAGTTTTCAAAGATGGCTTCAGAAAGAGGAGCTGTTAGACAAAAATATAAAATTTGCTTTTGCCACTTGTGGAGATTGGGATTTGAAATATATGTAAGAAAACACTTAATCTTTGTAAGTTACTCTTTGTAAGTTATAAGGTTTTAATTTTAAAGCACAAATGTTAATCATGTCTAAATTTGAAGAAAACTGACTGATTTAGAGAGGTAAATTATTATTATTTTTTTTTACTCCTAGAGATTTGTGTTAAAGTTTTGCATGAAAATTATTTTTTAAATAATAATTTTTATTATCTGAACCAAAAATAAATAAATAAATAGATAGTTAAAAAATAAATTAATTAAAAAATTTTGAAACTTAACATTAACTTGCCTTTCTCTTTTTTTGAATATCAGCTAACATTTAAAATTGATTTATATTGTGAAGCCCTTCAGATTCACGGTTTAAGTTTTGTATTTTCAGAAATGTTATTTCTTACATCATTTTGTCCTTATATATTTATAACATGTTATTTATGTTGTTCATTTTAATGGTATATTTCTTATAGATTGCGAAGTAATTTAAAGATAAATATTGCAATCTAGTTGTTTAGCATTTCTTTCAAATTTTATTCAAGAAATAGCCGTATATCCTAGGAGAGATTATTTACAGAATGTATCCCAATTTGTTATGCAAATTCAATATTAAACTAATCATTTAAAAAAAATTAATTATAAAATCATTTATTATGAATAATTTTTTCGAATATTGTGGGGATAGTAGTTATTGACAATGTCAACCTTCATCTATGAAAATGTACCCCAACATAGAATCGAGTTGACATTTCTCAGATACTAGTGATTTGGAGTGAATTATTAGTCATTTACATTTTGTTATTTTTTGTTGAATTATATGTATTTATAGATGCTTATTGCTTAGTCTGAATTATGAAACTAAAGTAAATTTTTTCTAATAAGTTAATTCAAATTGTTATTTTACTTATATCAAACCTTTATATGTGCTTACAAGCTGTAAATTAGTCTGAATGTTCCTCCTCTTTACAGCATTTTTGTTATATAGTAACGTAAAATAAAAAAAAAAAATTTATGGAAAAACGTGCAGGTCCAAATAGGGTTTTCTGCATTGCAGGATCCATGAAGAGTTAAATGTGATTTAATTAAATTTTATGCTTTTTAATTAAATTAACAACATATTTTCTGTTTCTTAATTATAGCAGTCATGCATTCTAAGATAGCTTATAGATTAATTTTAATAATTAGTAAAACATTATAATTAATTCTGAATTATGAGACAGAAAATATGGAGGCAAAAAAAAGTAGTTTGACATCTTTCTGTACCTAATCACTAATGTTTTTTGTTGACTTTGTCTATTATTATTTTAATATTGTAATTTTTTATTAAATTTCACATTATCAATAATACATAAAATACCGTCACTCTTCATAATACCTAGGCATTTTATAGAATCCTTGTCAATGTGTGAAATGTTTGATTGTCTCTTACTTTATTGGCCAGTTTTCAACATTTTATAAATACCTATCTATTTTATATAAAAGCAGATTTCAAACTTTGTGGGTAACATTTATATTATGCCTGCTTATAAGTTTTTGTTTATCTTTTAATATATATTATTTTAATTTTATAGCTAATAGGATTTTTTTTAAAAAAATGTAAGGAATCTTTTCATTCTACTATTATCTTTCTGATTATATAACAAATAAATTAATTCTAAAAATTCTGTATTGTAAATTAATTACTTTAAAGGAATGTGTATTTCTTAAAGTTCATCACATGAATCACTTTCTTTAATGAAATATTTATCACTTTAGATTCCCAATGCAGTGCAAAGGTTTTAAACTTCCTGTTCCTGATTATATGAAAAAGTGGATTAATGTAAAAGTTGTAAGTATATTGCAACTTTTGTGGTTTTATATATGTTGCTATAATGTGGTTTTAGAAAAATAACTTTGTAGTTTTTTCTGTATTTATTTATTTGTATTTTTCATTTCTTTAATCTTTCTTGGGTTTCTTCTTTTTGTGTATCTTTCTCGTTTATTATTTATTTATTTATTGAATAATCAAACTAGAAATTTGTGAATTGTTCATGAAAGCAAAGTTTTTTTAGACCAATATATTGAAACTTGCCAACCTAGGATTGTTAAATGTAATGCTGTTAGAAAATTATGCGCAAAAATGAATTTGCTGTGTCTTGGTACAGTTATGATTGACAAACAATAATACATGAAATATTTTTTTTTTTAAATCTTGAAATTTATATGCTATTATTTATGAAGTTTTATTATAATATATCATTTCATTGGTTTTATGAAATGAAGACTTCTCAGATGAAGCACCTATATTTGGTTGCTAATATGGTCCATTTTTGTTCTCATGCCTAAATGTAAAAATATTTTCCACAATGTCCAGAACAAAAATATTAAATCGAGTTAAAATTAATAACTTAAACCATTTGCATTCAGAAAATATTTTTGTAAATGCAGTTATAAATTTTTGTTTTCATTTATGGTTTATATTTATTTTTTATTTTAGAATTTTGAAATAGGTTTTCATGTTTATCTCAATTATTTTGAGAATCAAAAGAAAACACATTTTCAAATATTGCACTTGAAATTGTTTTGAATTTAGGGAAGAGAAGGCCGTATCAATTTGCGAAGTTATTCAAAAATTATAGACAACTTAAATGTATAATGCATCTGTACATTCTAAAGCTGATTATTTGAATATTTATTCGTATATTTATTTGCATTCTCCACTAAACTCTTACATTTAGTTACCCTTATTTTTTTTAAAAATATTTAATGTAGTAGCAATGACTTAAATGTTGCATAATATTTCGATACATTCTGAAATTGATTATTTGAATACGATGATAATTCATATTCTGAACTAAACTCTTAAACTTATTTGACCTTGTTTTTTTTCTCTTTAATACATATTGGGGTGGAAGTACAAGCATAAATTCGTAAAAATGATATTTTTGTGTAATTTATAGAGTTTTGCTGAATTGACTACAGTATATCCAAGGAACATGATGACAATGATTAAATACTGCCAGTTAGAGCATGAAGGCAGATTACACTCTGGTGTAGGTAAGTTATAATTAGCTTACTAAAATGATGCTACCTTTCATATAGTAAATAAAGGAAACTGGAAGAACCTTGCTGTAGATAGCAAAGACTTGTAATAGCCTGTAATAGTGTACTGGTTAGTGTTATTCACTAACCAGTACAATAGGCTGACGTGCCTTGAAATAAGAAGAGAATCGTGTTATATATATGCAAAATTTGAACGACCGATTTCACTCAAATTTTGTGTAAATTTCACTCAACTTTTGTCTAAAAATCCAATGTCTAAAATTAAATATTTTTTTAAAATGATGTAAAAAATTGTATATCTTACAATTTAAAAATTTTTCAACCATTCTTAAATAATGTAATAAAAAATAATAAATCTGAACAAAAAGTAATTTTTTGCATCAAATTATCTTTAGATAAACCAATTTTATAATTGTTTAAAAGGGATTTTCAATTTGCTTGAAAAGTTCTTGAAATATGGGAAAATACCCAAAAAGTAAAATTAGCATTTAGGAATCTAAACTTAAGAGCACTATCCTGACCAAAATATTGAGACCATATTTTCCAGATTGCGGCTACCCCTATATCTTTTGGGTCCGAAATTCGAATCCTTAAAAAAAATTGTGTTTATTCAAAAAAATACATTTTTGTGTCTTGTTTCGTAACTTAATGTATCGCCTGCTTTTATTAATTAGCATATTTGAGGTCATCTCCTCAAGCTATTAAGTTTGAGACATAGAATGCAAAAATCCGATGATTAGACTAAAAGCTATTCAGATTGTTTTTGCTTTTTTTGCACTGTACACTAAATTCATTGTAAATCAGTTCAAAATTACTGATTTGTATAAGATACATACATATAAACATTCTGCTAAATTTTGTATATATTTAACTATCATATTAATTTAATTAAAATAGTTTTCAACATTGGATTTCTGTTTTTTTATTTCTTTCTCCTAAGTGGCAACTTTCTTCAACAAACATATTTCGCTGTTCTAAAGCTTCTCATTTCACTAAAGTTTCTAATTAGTTAAAATTCTGCTCAAAAGTAAAATGTGTGGAGCTTAAACTAATTATTTCAGCTTGANTTTCATGCCATTTGAATGATTTTTCGCAGTTCTATGAACATTTGAATTTAGAACTTTTTTTTGTAGATTTCAAAATTTTCGCAAACTTTTGACCGGTAGTGTATATTAATAGTTTTAAGGTTACTATAATTCTGAACATGGTTGTATCTAACAGTACCATTATTGGATAGCCGGTACCGGAAAGAATTTTTCCTGGCCATACTAATAACCTGGTAATAAAGATATGGCCGGATAATTGCTGTGTATCCAGCACATTTCTACTAAAGATTACTGTACTATCTAGAAGTTAATGACTCTAATAATGGTTTGAAAAATTAAAATTTGTAACTGTTAGTTATGTAAGTATTAATATTTTTTAAGTAATTTTGTTTTTTGTAAATTTCTTTATTAATTTTGTTTGCTAGTCAATAATAGTCTTTGTATAAATATTTTTCAGATGATTTCAAAAACATATCTTGGGATTTTAAACATTTAAATTAAGCAGTACATAACCATTGCATGCGTTAAAAACTCTTATGATTTATTAAAATAAAATTCATAATTGTTGGTTATATGAACATAAATGTTAATTATATAAACTATGACTTCATGTTTTGTAAACTTTGTTAATTTATTTATTATTTAATACTTATGTTATTCATTTATTTATGCTTTTCAGATGATTGCAAAAATATAGCAAGAGTTATGAAAAATTTAGCTGAGCGAGGGCTTGTTTATGTTTGTAATGCTGGGATACATTAATGGAATCTTTTTCTTCGAAAGTATATTTTTTTGTAAATAAAAGATTTTATCCATCAGTGTTGCTTTTGATATTATATAAAAAGGTATTTTGATATTATAAACGTCTAACATGTGTTTGAAGCCAAGTAGACATGTTTTAATATTAAACACATTTGTTTAAATTTGATCAATTATAATTTTACCTTTAAGCTACATATATTGAAACAATTTAAATAACTATATTAACTACTAAAGAAATAATTGACTAATTAATCTGCAACAAAATATTTGTATTAATATGATCTAGGTGTAGTTTCAATGTAACTGTGGTTGAAGACACTGAACTGTCACTGGGAAGAATTTGCGGGCTTTATTCCATGCTTAAGGCTTGAAGCCCACTTAGCATCAGATCAATGGATACCAGCTTATCTGGGAAGTAAACTCAGGTGGTGTGCAATGCCAATCCTCAAGGCAACCACCATACCGTCACCAAATTGCAAAGCCTTGACCTTCATGACCCACTTGTCCAACACCAAGCTGTTTCTGTAGCTTTTTACGTTTTATGATAGTGAATAGCCTCTTATGGAGCAATATTTCCCTTCTTGTGTACCATGTCATTATAATTTTTATCAAATTCATTACATATTCTTAACCTTCTGGCTGCTCATCCCGCAATTTCCATGGGCAACTCAAATGTAGCAAAATTTCTTCATGACACAATTTTTGCTACCATGTGTTTTTCTTAATTAATTGAGGAGCACATCCCGCCTTTCTAACGTCAAACCAGTGAAATAAATTATATACAGTATTAGACGTTTAATTTAGGATATGACCAACAGGTGTCGTTAGTCGTCCACTTAATTGCGTCATTCAAAGGTACTTGGTATTTATCGCTATAACTTCACTATGTTTGCCGCCTTTTTTTGATCAGAAATGGTTGCTGGAAAATATCCAGCGATTGACGTTATATTTTTGTCCTGCGATGCAATCTAAATATTTAAAAAAAATATATATCTACAGTCTATAATATACACCGAAGAGCCATTACATTATGACCACCCTCCATCTATAATAATGGGCTCTCCCAGGTTTTCATGAGGCACATTAGGAGCCATAATCCTTATAGAACAATCCTGACGTCTGTCAGCTACTTGAACATAGTTGCAGACCAGGTTCACCTATTCATGGCAACAGGTTTTCCTGCGGGGGGATGGTGTTTATCAACAGGATAATGCACCATGTCATAAGGGTCGAATCGTCATGGATTGGTTCGAGGAACATTCCAGTGACTTTCAAGTCATGTCTTGGCCCCCAAATCCATCTGACCTTAGTCCAATGGAGCCTATGTGGTCCTTCTTGGAAAACCAAATTCGTGCTGCCACGCTACCCCCTCGCAATGTGAGGGAATTGCAGGACCAGTTGGTGAGCGCTTGGTACCAGATACCTCAGACTACCTTATCAGCACCTTGTGGAATCAATGCCACGGCAGGTGCTAGCAGTTTTGAGGGCTAAAGGTGGTCATAATGTAATGGCTCTTCGGTGTATATACAGTCTATAAAAAAAATTTCCCAATATATATGGATTTAAATATGAAATGGAGCCTATGTGGTCCTTCTTGGTCCATTTGACTGATGCACCAATTAAAGCTTATATCTATTTAGATTGTAACAGTTGCATAGGTTTTAATGTGTTAAGAATTTTCTCAATTTGACTTCTAAAATGTGCAGGCAAAAATGTATAAAAAGGAAGGTTAAAAGCAAAACACATTTTATATGCTTCACTTTTAATGCCATTACCTTTGTTAACTTCTTACTTTCAATAAAGAAATTGTTGTCAATAAAGAAATTGTCCTTAAGGGTACAGAGGACCTTCAAATTTGAAAAAAGTGACCAAAATTTCGATTTTGAGATTTTTATTTTTTCTGAAAATAGACGTTGTAAGCTTTCAAACAAAAAAAAAAATTTGGAAATGGAACCCTTTTTTACTGAGATATGAGGATTTTAATTAGGCGACGCCCCTTTGTTTTCAAAAAACAGAAGTCGGTAGTTTGAATCAGCCGATTTTTTTTAGTTTCGTTTTAAGCTAAAAGCTGAAAGAACTTTATATTATTCATTTCAGAAGGGTTCTTCTGAAATGAAAATTAGTGACAGGAAGAAAATTAGTGACAATCAAAATTATGTAACAGTAGAAGGACCCTCCCATTGTGCAGGAGGATTTAAAAAAAAATTTCTATCTTTGACACTTCTATATTATATATATCGCACACAATTAGTTTTTACATTTGAATCAATGTTTCATTTTTCGGTTGATATATCATTCATATTTTTTAAAATAAATTAATTTCATGCTTACTAACTTATTTTATGTCATTACTTTAGTGAATTTTCTTGCGTTAAATTTTGAATAAGTAAATATGCTTGCTGAGTACGTTTGAGTATTTCTTTTCATAGGCACATATTGAATTGAATTTTTATCCATTTTAACCTAATAATGGAGATAAAAGAACAGATATAAGCTTAATTAGTCATTTTTTAGATATTATACACAACTAATAGTGTTATTTTAAATACATTTTAAAAATTGCTATTTTCTCGAAATAAAATTTTGACGGATTTTTGTGTTTTCGAAATGCTCCATTTGTCTCAATTTTTAGTTTTTTTGTTTGAAACTTGTTTTATGTGTACTATGTATGTATGTAATTAAAACTTACCATGTTTTGTTACCTAGAACATTGATAAAATTTGTTTATAGTAAAAAAAGTTCAAGATTTTTTAAATTTTTCCAGAAATTTTCATGAGATACATAAAAAGTGTGTTTTTTGAGCTAGAGCACTATAATTTGCCACTGAATGATGGTAACTTTTATTTGGAAGTCAAAAACGAGTCATATAAAAAAAAGTATGATTCTGCAATGAATTTTGTACCCCATGGAGTGTTTTGACTTTATCGGATTCCATGCTATTTTAAAATTTTAAAAGTTCAATAACTTTAAAATTTATCATTCAAATTACATGAAATTTTGCATACAGCTTTTTAAAGATATTAAAGGTAAATACTGCAAGTTTCATAAATGTATCATAAAAACTCTGAAAGTTGGTTCTTAAGGTCCCCTGTACCCTTAACCAGTTTGACAATTGAATACAAATGCTCTAAAGTAAATTATTTAGCAGCATGAAAAATAAAAATTATATCCTTAATATTTTGCTTACTGGTCTTAATCATAATTTTTTTGCATAACAGTTTCTTTTATATTTCACATGAAATACATTTAAACTTAAATGCACTTATGTTTAACCAACATGGGCTTGAATAATCTTTGCAAAGAACTTGAATTTAAAATAATTTTTTAAACGACCCCGAGAAACTGACTGACTCCGACCCCCCCTCGAATTGAAAATTATAGAACATACAGAAGGTGTGCATATAATATATATATATATATATATATATATATATATATATATATATATACATATATATATATATATATATATATATATATATATATATATATATATATATATATATATATATATATATATATATATATATATATATATATATATATATATATATATATATATATATATATATATATATATATATATATATATATATATATATATATATATATATATATATATATATATATATATATATATATATATATATATATATATATATATATATATATATATATATATATATATATATATATATATATATATATATATATATATATATATATATATATATATATATATATATATATATATATATATATATATATATATATATATATATATATATATATATATATATATATATATATATATATATATATATATATATATATATATATATATATATATATATATATATATATATATATATATATATATATATATATATATATATATATATATATATATATATATATATATATATATATATATATATATATATATATNTTACCAACAGGATAATGCACCATGTCATAAGGGTCGAATCGTCATGGATTGGTTCGAGGAACATTCCAGTGACTTTCAAGTCATGTCTTGGCCCCCAAATCCATCTGACCTTAGTCCAATGGAGCCTATGTGGTCCTTCTTGGAAAACCAAATTCGTGCTGCCACGCTACCCCCTCGCAATGTGAGGGAATTGCAGGACCAGTTGGTGAGCGCTTGGTACCAGATACCTCAGACTACCTTATCAGCACCTTGTGGAATCAATGCCACGGCAGGTGCTAGCAGTTTTGAGGGCTAAAGGTGGTCATAATGTAATGGCTCTTCGGTGTATATACAGTCTATAAAAAAAATTTCCCAATATATATGGATTTAAATATGAAATGGAGCCTATGTGGTCCTTCTTGGTCCATTTGACTGATGCACCAATTAAAGCTTATATCTATTTAGATTGTAACAGTTGCATAGGTTTTAATGTGTTAAGAATTTTCTCAATTTGACTTCTAAAATGTGCAGGCAAAAATGTATATAAAGGAAGGTTAAAAGCAAAACACATTTTATATGCTTCTCTTTTAATGTCATTACCTTTGTTAACTTCTCACTTTCAATAAAGAATATAAATTGTCCTTAACCAGTTTGACAATTGAATACAAATGCTCCAAACTAAATTATTTAGCAGCATGAAAAATAAAAATTCTATCCTTAATATTTTGCTTACTGGTCTTAATCATAATTTTTTTGCATAACAGTTTCTTTTATATTTCACATTTAAACATAAATGCACTTATGTTTAGCCAACTAACTTGCTAGGTTTTATTTATCTCTTTTTTCTGAGTCTATCAGTAATTTGTTGATGGATCGTATATTTTAATTAAAGTAAGCATAAACAAATGCTGGAATCAGATCCTGTTTACTTCTGGTGAGAAAGATACTGTTCTTTTCCACAAGCAGCGATAGCGACTTGGCAACAGTATTGAACCGGAAAGGGATGTGATCCTTTAAGATAGTTATTCTCCGAAGTTCTATTTAAGCTTTTCTATTTCAGTGTTCCAATGGGCATGAATAATCTTTGCAAAGAACTTGAATTTAAAATAGTTCTTTAAAAGACCCAGAGAAACTGACACACATACACACACCCATATACACCGAAGAGCCATTACATTATGACCACCCTCCATCTATAACAATGGGCTCTCCCAGGTTTTCATGGTTTCTCGACCAGGAACATTGTTTTCATGGGGCACATTAGGACCCATAATCCTCATAGAACAATCCCTGACGTCTGTAAGCTACTTGAAGATAGTTGCAGGCCAGGCTCACCCATTCATGGCAACAGTTTCTCCTGCGGGGGATGGTGTTTACCAACAGGATAATGCACCATGTCATAAGGGTCGAATCGTCGAGGAACATTCCAGTGACTTTCAAGTCATGTCTTGGCCCCCTAATTCACCTGACCTTAATCCAATAGAGCATTTGTGGTCCTA
>NC_092209.1:64129576-64131794 GCF_043381705.1 Parasteatoda tepidariorum
CTTCATTCTGCTAGATATTTAGGTTACATGGTTTTCTTTGGATAAAGATGATTAGAAAATAGCATCCTCATGTTTCGATACATTCTGAAACTTACGTTCGCAAATTCACCATTAAGTGTCGCACAGCATATTCTTCAATTACGATAAGCTACAATTACCACCAAATACTGTTCCTATGATTATTTTTGTTTCCTTATGTATATCTGATACTCTCTTTCTAAACAGAGCTTGTAAGATACTGAAAAAGAGCCACAAAAACTTAAAAGATAAAATATTTAATTTCATTAACTGAAAATATCTCAAAAAATGTCTCAAAATTTTAATTTTTAAGTTAAATATAACTTTTACAATATTGATGCTCTTACGTTTTTAAAGACCACATGAATCCTGTTAAAATATTAAAATGCATGTGTTCACTTTAACGAGTGTAAAATCCTTATCAAAATAATGATCAAGACCCAACTGTAAAGCAGTATAATTGACAATAAAAAGTCAACTGGCTTCAAAACATATGAAGAGGGTAGAAAAAGTCAACAAGTTTCGAGCGTTCAAATATAATCGCCCATTCTCAAGACTTGTCAAGCTTGAATAACTTGTGATTTTTATTATTGTACGCTCAAAACATGTCTGTTTTTATTATTATCTATTATTTTTTCAAATCAATGAAGTTTTTATATTTTCGATTCAGTTTTTTGGGATTATCCATTTAGTTACACAACATATTAAATTATTTCACTCTATATTAAAATAAGTTTTACATAAGTTAGAGGCTCAGGCTCTTAGATTGAAAAAATTAATAATTCACTTCTTTGTAAAAATATCAATGCAGTACAATTTGTTTTTGTTGCAAGCCTTAAAATTTTAATTTAAGGACCTTAAAAATTTCCGTTTACAATTGTAATTTCAAAAGTCGAATGTGAAAATGGAATGTCCCCCAGCACCAGGAATCGAAATTAAATAGTTACAAGGACAACTATTTAAAACAAGTTAGCGTTCCTGTCCTACTCGAAGTTGTTTGAAAAGGTATTTTTCATATATCGATTTCAAAGTTTATTCTACATATATTTTAGGGTATACTTTCGAAATATTTCGATCGAGTTTATTTTTACGCCTTTATTTGCTTAAAATTATTAATTATTTTGTTTAAAATAAATTATTCAAGCTACATGATTTAATGCATTTATAGTATAATAGTAAACCACCATAATCCATCGCATATCCTTAACCTTAATACCGCTATAAATGGAATAAGCTTAGATACATAATAAAAGTTAATTTTTTCCTCGTTTTAATTTTCAAGGAATAATATGTTTCGATCAAACAGATTTCATTCTGGAAATAGCGAAATTATTGAGTAGATCCCTTGGAGCAATATAAGTCTTTAAAAAAACTTGACTATAATTTAGAAAGGAATTTTACTTTAAAGAAAACCTAAATTAAAGTACTAAAAAAATTAATTACTATATTAATGAAGAAATAATAAACGTAAAAGGGTAACGAATAAGATTTTTAAAAATGTTAAAATCTAATTAAATAGATGGTAAAATAGTTCTGCGAAACATTTCCGGAAATTTCTTTTAAGATTAAGACGATATAGGGTAAACTAACCAGTGAAGGAACACACCCCAGTGAAGGAACCTTTCATAGATATTTTTTAAAAATAAGATTTTAATCGTTTTAATTTCGATTGATTGGTAGCAGTAGCTTACTACCTAACAATAGGAAGTCATCTAACAATGCACTGAATTACCTGGTCTTAGAGTCTTCTCCGGAAAAAGTTTTGAATTTGTTAGTATCTGTTCAACGACTTGTTTCTTTGACAAATTATAAGGTCAGGGTTTGTAGTTATCCGTTTAAAGTACAATTAATTGCATATAGTAATGCTTTTTTTTTCTCATTGGGAAAAAGAGAATTCAAAATTTGTTTATTGAAGTTATGTTTTATTTATTTTAAGCATCATAACATAAGCAAGTACTAAGATTAGGGGGTGTTTATTAACTGGATTACCAAACGATGAAAAACTAATGAATAAACAAGTGTTCCTTTACTGGGATTTTTTCAATTTAATGAAAATAAAAGAAAATTTTTAATTTTCTTGTACCTTTAGTCATATTATACATATTATACATCAAAATTATGTTAAAAATACAAAAATCAACTTCTAACCAGTGAAGTAACAGACATGTTCCATCACTGGGAATAGATTTCCCAGTGAATG
>NC_092209.1:64132294-64134503 GCF_043381705.1 Parasteatoda tepidariorum
CATTTATTTCCCGGTAAGCTTCTAGGCGCAGCGACAGTTCTGTACACAGCATGTCTAGTACTGGCAAATATGTATCAACTTTTAATTTCTCTTTTCCTCTTAGGTAGTTTTCTTCTTCAACTTTGGTAGCTTGGCCATAGAATATACATACCTATGGTAGGTACCAAAACAGTAAGTGTGCATTCACAACGTAGAATTTTGCGCGTTTTTCAAGCGTGTTGTGTTAAAAAAGCTGCTCTTGCTGTATAGTCTTCTGATTAGTCAGCGTTAAAATTACCGAGATAAAATTGTTTGCGATTATATTACTGCGTTATATATGAACTACCATAATATTAATATCTAATTTGGAATGCCTTCAGAAATGTACTAAAATAGCGTCGATGTAATGTACAGAGCAAGACAATCGTCATTGAAATTTCGAATTAAATTTTTACTGTTTAAGAGACATTGTCAATTTTTTTCTCTGTAGCACAGGGCCCCTGAACGTGGCGGGGCCCCTAGGCAGTTGCCTACAGTGCCTAATGGATAAAACGGCCCTGGGTAACATACACAGGTTCTACCAATTTTTTTATTCTTGATTATTCTCATCATTATTATTTTCTGTACTAACTAAAAAAATGAGTTTTAACTATCTCCAATCGAAGAAAAATTTTCAGGTATTGTCAGCGTTATTAAAAAAACTAGTAAAATGAAGTATGAAATTTTTGGAGTCTTACATTAGCTCTCTAATATGACGTAATTGATTAATTTAACGTTTAATACTAATCTCTCTAATCCAGTGTTTCCCAAAGTGTGGTACACGTAGCCCCAGGGGTACGGGAACAGTTTAGCTGTGGTACGCGTTCTTATGCGAAATATTTTGCAACAAACGAAGATTTTATTTAAAAGTAAAGCTAGCCATGAAAATTTATGATTATGTATTTTTCTATTGGCTATTTTTTGCAGAGTTAACAGTTAATAATGAGTGATATCAACAGCCAGTTGTGATTTTTAACTTTAGTGAAACTTTTTTTATAGTAAAAGATACATTCATTTTTTTATTAGTGGTGCACGACGTTACGAAAAATTTAGAAAGGGTACACAAAAGTCATGAAATTGGGAAACACTGCTCTAATCGAACAACGGAGTGAACCGTACATGGATAAATAAGGGGCTCCCAAACTTTAAATATCGTCTACCGTAAACATCTATAAGTTTAAAACAGCAGCAGTTTCAAAAGCAAGAGAAACGCAGCCCATTAACAAAACCAGATATTTAAACAGACGTTGATGGATTTAAGCAACAAAGTGATTAATTCTTCTCAAAATCTTTTGTTCTATTTTTAACTTATTCTCAATGTCTACATTGGGCTAATAAGCGACATGTTGTAAATATTGCTCATAATAATATTCAAACAGAAGAAGAAAAAAAGAAACAATAATTTTACATATTGATTTAAGTATTTGAAACATTCCTACTGTTTCATAATTATAATCAGTTGATCACGTTTTAAAACTTATAACGTTTTATGATAAAGCGATATTTTATTATATCAGTTGGATTTGCTAATTATAAAAGACTTAGATCATGCGAAGTCATATTTTATGTCAATAATGTATTCTTGATAATTATTCTTTATTCTTCGCTCAAATACCCGTCTTTTCTCTTCTCGGCAGCATTCAGAAAAAACAGTTCGAGAGGAGATATTCTTTTCTTTAAGAATAAAAATGTTCTTGTTTACTTATATAATTTTTGTACATTTATGGTTCGTTTGCATCAAAGGCGACGATTGCTATGTACCTGAATCAAGTGGTGTAAATAATGATGGTAAATATTATTTTTTTTATCTATTAATTAAAAATAAATAAATTAATGCGTTTCTTATTTTCTATTGTTTTATTGTAAGCTAGGCTAAAGCGTTCTCATGGCGTGTGTTTAAAAAATAAATAAATAAATAAATTGTGTGAGTGTGAAAGGAGATAAATTAAATTCATCAGTTCAAGATTTGTTTTGGAAAATTTCGAGCTAAAGATGTGTAAAACTGTAAAATTCAAAACTCTTCAAATTATTTTTAATTGGATTGTTATTGTTTTTGTCTTTATTAAAACTTTTTTTGTTGTGATGCGGTATTGTATTTAATTAACTTTATGTTAATTAACAGTCTAACTCATGTGGAGAAATTTAACTCGACTTTAACGCGTCATCTTATTTAAAAGCGTTCATCATGATT
>NC_092209.1:64135384-64147098 GCF_043381705.1 Parasteatoda tepidariorum
GATCGATTATCACATTTTGATCACAGTTTTGTTTTTATAATCATTAACATTATAAAATAACATTTTTTTCTGATTATTGTTGATAAAAATAAATTAAAATTAATATTGTTATTGTTTGGCTTTTATCCTTTGGATAGCTTTTTCCATCTCAGGTGGCATTTTTTTGTAACATTTAAATCCATTTGTTTTGCGAATATAATTTCGAACCATCTGTAATAATAAATAATAATTTATTTAACTTGCATTAAATAAAAAAAGTTAATTTTGTAATATAAAAATTGAAAAAATAGGTAAAATAAACATATTTTATATTTACATTTATATTTAACCTATAAATTTTCTTATTAATGATAAATTTATCAATGCAGAATTAAAATAATATACTCAAATTATTTTAAAATGATTTAATTTTAATATAAACAACGTTCTAAATTATATTATTATGTTTTATTAAAACTAAATACGAATGGGTGAACTCGCCCCGAGAATTCTGGCTTTTTGTTCACAACAGCAAAACTCACATTCTTTTTATTTTTTTTTCATATAAAATTAATGTAATCTTAGTCTTAGATAAGTTTATCACTTAACCAAAAAGAAAATAGTAATAATAATAATATACTTACGAAGTACCAACTAAAAGTTTGCTGATTTTCAATACAAATCTCTCAAAAGACGTTTGAACAGGTCGGTTAAAAAGACACAAATAAATAAAAACGGATCAAACTACTACAGCGCTATCTTCCTTAGAGTCTGAACTAAGTCCTCCGTCGGTAAAATTTTTTTTATTTGCAATTTAAAATTAAATAAAACTAAAATGGGTAGACTCGCCCCTGGATGGGTAGACTCGCCCCGGTTTACGGTATGGATTTAGCATACTGTCATACCAATGATTGTGGCTATTTTCGCTGGCGAAGTGTCCCGAACTCAAACTTAGGGTGGCTCATGTTTATTCCAGGATGGAGTTGAAATTAAGACTATCCGAAATTGTTGCCTTTATTGGCAAAAAAAGTATCGAAACTCGTGACTTCAAAGAAGCCTGAAAATAGCCTCCACGCCAGAGGGCGTACTCGAGCGTTGCGATCGCGAATAGTTTAAAACTAATTAAGGAATTAAGAGGGGTTGAAAAATTAAAATATTTATTTACAGCTAATTAAATAATGAAGCTGATTTACAAATTCAGAAAAGACAAAATAAGTAAATAACATTTAAATAATAAATTATATATAAATTGCCAAATCATTAAGTCTAATGATTTGGCATAATGTTTTCTAATAATTTGGGAATTTACATATTATTTTGATTTGGTCATTCTAACTGTAATTTAATCTTTATTTATTTTTTTGTATGTGGGCGTATCATTATTTAGTCTTACTCCGTGTACTTTAAAATGGCGTTTGTTTGTCATTAATTTTTCTTTACAGTTACATTTCAATTTTTCTGATTGCTTTTTCTTATTTGTTTATCCATTATGGCGCTTCGGGGCACTCACTGTCAGTTTTTGGAATTACCACTAACAACAGAAAAGCTCCTCTGTGTTAGCAGGCAGTGTGTCCCCTGATGAAGTGCTGTCTTTCTAACATGCATATCTTATAACTTTTTTCGTTTCCTGATTAGATTAGTATTTCTGACTTTCTAAATTAAAAGTATTTATATGCAGTAGTTTTGCTCATTCGGTTACCATTATCGGTTTGGTTACCACCATTGGTTATCATTATCAGTACCTTGTACAAAGTTTATATATTGTATAAGGTACTGAAAGTGACGTAGCTGGTCGCCAAGGATGGCTAGTACAAGATTTAAAACAATAATTCACACTGTTCAATGATAATACAGTCGAACCCCGCTATAGTGCACACAGTTTATAGTGAAATCCCGGATATAGTGAACGAAATGTTCGGTCCTTGCTATACACGTCTAATGTTATTTTTTGTGGATATAGTGAACTAAAAAAGTGAGGAAGTTGGATGTTATGAACTTTTTTCTGTTTTCGACTGATTTTATTTTCATTTTTTAAAAATAATTTTGAAATGTCTACTTCAAAATGAATACTTATACTGATTTTTAAAACCATCAATAGAGTGGAATGTAGCGATAAGCATTTTTTCCTGCTTGCTCCTTTTATCTCACTTTTCCATCCCTAAACAAAAGCCTACCCCGGCAGATGCATGTACAAATTTTTACTAATTTTTTTTTTTGTACACAAAGCGAAGAGTAATAAAAAATAAATGCAAGTCAATGCATTTTTTGTTATTAAGTATTATTTATCAGTCATTTTTGTATTTCATTTTCTTGGTCATTTATTTAAATAATGTTTAATAAAAAGAAGGAGTTCGGAACCATAAGTTAAAATTGTTTGCGGAACGGATATAGTGAACTTTCGGTTATAGTGAACTGAAATTTTGATCCCTTGAAGGTTCATTATAGCGGGGTTTAACTGCAATAATAAAACACATAGAATTTTTTCTTCTTCTTTTCATTAAAAGCAACATTTAGTTCTTTTTACTGAAAAGATGCGATTTTTATATTACAGACTTTTTGAGAACTGTCTGTTTTTTTCTGTTTCTGATGCTTAATATAGTGTGACTTTTTTTATATCTTCTTTTCCAGTCATACATTCACAAGAACAGATGACAAAAAGTGACCCGAAAAATTTTACTGATCACCTACAGGAAAATCTTCAGGAAATAAGGGTGAATTATGAAACTGGGAAACTGCCCGATTGTGAAAATATTTATTATTATCTTTACACTTCAAGGAACCCGAACATGGCCTTTAATGTAACCAACTCTTCTAAATTACTCCAGAATAGTCTCTTTGACTATAAGAACCCACTTGTAATAGTCATTCATGGATATCAGACTGAACTTAATTTACGAGAGGGAATGATTGCTGTAAGCGCTCAGTTTATTTTAATTATAAGTTAATAATTTATTTTGATCATTGCTTAATATGATTTCTTCAAGGACTTAAAAAGATAACAGGTATCTCTGAAATGATAGATGACTTAAAAAAATCAATTAAGGCGAAATGGACGAAGTTTGCTGCGTTCTGCTTAGGAAACCAAGTGTTTGTTCTTACCAAGTTTTAATATTGATTACAAAGTTTAGTATTGCTAAGTGCAGCTATAAAACAGTGTTTTCAAAACAGCTCCGACTTGTAGTGGGTCTGGTACATTTTCCTGACAATCGGTTGCCCGATAGCTCTATTTCTAGACTCCGTTTGCCTGACAGGTACGTTAGCTCGATATGTACTTTTTCCGACAGGTACATTGCTCGTCAGCTCTTTTCCTGACAGGTATATTTGCCAGACGTATTCGTTTGTTCGACAACCTAGTAGGCGAAATTTGATTAGCCATCGATGGCTGATCAATACGAATTCCGCATCCGACTCGCACGGATCACAGTGCTGACGTAAAATATCCTCAGTGGTATATGAATCACGGGTTAGAGGTTAACCATGGTAGGTTTCCGAGGTTTCTCTTTCCACGTAAAGGCAAATGCAGGTTAGTTCCATCAAAAAGTCCTCACAATTCGTCCACAATACTTGAACCGCTTGTCTTCTGGTTTGGGGTCAAAATTAAGGCTACACAGTTGGACATTGGTAGTCGTAAACGCAAAATTGGATCGGCTGTTCAACGAAAGTAACAATGAAAGAGCACTGATACTCCGTGTGTAACATTCGTAAATTCTATTTTATACCGTAAAATCTTTTTTATATCGTGAAAGCAATTTTAAGCGTAAAATTTTATACCGTAATTTTTGCACTAACAATTATTTAATTACAGTGATTTTACATAAATTAGTAATTTTCGCAGTAATATTTTTTTAATTACAGCGATTTACAGTATTTATTACTGCAAAAATTACGGTGTATTAGATTTTTGTTCTGTAAAATCTTACGTTGGAAATGGATTTTACGGTATCCTAAAGCCGGTACTTTTTACCGTAGTTTTATTATGAATTTTTTACAGTGCATCTTCTGGATGGAGCAGCTGTCAAAATTAAACATATACACAATAATAAGTTCTTTTCCTTATGCAAAATAAATAACTGCATTTGTGTTTATCAATACAATTCTTAAACTATTAAATAATGATTAATTATGATCAATTTATTCCTTTAGGCTTTGAAAAATGCTCTTCTTGGACGCGGTAATTATAATGCACTTTTTGTCGATTACACAGAATTAAATATGGCACCATTCCTAGAAGCAATCAAGAAAAGCTTTCCTGTTGCAAAACAATTATCCGACTTCCTGAAATTTGTAAAGGTAAAGTGTAAGGAGTTAATTTCCAAGTTTTTTTACCTTCCATATTCTCATCTTGTTTTATTTTTGCACATATTTTTCATGTTACGTTGAAAATATAAGAACACAAGCTGGTGCAGTCATTTGCATTAAATACTTTTAGGAAAAATTGAAAGTGTTGAAACAATTTATAATACTTACAAACATTCTGTCAAGTTTTAAGATATGAGTGATATGTTGGAAAAAAAAACGGATCATAAATGGATAATAATTGAATAATAATACACTAGTGGACAAAATTAAGAGATGGAAGACATTTTCCCAAATATCTCAGAAAATACTGAATATAAATAAATGAAATTTGGTTTTGATATAGCTTATTCCATGATAATAAAGTATGCAAAACAAAAATGAAAGTGCCATTCACTGGCAAGACCTATTGCCAATAAATCCAATGTAGTCTGAACTTAAGGATAAAAGATGACAATAAAAGTGAGGCTTGTACAGTGTGTGTTGCCTCCAGTATGGTGTATGGTCACCCCTGACAGACAGACAGCGTGCACAATGAGTATGCATGCTGTTAACAAGGGAGTTAAGGAAGACTTGTGGAAGGACCAGAGCAATTTTTAACTCCAGAATGGTTCTGGGGGGAGGTTGGCACAACGCAATAGCTCTCCCAAGAGCATTCCAAGCATGTTCAATAGGATTCAGGTCAGGATATTTGGCTGGCCAATCCATTCGTTGAATATCCGCTTTCCAGATACTCATCAACCATGAGAGCCCTATGTGGTCGCGCATTGTCGTCCATAAAAATGAACTCGGGACCAACAGCGCCCCTGAAAAGACGCACATAGGGCTCTAGGACCTCCTGCCTGTACCTCTGGGTATGCACGGAACCATTGTCAAACACATGGAGCGGTGTGCGGTTATCTTGCATGTGCGAAAATTCTTTCCATCTCTTAATTTTGTCCACCAGTGTAGATTTAAAAAAAATCATTTAAATTAATCATGATTGCGTGTTTTGATTTGCTTAGAATTAATTAAATATCATTCATTATAAAATCATTGGCAGAATCTTATCATATCATTCATAAAAATATATCCGCATTTGGGACAATATAATGATAATATACTTTGTCAAAGTGTGCAGAATAGCGGTTTAGATTTTTAAAAAAAAAAAAAAATTTTTTTTTACTTATTATTATTTTTAATTTATTTATTCATTTTTAAACACCTATTTGGAAGCAATACTAAGGAACAGTTTGATGTAAAAGAAAAATATTTCCTTTAGAAAAAGTGCGGTTCTCTAAATATGGCTCCAGCTCTTTGATTAAATTATTTGTTTTGTGATAAATATCTTATTATAAAATAAATTAAATTCAGTTGAGTTAAATTATCGAAATTTTGCAATATTTTTTTTATTGCTTTTTATAAGAATCATGCAAAAAAATTAAAAGTGTAATTTAATACAATGCAGGCAAAATCGTAATCATTACAAATACAAATATAATATCCTCAATGAAAATTTTCTCGATGAATCATATACAAATAAACAAGCAAATGTAAAAAAAAATATATAAATAACGAATATATTCAATTTCTTTGGATCATGATCATCAGATTTCAACGAATATTTTCAATTTCTTTGGATCATGATCATCAGATTTCATGTCACTTTGTGATAAGACTATCATTTAATGATCGGATCACGTGCTCAGTTACTTTATATTGACAATCCGAAGCGTATATTTAAGATATGCAAGTAAGTACTAATAAGTAACTAATAGTACTTAAGTACTAATGAGTAACGTGAGTACTAATACGTAACTAAATCATAAAAAAGAACATTCTTTTAATAAACATATCTGTTTATCCCAGATTTCCAAAAATTTCAGCAAACAGAAAAATAAAGCTCACATGATTTAGTAAGAAGAATTATTGAAAATCTGATCCTATTTATGTCATATCCACATTTTTTATTTTTACTAAATCTTAGGAATTAATTTAGCGAATTGATAGGTTTTTAGCCATCTCGTTCACTATAAAAAAAGTTTTCTTGCAAATACTACTACTTTTACTACTACTACTACTTTTACTACTACTACTACTATTATTACTACTAATAATAATAATATCTTTATGTATTGTGAAGTTATGAATTATTAAACACAAAAATTTGTACTATGTGCAAAAATAAATAAATAAATAAGTGGACAATAATGAAATAAACAAAACACACTGACTAACTTTTGATCTAATGATTGGATTTTCACGTATTAAAAATCAATCTTAATTGGTCGAGAGGGTTACCTCAAATATGCTAATTAATTAGGGTAGACGGTATTTCCAGTAACGAAATCAGGTAAAAAAACGTACTTTTTCTGAATAAGTCTACCTTTTTTTAAAGATACATTCGAATTTCTGCCTCTAAATATAGCAGCAATCTGGGAAATACGGTTCCAATAGTTTGGTCAGGTTCACGGTTCAAATAATAAAATGTATCTAATGCTAATTTTACTTTTTGCGTATTTCGTTATATATCAAAAACTTCCTTAGGGAATTAAAATTTTAATAATCATTTATTAATTTTTAATATCCTATTCAATATAAGTGTAAAATTTTTTACTTGTATGGTATACAAATTTTATATCATTTTAAAGAATGTAAATTTATAAGGAAGATGGACGCAATTTATCCATTAGATCCAATCCAATGGAAATCAAATTTTAAATTATAGTTAAAAAAAATACAATTTCTTGGGAACTATTTGACCGAATTTGTTGAAATTGTGTATTTTGTCATGCAAAATTACATTTTTTAAAAATGATGTAAAATTTTGTATACATCGGACTTTCTACCATTATTAAAAAGCTCGGGTCTCATGATGTAACTGATTGCACTGTAAAAAAATTCTTATTAAATTATGATAAAAAGTACAAAAAGTACTGACAATCTGAGTGCAGCATCCAGAAAATCCCTTTTAACCGTACAATTTCATACCGTTATTTTCGCAGTAATATTTTTGAAATTACCGTGATTCAGTTATACTGTTATACCGTATTCTTCAAGTATATTTATAGATTCAGTTATATGTTTAGATTTTATATCGTAAATATTGTAAAAATTACGGTAAATCACATTTTTGTTTCGTAAAATTTTATGGTAAAAATGTATTTTATGATAAAAAGTACCGGTACTTTTTAGCATAATTTGATCCCCAATTTTCAACAATGTGTACAGGAAATGTTTAGTTAATTATGAAGTATTTTCATTAAAAAAATATTTGAAATATTACATAATTAGAAACATCGAGAAATATTCACACTTTTTTGCAAGCACTGAACACCTGACTAAAGAAGTAATTCAGTATCCTGCCGCTATTTTAAGCTCAATAATTTTTATTTTATTTTAGGATGAAGCTGGTGTAAGTTTTCAGCAAATGCATATAATTGGCATAAGCTTAGGTGGACAAATTGCTGGCAATACTGGACACAAGCTGCCTGGGATAGGAAGAATTACAGGTATACCAGGTTTTGTTACGTGAACTTATTACACTTTGCTTTTAAAAATTACAATAATTTTTGTTCTTAAAAAGAATGTCAGGAACATTTTCTCATGGTCCCGAAATAAGAATATTCAAAAAGGAATCCCTTTTCAATATTTATTAAAATATACAGGATGGTACAAAAATGTAAAGGCAGTTAGAGGAGACCTAAAATAAGCATATTTTATACAGGAATGTGCGTGCGGAATCGTCATGTTAAGCTGATAGGGAGCGCTGTTGTTTACTAAAGTTATTTGCATGCTATGTTAATGATTACATTCGAGCAGTTATAATTGATTGTATAAACTATAATTGATTGTTAAGTGACTGATTGTTCCTATTGTAAGCAGTTCTTAAATTCTTGTTTTCTTTTGTCTAACTTACTAAGTTTTACTTATGATTAGTGTTGCTCTACGTGTCAGCACTTTTGCCTGCATTTTCGCATATACATTCTTATACAGAATCAAACAGTTTACAATCAAAATACAATCAATTACATTTTACAATAGCTACTCAAAAGAGCGATGATCAGCAGGGATTCAAGATTCTCAGCGGCGCTTGGATAGTTTTAGTACATTAGTGTGCAACAGCGTTCTCTATCGGCTTAACACGGTATTTACACACACAGTCCCGTATAAAATATGCTTATTTAGGTCCTTTCTATCTTCCTTTACATTTTTGACTTGTATTTTTTACTACCCTGTATACAGCTTTAATTTATTTATAATCTTAAAAATACGAAAGCTTTATTTTCTGATTCCAGCCTATCTGGTGAACACCTAGGCATGGACACTGAAGGCATTGCCCTTCCTGTTCAAGGAATCCCAAAAAATATAAATCAAAAATAATTTTAGAATTCGAAAACAAGATGTTAAAATTATGCTATTAAAAGGGAAAATTCAGTGTGGCTTATAAATGTTAAGTTTTCCTCTTTTTCTTCTCTCATTGATAAAAATTAAACGATTGTAAAATAAAGAAAAAAATTCTAAATTGTTCTTTCTGGGGAATAAATTAATGGTTATATTTGTAAAAATAATTTTAAAAAATCGAAATAGCGCTTTTCCCTTATTCTTTTCAAGGAAAATTTAATAATAATATTAAAAGAGAAATTACAAAAAACTAAGCTTATTTCTTTTCAGGACATAAAAATTTCAATCCAAATCTTTTAAAAATACCTTTTTTCAATATTTTATTATTGTCATAGTTGTTAAAATGTCTTTTATCACAAGAAAAGGAGGAAAAAAATTCACTAATACCGCACAAATACCTGATAAAAATTTTAAAAATATATTAAATCAACTTTTGCCCTGTTAGTAAAAATGCTTTTGAATTAAAAAAGAATGTTAAAAATGCTTTCGTACAGTTTGCAAAAATATTAGATAAAAATTTGGGAAAGAATTCTGATATTCTTAATCGCTCTTTTCTTTAAAATTTTTGAAACTGAGCTGATTTTGAATTAGCTTTTTGCTTACGGCTAGACCAGAATGACGGACTTCCCTGTGCTGAGTGCCGTAAGCAAAGGGTTAAGGCACCTCAATCGGTAATGTTTATTAAAAAAAAAATAGAAATATCTAAATGTTTCATTACTTCATTTCAGCTTTAGATGCAGCTGGTGATGTATTTTATTCCTTTCCCGAAGATTTAAAACTAGATCGAAGCGATGCCTATTTTGTGGATGTCATACACACAGCTGACGACTCACCATTTCCAAAAGGTACGAAGAGTAAAAGAAAAAAAAAATTGAAATGTCTTTCAAGAACTGTGAATTAGAATTAAGTACTAAATAGGCGACTCAAATTATCGAAGTGATTTTCTGATTCGTTTTTGAGACGCGCATTCGTATTTATGGAATTTGGTAATTCAATTCAAATAATTTATCTCACTCGGTTAATTTAAATCGTTCGATTCAAATTATGATTTGATTAACTTATTGAATTAGTAATTCGAATAGGACATTCCATTCTCTATAGGAAATCATCAAAGTGATTCGTTTTTGAGATGCGCATTCGTATTTATGGATTTTGGTAATTCAGTTTAAATAATCTATCTCACTCGGTTAATTTAAATCGTTCGATTCAAATTATGATTTGATTAACTTATTGAATTAGTGACTCGAATAGGACATTCCTTTCTCCATTTGAAGTAATCAAAGTGATTCGTTTTTGAGATGCGCATTCGTATTTATGGATTTTGGTAATTCAATTCGAATAATTTATTTTACTCGGTTAGTTTATATCGTTCGTTTCAAATTATGATTCGATTAACTCATTGAATTAGTGATTCGTATAGCAGATCCTATTCTCTATTTAAATAAAACATTTGACTTCATATTCGAATTATTTATTATCGTTATTTGAAACACCAAAGGGTTATTATTTTATTTATATACAACTCTTCCAATGAATCAGTTCTATTATACGTTATTAGTACTAATCAACTGTACTAATTTCCAATCTTAGCATTCGGTACAAAGCTAAATACATTTTGACACAGGTTCAAATCCGTCGATTCAACATCGATATCATGATTCAACTTAATTTAAATAGGATACAATATTTTGATTTTAATGTTGACTGAAATCATTGGAGCAATGCGTTAGGTTTATGAATGATTCAGTTGATCTTGATTTCATTTTAATAAGCTACAGCACATAGCCCTATAAACCTCATCATGCCAAGGATTTTCTGATTTCTGAAAATATTCACTAACCAGCCAGATCTCCAGATCTAAATCCGATATACGTTGTATTTTCATTGCAAGTAAAATTCAGTCCTAAATCTTAACTGTTTAAGAAAGTATATAAGAGATTTTATGAAACGCATAGCTACATAGGTAGCAATATATTGGTTGAATAGAGAATATACTCGTGGGTCTCTGCATAGGCAACAATATATTGGTTGAATAGAGAATATACTCGTGGGTCTCTACATAGGCAGCAATATATTGGTTGAATAGAGAATATACTCGTGGGTCTCTACATGGGCAGCAATATATCGGTTGAATAGAGAATATACTCGTGGATCTCTACATGGGCAGCAATATATTGGTTGTATAGAGAATATACATCGTGGGTCTCTACACAGGCAGCAATATATTGGTTGTATAGAGAATATACTCGTGGGTCTCTGCATAGGCAGCAATATATCGGTTGAATAGAGAATATACTCGTGGGTCTCTATCTTTGTAATAACGATGATAATAAAATAGAAAAAGTATCTTACTTCGAAGTTGTTTTTGGATTTGATACTTACTTTTATATATAAAACGCCATGGTGCGAAAATCTGGTACATTGATGAAAATCTTTCTCAATACATAGGTCTTGGTTACTATTATCCTAGTGGTCACTTAGATTTCTATCCAAATGGAGGACTGTTTCAACCTGGAACCCTACCATGAGCTCCATGGAATGAAATTCCATCTGGGAATGACGTCACGTTCCAACGGGAATTATTTTTCCCCACCACGAACACCTTGGAAAGAGTTTCTTGGCTGGAATTGGAATCGGTTTCATTCCAACCAGTCTCCGGCACCTGGAATCGTCGTTCCAAGGAGGGAATGATGAATTTTTAAGGACTAAATACGATATTTCGTCGATGAATGTCTTAATTTTTTTCTATTTCATAAGAGAAGATAACAAAATTTCTAAAAGATAAACGTGCCCGAGCCATTTTCAAGACGATAATTAAAAGAGAAATGTTTTGTTTCATTAGTATGTGTGAACGAAAAGATACTTTCAGAGTTAACTAAGAAATTACGGCAAACTAAAAATAATTATGCTTTCATATGATAATTGTTACTATTTCTATGTTATTATTACGGGATATATTACTTGGCCAATACCTTTTTTTGAAGTTCCAATCATTTCTTTTTTTAATTTTCTTTCGATGAACTTTTAGTTCAACAATATTTAACTTCCTTTCGAAC
>NC_092209.1:64147793-64294118 GCF_043381705.1 Parasteatoda tepidariorum
AACTACAAATATTATACTAAGAAATATATACAACAGCATTTAAAGTTCGTATATTCAAATTCAATAACTACTAATTAAAGTCTCTTACAATAATGTTTAAAAATTTCAGTCTAACATTATACAATAAAAAGATATTACTATACATTAAGTTTAAATTTTAAGTAGTGCAAAGCAAAGCAGTTGACCAAATAAGAGAGGAAATTGTACATTACCAAATTCAAGCAGTTATTCCAAATTGTAAAACAACGGATAATAGCGTATCCAAAAACATAATAAACACAAGGGTCACCAATTGAGGGGGAGGAACCCTCTCATATTAAGTTGAAGACAACTATGACAACAATAAACTTAAACATTTATTTAACAACTGAACATAACAAGCTAAAAACAGAAACATAAAAATTAAGTAAGACTGTGTGGGATAGAGACTGAGTAAAGTTCGAAGCTTCTTAAATACTGGGGCAGTTCCAAGGTTGCCGATCGTGTGTTTGTAATCCCGTTGATTCTTTTGGCGCCTACGCACCATGCCTGGCGCCACATCACTCCCCACCGGAGTTTCATAGTCGTCAGATTCTGAAACGAACTCTTCTACCATACCGAGTAACGTACTTCTTTGGGTCCGGTACCTTTTCTGCCAAAGGAGACTCGGTAGTTGTAGTTGAAGAAAGGTCAGACTGGCAAGGAGAATCATCGTGGAATAAAGTATGGGGCTCGTCCAATGGCAAATACGCTGGTTTCAACCTGTCAATGGAAATCCACTTTTTCTTCGTGGAGATCTGCAAAAGATAAATTTTAGATTTTCTCTTAAGAACTGAATATGGACCATCATACGGAGGTTGTAATGGTCTCCGTACGGCGTCATGTCGCACGAACACTTGCGTACAAGTCTGAAGATCTCTAGGCACATAAACGACTCGTTTGTCATGCCAAACAGAAGCTATAGGCTTGACCTCACTAAATGCTTTACGCAACTGAGAAATCAATTCAGACTGCGAGATGTCTTTTCCCGAGTTAATAAAGAACTCTCCGGGAACTCTCAATGTTTGCCCATAGACTAACTCAGCAGAAGAGAAGTTCCAATCCTTCCGAACAGCAGTCCTCAAACACAGGAGAACTAATGGTAAATTATCAAGTCAAGAATCTGTGGTATAACACATAAGGGCTGCTTTTAATGTTCTATGAACACGTTCAATCATCCCATTGGCCTTAGGATTGTATGCAGTTGTACGAATAATTTCAACACCCAGAATTTGTGCTAATTTCTTGAAAGTGAAGGAATCCAGTTGTCTTCCCTGATCATTTGAAATTCTAACAGGAGCACCAAACCGTGAAACCCAATTAAAAATCACTGCTCGTGCTACTGTATTTGCCGTGATATCTTGCAGAATTACCACCTCAGCCCATCGTGTAAACCAATCAATTAAAGTTAAACAGTACTTATATCCACTACACACCGGTAAAGGGCCAATCAGGTCCAAATGCACGTGCTGGAACCTAGCATTAGGCACAGGAATTTTGCCCAATGGTGATATTACGTGTCGGTGTATTTTAGCCTTTTGGCAACTTAAACAAGTGCGACACCACTGAACAATGTCTTTTCGAATTGAGGGCCAAACATATGTACTACATAACTGTCTTAAAGTAGATCGGGCACTGATGTGTGCAAGATTATGTACAGAATCGAAAATTATTTTTCGAAATTTCATGGGTACATACAAACGAGCACTAGGTAGGGAGACATCAAAATACAAATTTACATCAGAATTAGTCAAAACAATTAATTTAAATTTAAGATTAGTAACACCTGGATTTTTTAAATATACCTGCAATTCCTGCTGCAACTTGCACATAATCAATTTTGTCAGGAAAAGCAATTTCTTCCACCCTTGACAAAGCGTCTGCCACTAAGTTTTCTGCTCCTGCTAAATATCGTAAGTCACAGGTAAACTGTGATACAAATTCTAGTTGTCGTAAATGTCTAGGAGAGCACTTTTCAAAACTTTGGGCAAAGGCGTGTGTCAAAGGTTTGTGATCAGTTATAACATGAAATACCCTTCCTTCCAACATATAACGAAAATGAATTATTGACAAATAAATCACCAAAAGCTCTTTGTCATACACAGAACAGTAAAATTAAGTATGAGTGTGTGATAGAGACTGAGTAAAGTTCGAAGCTTCTTAAATACTGGGGAAGATACAAGGTTGCCGATCGTGTGTTTGTCATCCCGTTGATTCCCTTGGCGACTACGCACCATGCCTGGCGCCACACACTAATACCTGATAAAAATTTTTAAAATATATTAAATCAACTTTTGCCCTGTAAGTAAAAATATTATTTAATTAATAATACTAGATAAAAATTTAGGAAAAAATTCTGATATTTTCAACCGCCCTTTTCTTTAAATTTTTTTGAAACTGAACTGATTTTGACTTAACCTTTTGCTTACGGCTAGACCAGAACGATGGGTTTCCCAGTGCTGAGTGCCGTAAGCAAAAAGTTAAGACACCTCCATCAGCAATGTTTATTTAAAAAAAAAAGAAGACAAAGAAAAATATCTAAATGTTTCATTACTTAATTTCAGCCTTAGATGCAGCTGGTGATGTATTTTATTCCTTTCCCGAAGATTTAAAACTAGATCGAAGCGATGCCAATTTTGTGGATGTCATACATACAGCTGACGACTCACCGTTTCCAAAAGGTACGAAAAGTAAAAGAATAAAAAATTGAAATGTGTTTCAAGAACTGTGAATTAGAATTAAGTACTAAATAGGCGACTCAAATCATTGAAGTGATTCGCTGATTCGTTTTTGAGACTGCCATTCGTATTTGTCAATTTTGGTAATTCAATTCGAATAATTTACTTCACTCGGTTAAATTACATCGCTTGATTCAAGTTATGATTTGATTAACTAATTGAATTAGTGATTCGAATAGGACATTTCATTCTCTATATGAAATCATCAAAGTGATTCGTTTTTGAAACGCGCATTCGTATTTATGGACTTCGGTCATTCAATTTAAATAATTTATTTCACTCGGTTAAATTACATCGCTTGATTTAAATTATGATTTGATTAATATTTTGAATTAGTGATTCGAATAGGACATTCCATTCTCAACATGAATTCATCAAAGTGATTCGTTTTTGAGACCCTCATTCGTATTTATGGATTTTGGTGATTCAATTCAAAAAATTTATTTCACTCGGTTAAATAAATTTTTATTTAACCGAGCTTAAATTTTTATTTATGAGCTTAATCATAATTTGAATCAAGCGATGATTATATCAATCATCGCTTGATTCAAATTATGATTTGATTAATATTTTGAATTGGTGATTCGAATAGGACATTCCATTCTCAACATGAATTCATCAAAGTGATTCGTTTTTGAGACGCTCATTCGTATTTATGGATTTTGATAATTCAATTCAAGTCATTTATTTCACTCGGTTAGTTTGTATCGCTCGATTCAAATTACGAATTCGATTAACTTATTGAAATAGTGATTCGTATAGCAGATCCTATTCTCTATTTGAATGAAGCATTTGATTTTATATTCGAATTATTTATTATCATTATTTGAATCACCAAAGGGTTATTATTTCATTTATATGCAACTCTTCCAATGAATCAGTTCTATTATACGTTATTAGTACTAATCAACACTACTAATTTCCAATATTAGCATTCGGTATAAAGCTAAATACATTTTGACTCTGGTTCAAGTCTGTCGATTCAGCATCGTTATCATGATTCAACTCAATTTAAATAAGATACAATATTTTGATTTTAATATTGACTGAAATTATTGGAGCAAAGCCTTAGCTTTATGAATGATTCAGTTGATCTTTATTTCATTTTAATAAGCTACAGCACATAGTCCTATAAACCTCATCATGCCAAGGATTTTTTGATTTCTGAAAATATTCACTAACCAGTCAGATCTCCAGATCTAAATCTGATATACGTTGTATTTTCATTACAAGTAAAATTCAGTCTTAAATCTTAACTCTTCCTAGAAAGTATATAAGAGGTTTTATGAAACGCATATCTACATAGGTAGCAATATATTAGTTGAATAGAGAATATACTCGTGGGTTTCTTCATAGGCAGCAATATATTGGTTGAATAGAGAATATACTCGTGGGTCTCTACAAAGGCAGCAATATATTGGTTGAATAGAGAATATACTCGTGGGTCCCTATCTATAGGCAGCAATATATTGGTTGAATAGAGAATATACTCGTGGGTTTCTATCTATAGGAAGCAATATATCGGTTGAATAGAGAATATACTCGTGGGTCCCTATCTGTAGGCAGCAATATATTGATTGAATAGAGAATATACTCGTGGGTTTCTATCTATAGGAAGCAATATATCGGTTGAATAGAGAATATACTCGTTGGTCTCTATCTTTTTAATAACGATGATAAGAAAATAGAAACATTATTTTACTTAAAAGTTGTTTTTGGATTTATTACATACTTTTATACATAAAAAGCCATGGTGCGAATTTCTGGTACATTGATGAAAATTTTTCTCAATACATAGGTCTTGGTTACTACTACCCTATTGGTCACTTAGATTTCTATCCAAATGGAGGAATGTTTCAACCTGGCTGCGAATCAGTTCCAACAAATTCTTCAATGTCTTCAGGTAAGCAAGTGTAATATATGAATGAGGATATGCAAGGTGTTTTGTAATCGCCACTCTTAACTTACAATTTTATAATTCTTGTCAAACATTAAGAAAAAATTTTGTTGGTTGCAAATTTATATATTTAAACTATATAAAAATACATAAAGAATTATAAACTCAGAATCACTGTTGAGGAAGGAGAGATGGAAACATTGTTGGCTGGAGGAAACATGAAGTTGTTCCTAATAATTTCTTTTCGCCTCCTCCCTGTTTACTCTAACAGAGCTTTACATTCTTCAATAAAAATTCTTTAGATATTAAAAAAGTTTCTGAATTTTTCAGTAGCTTAAATATTAATTTGAATACCAATGTTTCTATTTTTTTTGGAACAAGGATTCTAAAAGTGCAAATTAATGGCGTATGAGTTATGAAACAAATTGTTTATGTATGTTTGAAGCATAGAAGCAAAAGCTTTTAATTGTGTCTCATAATCGGTGGCTATATAACATCATTGCACGTTTCGCAAATTTAGGACGCTCTTCTGAAGAAAAAAATAAATAAAAAAAGTAGAAAAAATGTCGTATTCTAAAAAATATAAAAAAACAGTTAAAACCAAAAATTCTTGAGTTCAATTAATATTTATTTAACGTTTAAACGTACTTTACCAGCTCACTGAATGCGGAATTTTATTCCTATAAACCACATGCTACAAAATTTTTTTACGTCGGTGAGTTTTCAAAGCCAGACATAGCTCGAAGTGCGCGTTTACGAAAATGGAAACAGCAAAAAATTCGCCATTTTAGTTTTCAAATAAAATTTAAAAACTAAACGGGGAATTACCTGATTTCTTTTTCTTTCTTATTTAAACACTAAGTATAATCATCACAGGCATAATGAGAAAATGCTTATTTCAAGCTGTGACCATTTTCCTAAACAAGCATTTTGAGATTTGTTCTTTTTTTGTAAACACGCATTTCGAGCTGTGACCATTTTCCTAAACAAGCATTTTGAGATTTGTCCATTTTCGTAAACACACATTTCGAGCTGTAACCAATTTTCTAAACAAGCATTTCGAGATTTCACTTTCTTTATATCACTTTCAGCTTATAGGATTTTAAGCTTACATTGACTTTTTTAAAATTTTGTTTTAGAGTTGAAAGAAGCTCTCCATACTGTCTGTATGCATCTTAAAAGTGTAAAGTATTACATAGAATCAATATGTGAAAAGAGATGCCTTTTCGTAGGTGTTATGTGTGAAAACTACGAAAAATTCGAAAAAGGAATGTGCACAGAATTAAATTCTGTGACGGCTCTCATGGGCCAACCTGCAACGAAACCTGTTATAAATCTGCCTCAGAATGAAATGTTTTTTCTTGAAACCAATTCTCAATATCCTTTCTGTAAACTTTATCAACCTTAAAAATTTTGATGTCTTTTTATTGTTCAAGTAGACCTTGTTAAGTTGTTTTTTTATTGTTAAAGTAGGTCTTGTTAAGTTGTCTTTTTATTGTTAAAGTATATTGAAGAATGCATTGCTAAGTTGTCTTTTTATTGTTAAAGTATATTGAAGAATATATTGCTAAGTTGTCTTTTTATTGTTAAAGTAGGTCTTGTTAAGTTGTCTCTTTATTGTTAAAGTATACTGAAGAATGTATTGTTAAGTTGTCTTTGTATTGTTAAAATGTATAATTTCTCTTTAAGCTTAATTTGCAAGTGAGACATCTGAAGAATTTATGGCCAAATTTATATGTCACTATTCTAGCTCTATTTAAATGCAAAGTGCACAAAAAAATAAATAAATAAGCGGACCACCCTGAATAACTTTTGATCTAAAGATCGGATCTTCACGTTCTAGGATTCAATTTTAAAGGTTCAAAGAGTTGACCTCAAATATGCTAATTAATTAGTGCACTTGCGAAATCAGACGCAAAAAGGTGCTTTCTCTGAATAAACATATATTCTTTTCGATGAATTCGAATTTTTGACCACCAAATTAAAGGGGCAAACCGCAATCTAGGAAGTATAGTCCCAATAGAGCGGGGCAAAGTTTGGACCCCTATTGTTAGTTTTACATTTTGCGTATTTCGCCATATCTCGAAAAATATTTAAGCGAATTAAAAATTTTTTTCTTCCTGCCATTATAAAATTCATTTAGCCAAAGATAATTCCGTACAAAAACAACTTTTACTATACATTAATTATTTTTTATTATTTTATTTAATAATAGTCGAAAAAGTTCTGGAATTGTAAGGTATACAATTTCTTACAGAATTTTAAAGAACGCTGTTTTGCATGGTAAAATATAAAATTTGAGCATAAAAAGTCCGAAAGATCTCGAGAAAATGAATTTTAGAAATACGACTTTTTCAAAATTTGATTTCTCAGATACTATTCGACCGATTTCGCTCCTATTTTGTATTTTGCCATGCGAAATTATATTCTTCAAAATGATGCGAAAAATTGCTTACCTTATAATTCAAAATTTATCCGCCTATTCTTAAATAAAGTAATAAAATATAATCGCTGAAAGTTATACTCAATGTTATATTTTGCACGGAATTATCTCTAGATGAATGGATTTTGTAATTGTGTGAAAAAAATTTTCAGTTTGCTTAAAAATTTTTAGAGATATGAAAAAATACGCAAAAAGTAAAATTAACATTGAAGGGTTCAAACTTTGGACCGCTCTCATGACCAAACTATTTGGACCATTTTTCCCAAATTGCGGCTACCCCCAATACTTTGAGAGTTAGAAATCCGAATCCGTCGAAAAAAGGTATGTTTATTCAGCGAAAGTATGTTTTTGTGTGTGATTTCGTAACTTAAAATGTCATCTGCACTAATTAATTAGCATATTTGAGATCACCCCTTCGAACTATTGGGATTGAGTCCCAGAACGTAAAGAACCGATCATTAGATCAAAAGTGGTGCGTTTTTCATTTTGAGCACTGTACAGTGAACATAATGAAAATGATATTACCCTAAATAACTTTTGTTCCTAATGATTGGATTTTCACGAACTTAGTGCTAACCTAATGGCTGAAAGGGGTGACCTGAAATATACCGATTAATTAGTGTTAATTATTAATTAAATTAAATTTTGTGTGTCGTGAAAGGGACACATGAAAGCGTATTTTGATCCAGTAAAGATATCTTATTTTTCAATGAATTTGAATTTTTGACATCAATAGAGGGAGGGGGGAGGGAGTGCAATCCGGAGCATATGGTCCTAATAGTTTAGTCAGGAGAGTGACCGAGATTTCGTGCCCCCTAATGTTAATTTCACTCCTAGTGTATTTTGCTGTATCTCTAGAAGATTTTTAAATAAGTCAAAAAAAAAAAAATTGCACGCAATCATGAAATTTGTTTATCCAAAGATAAAGTCATTAAAAAAAATGAAGTTTAATATTTTTTTTTTTTTTAACAATAGTCAAAAATTTTTTGAACTAGAAGCTATTAAAAATTTTACGCCACTTTGAACTGAGTAACTTTAAATAACGAAATACATTGGACCAGTAAGATTGACGCGTAGTTCGTGAAACTTCGCTCATTACAACAAAAGTTATTTTGCGTGATTTCTTTCTCTTAATTTTTATTTTGCTCACTATTCAAGGCGTTCCATCATTACCACCCTTAAAATACATTTTTAGAATGTTTGTCAAAAATGAAGCCAAATAAATGGACACATTTGAATTGTTTGAAGTGAGGAAAAAATAATGACCGTAACCGTATCAAAACCTGACAAATAGAGTTCACATAATCATATATTCATAGTAGGGTTAAGCCTAAGTTAGGTGGACATAATCATATATTCATAGTAGGGTTATATAATATATTCATATATTCATATCATATATTCTATGAATCATATATTCATAGCATAAGTCTAAGTTAGATGGACATAATCATATATTCATAGTAGGATTAAGTTAGATGGACATAATCATATATTCATAATAGGGTTAAGTCTAAGTTAAATGGCCAAAGAGGAGAGATGGCCAGTTTAAATATCTCTAATATTTTTTAACATATTGCAGCAGATGTAATTTTGAAAGCATTGCTTATCGTGACACCAAACAGTTTGCAAAGTTAAAATAGTTTTTTTTTTTTTTAAATATAGAGATGGAATAAATTTCGGGAATTAAGTATTCTGTTGTTTTTTAATGCGTAGGCTATATTTTTTTTTAAACTATCTGGACTATTAAAGTACGTATTTAGTTCAATCTTTGTTCTTGAGTAAACAGCTGAGGAATATTATAGAGGAGTGACATTATAAATTCGGTGTCCATCGCATCATCAACTTCAGCAGAGATGGCCACTTTCCATTAATGCGCATTGACGAATCAGAGATTCCCTAAGAAATCTTAAAAAAAAGAAATATGTCTTACAGAACCTTAAAAAAAATTAAAATAGGAAGAGTAAGATAATAAGATGTTTCTTAGTAAATTAGTACTGATACATGTTTTTCGTAGTGAAGATTCTGATCCATCTAAAAACTAACATTTTCAGAGATTAAGGATTCAGGGAAGATATGGAGAGCGGCAACAAAATGGTTGGACTGTGTGGAGAAGGTCCTAAAAGTATTACGAGTAAATAGATGGAGAAATCTAGCTGCAAGTCTAACTCTCTAAAAAGAGGCAGATTGAGAAAGCCTTGGCCTGTACTGGGCTGTAGTGCTGTTAAAGAAGAAGTATTCACCACCACGCTAATATCTAACAAATAAATCTAGTCACGAAATCTTTGGGTTTGGTAATGGTTTTCATTTGGCATGGTTCCGTTTCGGAATTTGAAGATAAAAGATAATAATAAAAAAAAACCTTTTTTATTTTAATATTGAAACTACATTTTAAAATTTTTGAGGACCGTACGAACCCTTCCATATTACATTCCGATTTTACAGACCTAACATATTATCCGATTGAACCATGTAGTCCACCAAATAGAGCCCTACATTTTATCCGATTCAGAATTTTATGAGTATGAGTGTGTTAATAATTTTGTCTTTTGTTATGTAATAAGAATGGAATATAATGTATCTACCTATAAAAATTCACAATTTTGTTTGTAAATAAAAAAATAAAAAAACGATGTATAAAAGATATTTGCATTCTTTTTAATGATATTTGCATAGCATTTTAGTTAGTTTGTCAGAGCTATCAAAGGAAATTCTCCTAAATATTCAGTATTTTGGGTAGTTTTGTTGTTAATCTTAAATTGATGCTAAGAAAGAAAATATTCGGTGTGTACCGTGCGCAAAAAATAAAAATAAGCGGATCACCTTAAGTAACTTTTGATCTAATGATCGAAGTTTTACGTTCTAAGACTCAATCTTAATTGCTTAATTATGCTAATTAATTGAAGTAGACGATATTTTAAGTTACAAAATGAGACACAAAAACCTACTTTCTCTGAATAAACATACCTTTTTTACGACGTATTCGAATTTCTGACCTCAATAGTTTGGTCAGGTGAGCGATCCAACATTTGGACTCTTTAATGTTAATTTTTCCTTCTGCGTATTTCACAGTATCTCGAAAACTATTCTAAACGAATTTAAAATTTATATCATACAATTATAAAATAAGCGGCAATTATAAATGAATAACAAATGAAGATCCGATTGTTAGATCAAGAGCAATTCAGGGTGGTCCGGTTTTTGCACACAATACAAGCAAAAAAAAAGCATTAAGGAACATTAATATAACAAATTCTCTAATTTTCTGTTAAATGAAATTATTTTTTGCAGAATTACAATATACAGAAAAAAAAGTAAAACTTTAAGTTTTTTCAAAAGAAATCAAGTCTTAATACGATTTTTAGTTTTTTATTATGTTTGTCCTTATTTTAACAAAACCGACACTTACCGTCTTACAGTTCTTTCCATGAATTACTAAGTTTAAATATATTTGGGAATTAAATTTCTTTAAATCACGCAGCTGGTACGCGAACATCAGTTGTTTAACTTGAGGAAATTAAATTAACCTTAATACTAGGTATGCGAGTGACCATCGGTATCAACGTCTGAAAGAATTTTTCGTGATAGCGGTACGAACTATTATGTTAACCAGATTTATTGAAATCGATTTAAATGACAGAAAAAAATTGTAACGATACACTGATTGCGAATTTCCGGCCATAAAATGAAACCTATATTTAAAGTTTTAAAAATAATTTTCGATTAACCACTTGCAATTTTGACTTTCCAAATAATATTATGCGTGTCTCTAAATACTGGTTTAAAATTTAGAAAATTCGGAACCTACATGAGGGTACTGACTGAATTTCACAACTGGCGAGAAGCTTTGGTATGAATCTTATTAAAACATTTGGAGAATGTGTGAATTATTTAAAAAAAGATAATAATAAAAAATTTCATAAAATATAAAAAAAAAATATATATATACTAATTCAGCAACATACAATCTTCAATTAGTATTACGTTTTTCTAGCAGATGTCGCTACCGTCTGTTGTACTTCTTTTAGTCATTGGAAAAAGAAAAAAAGAGAGATAAACATTTCTTCGAGAAAACTATTATGCATATATTTACGCATAAAAAATGTTTACATTACTTAAATTTGAAATTCAAAAAAATTTTACTTCAATCAAACTGTTCCTTATTTTAAAAGAAATTTTGTACAGCATAATTAAATTTTTTTATTATTAATGTAAATTAAAGCCATTTCAAATATATTAAAGCACCGTGTTATTATAAAGTAAAAGCAACGTGTAAAATTTTAACTGGAATAGTTATTCTATTAAAAATTAAGTTAATATACTTTATTTATTCATTTATTAATTTAATCATGATAAATTGTATTATGAAACTATTCCTTGCAAATTATAGTGCTGCCATCTGTAGAGAAAGTGAATAATGTTTTAGCAATAATTTACTTTCTTCGATCTGAATTAATTCTCTAATAATTAATTTCATCAAATTTAGCAAGGGGTATTTAAATCAAACAAATGTATTTTCAACTAAAAGCGTAAAAACAAGATACTGATTCAACTAGTTTCTAATGATTTTAAAATAATTTATTAATAATGTAGGTTACTCAAACAATAGACAGGAACAGAAAAAAAAAAAAATGAAAAATGTACAATGCGCGTGAAAAAAACAACAACAACCGTGCATTTTGAATAACTTTTGATCTAGTGATTGGATCTCCGCGTACAAGGACAATTTTAAAGGGTGATCTCAACTATGCAAATTAATAAGTGCGGCCAATTTTTTATTCCGTCTATTATTTTTTATGAGCTATGACCGGATATACTTTGTTCGTAACGCTATATCGCTGAAAGAGAAAAAAAATTATAATAAGAAGCGAAATTATTTATTCTGGAATCCCAAATAATCTCCCGTCAATCATCAATCTCTAGTTATTTAATTAAAAAATAAATTCTTTATAAATGATTTAGTTAATTATTAATTTGATCCTGATAAATGGTATTGGAAAACTTCTTCTAGCAAATTATAGTGCTGCCATCTATAGAGAAAGTAAGTAATGTTTCAACAATAATTTACTTTCTCTGATCTGAATTAATTCTCTGATAATTAATTTCACCAAAGGTAGCAAGAGACATTTAAATCAAATAATTATACTATTAACTAAAATCGCAAAAGTGAGATAATGATTCAATTAGTTCGTTACAATTTATTTCAGCAATATATTTTTTTCTGATGATTTTACTTGGAAATAATTTATTAAAAATACAGGCTACACGAACAATAAACAGGAATAATACGCATATTAAGATATGATTTTATATAAATATATTTTAAATAAGTAAATAATTTAATCTACTTACAATAAACTCTCGTTTTTTACATTTTATACACGAATATTATTATTATTGCTCATTTCTTATTATTTATTTATTTATTACTTCTTTTTATTAACAATGAGTAGGTTTTTATTTACCTTTTCGATCAATCACGGATTATAATGTTTTAAAAATGTGTAAATTAATGACGTTGCTCTGGGGCGGTTGTTTTTAAAGTCACTGCCGCTGCTCAGGTACTTTCTTTTAACCTCTAATTAAAGATATCGGTTAAAATGTTTTATAAATAAACTGAAAAAACTTAAAGAATAAATATTTCCATAAAACAATTTCTATTTAAATAGATATATGTTTTTGAATGAGCACAGTCGATCTAGTTTATAACGAGAAGATTGCTGAGATAATACGCTCGAGGCCGAGATAATTCACGAGTTGAACCAAGCAGACAATGAATTTTTTTTAAAAGACGATTAAGCATTTCACGATAATTGAAAATATCTTCATGCAATAGTTTTAAAATTTTTGTTGCTGGGAATGCAATTTATAAAATTAAATTCAAATTTACATCGTGATTCGTAATAAATTTGAATAAAATCATGAAAAATTTTCATGATTAAATCATGAAGTCATTAAAAAGTGGCTAATAATAAATAAATACAAAAAAAAACACGAAGAAAATTAAGAAAAACAATAAGTTTCATTTAATCTGGCAATCTTGTTACGAAAATATTTTTTAAATCATTCTTGAAATATTTCCTGTTCATGTAAGTACATTTGAATTCGCAACTCGCTTTATAGATTTTGTTTTATTCTGTTTTTTCTTTTTCTTTTCTTTTCTTTTATTTTCTGTTTTTACGTATTATTTTTACTTATTGTGTTTTATTTTATTTGTTGTAATTTTTATAAAATTTTTTTTTGAGTGCTCCTTACATTATTGTATTAATATATTTTGCTTTTGCTATATTGAAACAATATCAGAAAGCACTCTTTTTTACGGATATAATCGTGTGGGCTGATAAAAAGATTATATCTTTTATTTTCAGGATTTTTAAATTTTTTTTATCCTTTTCCCCCATCTCCCCCAGTTGTTTGTTATTTTTTTTTATTATTATTTTTCTTTCCCCCCTTTTTTCATATGTCTGTAATTTTCCTTTGTTTTGTCTTCATTTTGATAAAACTTAAACTTAAATTAAAAATATTTCTTAGAAAGTATTTCTCAAGAGAAGACAATGTTCTTAGGATATTTCCTAAAACAGTAAAAAATTTTCTATTGAATTATTTTGGATTATTATCTATCTTATCTACAAGTTGTTTAGTTTTCGAAAATTTATAATAGAAAAAGGTTAAGGTTAAAAAATATTCTTGCAGAAAACTCATATGAAAGAGCATAATTTTTCCTTCTTAGAATTCCTGGTTTTAGATAAAATGTTCTTCAATAGATGGCTCTGTAGATAATTAATGTCTAAATCAAAGGAAAATGCAAGCTTGTAATTTTCAAAATATTTTAATGAATGCAAACAGCATTATAAAGTCTTTGGAATATCAACCGTTAATCGGAAACCAAACAACATTCCGTTAAAACAACCGAGCGTAAGAATAATTGACGCTCTAATACTTGAACCTACTATCATAAACACTCATGTTGTATAACAACCCAGCACGTACTACATCAGACAATAACGGAAAGAGGACAAAGGCATTTGCAGCGATGCAAGTCGAAAAATGTTTAAACTAAAATTTTCTTTAAAAATAATTGTGTAAGATAACTTGTTAACTAACTTGTCGTAAGATTTTTTTTTAAAATTTCAATCTTTCTTATACTTTTAGAGAACTCATCAGTCTGATTTTAGACACGACTATCTTTCACTAGATATTAAAATAAACCACCATTACACTAAGCATCGGTTCTAATAATAAAGCTCCCCAAATTGTGATGCAATGATTGAGAGAAAACACCATGTGGATAATTTTTTCAACAAATTTTACAGTGGCTCATAAAAGAAGATAAATATAAGTTTAAAATTTTTCTACACGCTTTGAACTAAAAGGGTACTCCAAATACAATTATTCGAATCAATAATTTAGGTCGCTTAAGTCTGATTAAAGTTAATTTCACTCTGTGTCTGATTAAAATTAAAGCAACGAGAAAAGTGTAAAAATAATGGTACTTAAAAAAAGCATACATTCCTTTCGGTACCATTATTTCCTAAGGACTTATTACTTTAGAACAGTGCTTCCCAACGTGTGGTACGTGTACCCCCAGGGGTACGGGAACAGTTTAGCGGGGGTACGCGTTCTTATACCAAAAATCTTGCAACAAACGGAATTTTCAAAAATTTTTATTGAAAAATAAAGCTATCCATGAAAATTTACGATTACGTATTTATCTATTGGCTATTTTTTGCAGAATTAACAGTTAATACAGCAGCCAGTTGTGATTTTCAACTTCTGTGCAATTTTTTTTACAGTAAAAAATACATTAATTTTTTTTATTAGTGGTACACAACGTTACGAAAAATTTACAAAGGGTACACAGAAGTCAAAAGTTTGGGAAATACAGCATTAGAAGGAAAACAATAATAAAAAGAAAATGAAATTAAAACATTCGATTCGCCTGAAAAATTAATAAAATTTTTAAATCATTGAAAGATTGAATACTATTTAGAAAAATCTAAAATATTGATTACGTTTGCTCAACAGTTCTTTTTAAGCCTTCTACTTTTCAATTACTTATATTACTTCTCTAACTTTTAATTAATATTTCACAGAAAGTTTAAACATAATCAATTATAAATTCCAGTCAGTATTGTATTGACTAAATACTTATTACCTGAAAGCAAAGATCCATGGAAAAGCTCTAATGCAAATGTCTATGAGTAAATATCATTATTGATGTTGAACTCACAATGGATAGATATATTCTAATGATTATTTACTCGGATAGTCTACTTCAAAGCTTTGACAGAGAAATATACGTTTAAAGCGAAAGCTATAAAGCTCGAACAACTTCTAAAGAGCTTTAGCCCTATAACTTTCCACAGACGCTTGGCTAAGTTTAATTAACGTGCTTTGGCAACAATGTTTGATTGTTCGAATACTTTGTAGTTCCGAAAATGGAGTTACAATTATTTATGACATTTAGCTTCAGATCTGTATTTTGCTGAAAATTTGTTTTTGAATATGGTTCGAATATAATATAAGTTAGAATAGATTGTTTTTGCATGCATCCTAAACATCTTTTTGAACATAAAATAATTGCATGTTCAAAAAGATGTTTAGGATGCATCCTAAATATTGGAATGATACATTGCCGTACAGTGCGCAATAAATAAATAAATAAATGAATAAATAAAATTAAATAAAAAAATAAAATAAAATAAAATAAAAAAGCGGACCGCCCTGAATAACTTGATCTAATGATCGGATCGTCACGTTCTAAGACTCAATCTTAACGGCTCGAGGGGTCACCTCAACTATGTTAATGAATAAGTGAAGACGATAAGTTACGAAATCAGACGTAAAAACGTACTTTCTCTGAATAGGCATAAATTTTCTTCGAGGAATTCGGATTTGCTGGTTAACGGTTAAGCAACCAGTGCGATAAACTGATTGTTTAACCGTATCAGGTGTAAGCAATTAATAAACGGCTTATTTTACAGTTAACAGTTTAAATACCTTCTTATTTACAGTAATTTGACTCTTTTCTTTTTATATGGTAAAATAACAATTAAATAAATTGTTTAACCATTTTTTCTGAGAAATTTCTGACAAAGTATTTAACACAAAACACTTATTTATGCCACTATAGCAAAATAATTTGATTATGAAATCAAGTAAAAAAAGAAATATGTCTAAGTATATTAAACATGACTAGGTTTCAGTTCTTTAAAGGTATAAAGTTAAAATAAATCTTTTTTCTGACCTCAAATTAAACTGAATAAATAAACTTAAATTTTTTATAGGTATTAAAGGTTTATAGACAACACTAATTATTAAGTGTAATTACTTCATCGAAATTCGCAATATTAAACGCACAACACTTACTTATGCCGCAAACAGCTAAATAATTTGGTTATAAGTGAAGAAATATGTCTAAGTTTATTAGATTTTCAGTCAAAGAATTTTACAACTAATAAAATTTAACGATAAATCACTATAGCACCAATTAAACAGCATTTTATTATTCAGAATTCAACTTATCCTCGGGTAATAAATTTTTATTTTATGTTTTAACCCATTTTCCTCTGAAATTAAAAAAGAGAACTTGGAGTTTCTTTAAAAATAAATATTTATCAACCTCTAATAAAAGATTACAAAACGTCAGGCATGAAAGTTCTTGTAAAAGTAAAAGTTCCGTCAATTTTGCCCCCGACACAGACAGAAAAAAAATATTATCCATCAGGACAATAGATTTCAATAGATATAGGAATTGAATAAATCATCGCGGTTAATGTTCTATGAAACATCGCCAATGAAGGGGATAATATTCGATAGATTCAAAAGAGTTGATACCGTTTCAAAACAATCTTGTTTCATCTCACAGAAAATTGTATGCCTTTCGGATTTTTTGGCTCTAGTAGTTGAGCTAAACGCTTTTGGTGAAAAAAAATCCTTGAACTGTGATTTTTCTGAGAATCTATTAGCATCGCCACAAAGAGGAAGCGAACGGTGAACATAGCTGAGCAGTTGGATGAAAAGTTTAAGATGTCAGAATCCCGTTGTGCCAACTATGACATTAAATTTAATGTTTTGCTTCTGAAACGAAAATGAATTCATGGGCACACGTGAAAAGAATATGACGTAAATGTTGAATGAATAGAAAAGTCGATTCGGCAATCGATTCGACAGGTATCCCAGCCATAAATTTTCGGGTGGTCATCATCTCGGGAAGAACACTTCATGCCATAAATTTTCGGATGGTCATCATCTCGGTAACAACACTTCATGCCATAAATTTCCGGTCATCATCTCGGCAGCACAATTTCGTCTAATAAATTTTCGGTTTATCGGTTATCATTCGAAATATTATTATCTCAGTAACATTATTCTGTGCAACAAATTTTCGGTTGGTCATTATCTCAGGATCAAAATTTCGCACAATAAATCTTCGGATGGTCATCATCTGAACTAGAAAGTTTCGTCTCATAAATTTTTAGGTGGTCACCATCTAAGGAACAATATTTCGTGCCATAAAATTTCGGATGATCATCATCTTGGGAACAAAATTTCGTGTTGTAAATTTTCAGATGGTCCTCATCTCTAGGAACAAAGTTTCGCATGATTAAACTAACATAATACAATAATAAAACAAAATAAAATTACTGAAAAGGGGAAAATAATCTAGTTCTCCTCACTTTCGAAAGACGTGAGGGGTTTTTGGTTGTTATAGAAGTTTATTACGAAAGTGTATGTGCCCTACGTTTGTCATGTTTGGTTAGACAACAATAGAATTATTTTCTCCATTTTAGTCCACTAGAAAACTTTTATTTCATTTTATTATTTTCTTCTTTTTAGTTTGCCAGTCTATCAATTTGTTTATGGAAACTTGTCAAAATTTCGATTGGCGATAAAACGTTTGTTTGCATCAGTTCGGAAACAGTTTTAACTATTAAAATTTATCCGAAAGATGTTATGTCTGTAATAATCTCGATTATTACAGACATGTTATGTCTGTAATAATCGAGAAACCTTAGAATCTTGTGTTGCAATAAAGCACAAAATTCCTGTAAACATTTTATCGTTTTGGTCGATCGGAAAGTAATTGAAATTCGTATTGGCAAGAATTGAAATTGGACGATAAATTCTGTTTCTAGTGATCTGAAAATGAGTGAGCGTTGGACAAACACAGAAGTTCTTTTACAATTTGAGCACTTTAGCTGGTCGAAAAGTGATCGGAATTTAGATTGCAAGATTCCATTGTAAAAATGCAATAATTAAAAAAAAAAGATGACAAAAAAATGTTCAGAATCTCGCTTGATTAAAATATTATGCAAATACAATATCGCGTGTCTTTAATTTCGCACGTGATATAATCTCGCGGGGACACAATATCACGTAAAACTATCGGTCGCTTACATCATCTCCTATAAACCGTTTAAAAGAATAAAGTTTCGTAGAATGTAAAACTGAGCGGATATAATCTCGTAGAGGAAGAATGAATTGATTTTCACGAGACGAAATACTACGGCGATGATGTAAATAATACACGCGGAATTTTACTCACACTAAATTTGTTCTGGACGTAAAATAAAAAAAAAGTGAACCTTTGTTGGTGAGGGTTTTTAGTAAAACCATTTATTTAATATTTCAGACATCACTTATTATCTCCAATCATGTCGAACACATTGTACATAAAGATTGCGTTACAATTTACAAGTCTCGTGTAGATAAACTTTCAAGTAAACAAAATGCCCGGTGACTAAAGCCTTTACGAAAATACATGGTCAAAACATTGCTTCTATTATAGACAAAATATTAGGAAAGATTTGACTGATTGATTGAGATTTCATATATGCATTTCTAAGTACAGTTTTGTTGTTCAATATTTTTTTCATTCAACTTTTCAAAAGGAAATTTTCCGATTATCAAAGTTTTTGCTCAAGAAAAGACTTTCTGGCGATATTTTACCTATTAACACTATTTTAGATTGAAAAATATAATTCTGTTATAATTTGAACTCTGGAAACCATGGCAAACAAGGATAGTATTCTTTGACCAAGCTGGAAACATACTGAACAATGATATTTATCGATTACGACATTATCAAGAGAGTTTATAAATTTTTAATTTGGAATTCAAAATATATTGGACAATGTAAAAAATAATCTTAAATAGTCATATCGTGGTATATCGTAAAATATCGACATTTCCTGTCCTGAGGAAAAAAGTATGGCCAAAACAAACGGAATATAATAAAATTTACCGTGTTTCTGGCTCAATGGGAACACCAAAAAGCTCCGTAATTTTTATCAAAGCACTTCTGTAATGATTTTTGTGAAATTATCAATAAAAATTGGTTTTATAATATGTGATGAGCTGCGGTAAATGTGGTAAAAGGTGGTATCATGATATATGCAATAAAAACTATTTATTTGGTTAAATTTCAGTTTTGTATTTTTTACTAAATACTTGGTAATAAGAACCATAATTTTGAAAAAAAGAATTCCCGGTAAATCATTACCATATGAACTGAAAAACTACTATATAAGTGGTTAAATATATCGTATATTTTGGTTTTTATTGACAAGAATTATGTTTTTTTTGCCCTAGAAATATCATTATCATATAGCTCGTTAATATCGCACGATATTTTTCTCCGTATGACTATGGATTAGGTTATTAAAATTTTGAAATTGCATACACCGTAAAAATTTCCAGATAAAATTCCGATAAAATGTTTTGGAACGAAAAATTTGAAAACCGCAATTTTTACTGTAATATTTATAGTAAAATCACTGAATCACTATAGTTAAATAATTATTATACTGCAAAATTTACGGTATAAAATTTTAAGGTAAAATTAATATTACGGATGATGCACACAAGGTACCGGTATTTTTTACCTCAATTTGATCTGGAATTCTTTACAACTTAGTACTAGGATAAGTACACATAGCACCGTATTTAATTTTCATGAAACTGAAAGTTAAATTTTGTTGTCTTTTTAAATTTTACTACCTTTCAATAATCGTCAACTATTGTATGAAAACATAGGAGGGGAAAATATTTATCACAAAACTGTTTTCCTTTAGCTGGACTAAATTTCTTTTACAATTAAGTTTTTACATTCCTTTGTTCCTTTATATACGATATTAAATTCACGATCTGATTGAGAATTAAAAGATAACAAAGGTTTAAAAAAGGGGAAAAAAACAGAAAGATATATCATATTTGCATTCAGAGATGGGATTACTTTATGAATGTTTCCTTACAGAATATATTCGCATCTCAAGGTTAGAGATTTCTGAATAGGGCTACCATATTTTGCAACAAGAGTTATTCTAGTAGAAGCTGTCGTAAAAAATACACAAAAGATAATGCCATTCTAGTTTTTCAGTCTCTTCGTTTGATGGAGTTTAAACAGCTGTTAATCAAAAAAATGAAGACTTAATAATAAAAGATAAAATGAATCAAGGACTTTTAATAACGTTTATGATAAATTGAAACGTGTACTGTAAAAAAATCTGGATCAAATTACGGTATAATTTTGCACCCAATGTGCTGGATACCAGCACATTGGATGCATCATCCGTAAAATCCATTTTTACTGTAAAATATTATATCGTGAATTTTACTGTAACATTTATTTAATTAGAGTGATTCATTGATTTTACTGTAATTACTACTACAAAACTTTTGATTTTTCAATCCTTCACATGTTACGGCAAAACTGGATTTCAGAGAAAAAAGTACCGGCACCCTGAATGCCGGTACTTTTTACTGTAATTTGACCTGAAATTTTCTACAGTGTACAAGTTTTCTACTATAAGTAAAGTAATATTTTTTTAAATGCTTGTTAAAATTCAGAATAAATTTAAAGGGCAGAGATTTAATAGGTTCAAATAAAAGTGCCAAGCTTAAATAAGGTTATAATTGTTTTAAGTTATAACGTTGAACACTAACGGTTAAACGTTATAAAAACTTTGATTTATATTATGGTTGCTTTTAGTAAAGAAAAAATACTGTAAAGCATTTTAAGTCTTTTACGTCTGTTTTAATTTTAAACGAAAAAAAAACAATTCTTGTGGCAATGACATATTTCTCAAAAAAAAAAAAAAAAAAACACTGTAATTATGGTTAATGAAATAAAACGATCAACGTATTGTTACGATTTACTGGAAATTCTGGTTTTCGCAAATTATAGTTCTTGTGACCACATGTCTTGTAAAAAATACGTAACTGAAAAGTATATTTAACCAAATTAATAGATTTTATGCCACGCTTTAAGGAATCATGATAAAATTACCAAATCTTACTACATTTCCTAAATTATATCACATATTATAAAAATATATTTCATTGCTAGTTTAACCAAAATCATTATCAAAGCGCTTGGGTAAAAATTTTCAAGATTTTTGGTATTTTTTTAGAGCCAAAAACAAGATAAGTTTTTCCATATTCTGGAAGCTTTGACTTTAGTTTTTTTCCCATTGTAGTTGAAAAAATAAATGCACGCGAATGGATTTAATTGTATCTTAAAGTATTTGCAAACAATTCTTCAGAGTAAGTTTACGTTTTACGTTTTAAAGTAGAAGACGCCCTCCAGGTTAAATTTAAAATTTGTTTTGTCTTAATGTAAAACAAACTTTTGTGAATATTGGTTCATTTGAACCATAAATGAATAAATTGTTGGTGAATTGAACCATAAAATCTCGTAAGCTTTAGACAATTTTAATAAGGTGTTCAATTGAACCATGTTCCAGTTTAGTTTTAGCCATTACATTCTCTAATCTAGCGCAAGAAAAATTAATAATATGACACCATATTTGGGTTTCAACAAATTTGAACGATATTAAGGTTCAATTCATTCAACAGAGAATATGAGAAAAAAACCTCCCGAACTTGAATAATAAATACATCAACGCAAGCTTTCAAATTGAATAAAATTTACGATGAATTGCAGTGGAATAATTTATTACGAATTGAACCTGAGCCATTTAAGCCGTAAAAAAATTCGTATCAAATTATGGTATAAAGTATCGACACTTTTGGGACATCATCCGTGAAATCCACTTTACATACAGTATTATACCGTAATTTTTACAGTGAAGTTTATTTAATTGGAGTGATAAAATAATTTTACGGTAATTATTACTGTAAAAATTATGGTATATTAAATCTTTTGGTTCGGCAACATGTTTTGTTTAAGCGAATAGAAAAATCTTTGCCCATAATTATATAATTTGTTTATCCAGAGATAATTCCATGCAAAAAATAACTAATAGTAAATATTAATTATGTTTTATTATCTTATTAATTAACAGTCGAAAAATATTTGAACAGTAAGGTATCAATTTTTCGCATTATTTTAAAGATTATAATTTTACACGACAAAATACAAAATTTGAGCGAAATTGGTTAAATAGTTCCTGATTGGTTGGTACAATAATTTTACTGTAATTATTATTGTAAAAATTACTGCTTATTATATCTTTTTGTTCCACAACATGTTCTGGAAAATAGATTTTACTGTAAAAAGTAGCGGCAGCCTAAGTGCCAGTAATTTTTGCCGTAATTTGGTCCGACATTTTTCACAGTGTTCTGTACAAGCTGACTAACACTAGTTTCTGAAACATCTAAAGTTTCAAAACCCATGGTTCAGTCATAAATTTTATAAAAAAAAATGTTATATGAGGAATAATAGAAATAATTTTTATTGTTTCATAGCATTTTTCATTTTATTTTAATTTATGGCGTTAGTCTATTTGCGCAGCAAATAGCTTATAATTGCTTCTTATTACACTAAATATTATACTAAGTTGGAAGCTTAGCCTCCTGCTTGCTTTGTTCACCGAATCGCAAATTTAGCAAAACTTAGTGGTTTGCTGAAAATAATTTATAACTCTGTAAGGCTTTAATTGTTTCTTATTACACTCATACATTATACTTTATTTGGTGATATTGCTGCCTGCTTACTTTGCTCTTCAATCATCATGATTGTTTAGCAATTATTATTATTATTTTGAACCACAAACTGATTTTACATCAAAATTCAAACTTAATAAATTAAAAGAAGAACTCAAATTCTTTTATTGTATTAACTCAAATTTGGTTTCACAGATTAAGTTTCCTTATTAATTTGGATAAAAATTTTTATACCTGATTATTTTTTTCAGCTACCATTGTAACTTTAACTATATTTTTGGTTTTTAAACTCTTATTTCATTTAATGTTGCTTCAAAAACTAAGCAATGTAATCGTGAAATACTCTTAGCGGAAGGGACTATTTAAAATTAATATGAAACAGTAATTCCTGATAATGTTTAATAATTCTGTATTCATTGTTTTAATTACATATGTTTAACTGGACAAAGCTTCATAAAATGCTCATCATAAAATTAAATATAACTCATTTACTGTTTAATAATTGTAAGACTTTTAATAAAATTAGATACTTATTTAAATATGTTTATCCTACAACTTTATCTTATTATGCAATATCATAGAGTTACTTTATTTTATAAAACAACGCTTTTAGTTTTAAATCTTTAATTTTGAACTAATAATTAAAATAAAAAAGTGTAGCAATAGAAAAGAATGAAAGATGATGAATAAATATTAAAATGTAAATACTTTTATATTAAGGGTAGCTAAAAGCTTTAAGTAGACAATACTAATTTTTATTAATTTTACTTTTTATTTATTACATTTTTCGTTAATTTCGTGCTAATGACAACTCAAGAAAAATTGATCTTCATAGGTGAAAATAGAACAAGCTAGGTGATTTATCTGTCCAATGACAATGCGCGAACCTGTCATAATTTTCATTGGAATTTCATGTTATAAGAAACTGAGAAAAACAACATAATGATTTAAGAAAGCTGAAATAAAACTTCACAGTAGAATATATCATATAGCGTTAATATTAAAAGTGACTGCCTAGTTTAAATCAAACAAAGCAATCAACCATGTATTAAAGCTATAGTTAAAAATTAATCAATTTTATTACCATCTATATAATCAATATATCCTGAAAGAATATCCAAATTTCTATATCAATCACTAAAAATTTTTAAAATTAAAAATTTATTTAATGAAATTAGGCTGTTTTTCCTCCTTTTATAAATTTATTTACAATTTAGATTTTCAGAAAAAATTATTACAGTTTTTTTCGTTTATTCCCAACTTTTAAAACATTTCTGAAAATGCTTAAAAAAAATCTTTAATTCATATCAGTCAAATTGTAAATCTCTGAGTTATTTCAGAAAAAATAACGTTGGGTTTCTTGAAAGATTAAATGAATAATACATCGATAAATTTATGTTTTATTCATTTATTAAACTTCGAAGGTTTTGTTTTAAAATTTTTAAAATAAAAAAGGTTTGACGCAACTATTCTTTCTATATATATAAAAAACGATATTTTAAATTACAAAATAAAAGTGAATTAAGGCATAAACGAGACTTCCAAATGTTTTTGAAAATCTAGAAATCTACAAAAGTTTGACCGTAATATGTAGTATCATTCATTATTTGCTTATATGTCCGATTAATTTGTCCAGTCATCGATTAGCATACTCATTAATATATTGTTTCTCTGATTCACCAACTTACTGGCTGATTGATTCGTCGATTCATTGGTACAATGATCACCTCTTCATCCCCTCAATGATTCACCTATTGATTTATACATTAATTAGCTTAGTCATCTAAACATCAATACATTTATATTATGATTTATTAATTCACTTTCTTTTAACCCTAGTTTCGTCTTACTTTTATTATTCACTCGCTGTATCAAAATTCATTCATTGTAGCGTCATTCTACCTGATCTGGTAGGTCACGCGACAATAAAAAATATTGCTAATGTACCTCTTTTTCGTAATAGTTTGAGAGCAATTTATTTAATTGTTATTTTACCGTATTCAAACAAAACAGTCAAATAACCGTAAATAAGATGGTATTCAAACTGTTAACTGTAAGAAAAACCTTTTATTAATTGCTTTTACCTAAAACGACTAAACAACCAGAACTAGGATAAGACTAGGAATTTCACCAACTAGGCCCACCTAATGAAGCCACTTAGTTCCGTGTTGCTGGGTACATATTGTTGAGAGGGTTAATCTGTCAATCTCATGACTGACAGAACGGGGGTTCGAAAACCAGGGTTCCTTCACAAAACAGAGGTATTTTCGAGGTTGTTTTGAGGTTGACAGATGTAAAAAAATACACCTGAGGTAGGAAATGAGGTTATGTTTTGCTCTTAAAAAAACCTCATCAATAGATCTCAATTTCAACTTCATTTACACCTCTCAAAATCAACCTCATAGCTCAGCAATACTTTGATTTAAAATCGGGTGAAATAATTCACACCTCTGATGAGCTTATTTGCCTTAAGTGTAGAAAAAAGTAACACCTACGATTCGAAAGCAATCTCTTTTAGCTGGTTCCTCTAAGGAAGATTTCTATTAACCTCAAATGTGAAGCAACTTCATAACCCTTGATAATAAGCATTATGAGGTTGGTTTTATATGACTGTTTTTGATTTAGAAATGAAAATAAAAATATTATTAGCCTTTTTCTTAAAATAGTTAACAATATTAATAATATAAATGTTTGAAAATAATAATTTAAAATTAAATAAACTATAAATATATAAATAATAATTACTTAAAAATGTATCTACAAAAGATGAAATGCCGCTTTTCGTGGTATAACACAAATAAAAAAAATTCCAATTGATAAGAATTTATTAAAATTAAAAAATTTATATTATTTATATTTTTTACTTATTTATGAACAAAGAATGAACTTATTTATGAGATTTTTCTGTTCACTGAAACTTTAAACTATAGCAAATGCAAAAGTGAATTAAATTTTTTTAAAAAGGATGTCCCTTTATAAATCGCCTCTGCGGTACAACACAAACTGTAAAATTTCAATTGTGGTATAATGCTGTCTTCTTTACCGGTTTATGAACAAAGCATGAACTTATTCATGAGCTTTCTTCGTTTAGTGAAACTGATAACCAATTCACAAGAGAATTAAAACATTTTGAAATCAAAACCCCTTTATAAACATTTTCTGCCGTATAACACATGTTGTGAAAATTCATTTGTTACGTAATATTGTGTTCTACCAGTTTATGAACAAAGAAGGAACTTATTTGCAAACTATTTTTGTTTATTGAAGCCTTAAACATCAACCAATTTATAGGAAAATCAAAACATTTTTTGACCTAAGTCCCTTTATAAATCCCTTCTGTGGTATAACACATATTGTGAAAATTCGTTTGTTATATAATGCTGTGTTTTACCAGTTTATGAACTAAGAATGAACTTATTTGTGAACTATTTTTGTTTATTGAAGCCTTAACCATCAACCAATTTATAAGAAAATCAAAACATTTTTTAACCTAAGTCCCTTTATAAATCCCTTCTGTGGTATAACACATATTGTGAAAATTCGTTTGTTATATAATGCAGTGTTTTACCAGTTTATAAACTAAGAATGAACTTATTTGTGAGCTATTTTTGTTTATTGAAGCCTTACCAATTCATAAGAAAATCAAAAAATTTTTAACCTAAGCCCCTTTATCCAGTATAAATTATGATTAGCTTCTGTTTAAAAATATTCTATTCGCTTCTATTTATTTGTTGAAATTTTCTATTAGTTAGAGACTGAAAATATTTCTAAGACCAAGTCACCGTACCTAATATAAGGTTAGTTCTTTGGTAAGTCGTACTCAATCACGACTTGTCACAATTCGCTTGGAATCGCGAGTTCAGCAAGACAGTTTCTGCCCCTAAGGAATTTCTTGCCATTCCAGAAAAGAGTTCTAGATTCACTAAAGTAGAATGCTCATTAGGATCTGCCACAGTGAATCTTTGCTGCAAGATTCACATCTTGTCACCCCACAGATTCCATTCTTCGAAAACTGTAACTTTTCGGAAATAGAAAAAAGAATGTCGTAGATTTGGAAATAGAGTCATCACTCTTTATTTCGTTTGGGAGCATTAAGATATTAACTTTAATTTGCTTTGCATTTTCAAAATGTTGCTTTAACTCCAAGTTTACTTTTTTTCGTTTTCTAAATTATGTCAAGTACAGTTCAACGTTTGCATACAAGAAAAGGAAGTTGTTGCTAATTTTCCTTTTTTCTTTTTTTTTATGAAGAAAATTGATTTTTCAGAACCTGAAGATTGCATTTATGTGTACAGTAAAATCAAATTATATTGAATAAGAATTGTTTGATGTTTGGGTGTTTTCTGGGTGAGTAATATCACCCTAAAGTAACATGAACTATTTTTCATTCGTTACATCCACATAATTTATATTCCAATATTTAATTGCTCAAAAATAAAATAAATTAAAAATATCATTTTTGAGGCATTTAAAAATCATTTTAAGGGAAAGGACAATGTTATACTCAAAGCGCGTGAATTATTTTTTATTACTTCTAGAATCCAGCCATGTTGTACTTCAACATTTTTCTGTTTTGAAATTGAAAAAAAACTGTGCTTAAAATTATTTTTGGTACATACGTTAGCATGTACCTAGAAGGTTTGGTTTTAAGGGGAAGAGGGGTTATGTATTTTTTCGCTATGATTATTGGTCTATCGTAGTAGCTCTCCAGTCAAAAAATATTTAATTAATTCTCAAACAATTTGTAACAAAAGAATGATTTTAAACGGTTTATTGATAATAAGTAAGTGCAAACTTCAGAATTAGTTATAAAAATTGCTAAAAGGTGACGCTGCATATGGTAGAAGGCTGTTAACATAAATAAGTGATAATGCTTTAACCCTATAAAGAGTTTTTAAGATTTTTTTAAAAAAAAAAACTCTTTCGTCATACATGAAATAATGCTTTTTAGTAAATAATATACGACATTTATAGTAATAGTTTGAAAGCGTTTGGCTGAATTTTTCTTAATTTTAGCCAACGATGTCTATGTTAATGTTGAAAATGGCGTTAAATGTCATTATTAAGAAAAACCACAATATGTGAAAATGAAAAGTGAGCTAAAACTAACTATTTAATTTTTGAAAAGTTATTCCATCGCAGCATTTCCTAAAGTCACAAAAGTTTTTAAAAATTTACAGTTTTTTATGGAATTAAATGATTTTGTTCTGGCCAGAATGCTTGATTTTGGGAAAATTGGCGATTATCAAAAAAGTTTAGTAATTTTATCTGTATATAAACTGCTTGTCGTTTTAAATCTCTGATAATTCTTTATTGGAAGATGGTTTATATAGTATAGGCTTTGATTCGAATTTAAGACCTTTAAACTGTATTGAAACAACAGCGTGCAGAATTATTTTTTGTTCATTTTTAAATTGTTTATTGTACCAGTACTAGTGCGCTGTTAGTATACAGATTTTGTTTCTGTTTCCGAACTATAGCATAGAATCTCCACCTTTTAGGATTTTTACTTGCCCATGTCAAACTTTGAACATATTTTAAGCAATTTGACCTAAATATGCAAATTGACGTCAATATTTTGAAATTAATTATCTTCTGTTTGAAGAAATTTTCTTTAGAATTTCAATGCTCAGACGTTTTGCCATTTAATATGCGTGTCGTAGGCATCTAGTTTTTGAGGTGGACGAACTCAGATAATAATTTTTTTTCTTTTTCGAGTTTGCTAACATCTGCAAAAATGCAAAAAGCCTAATCTCTGTCTTGATTTTACCTTTCGTGAGTTTAAATTGATGATGATCGACTCATGAAAATTTTCTTTAATTGTCTGGAATACTGAGGGGGACTTTAAGAGATTTCTAATTGTTAAGGAGGACATATACTTACCGTCTCCACTCCCTCCAACAATGCCCAAGTCAGTTTTGATAACAATTGTCTTATAGTTTCTCTTATATTTTCGTTTGTAAAAGTAAAATTTAAAGTTCTAGTACGGAATTAGATCCCTTTTAGATCAGTTTTCTAATGCATTAATGGTTATAGCAATATACAAACCTCGGAATTTTTAATAGAAAAGTATTGATGTAATAAAATACAAAGTACTTCACACGGAAGTCTTTTTAAATCTAAAATTATATTTCTAATGGAAAGCATAAGCGGAAGTTCAACTTATAATTTTTCAACTTGGAAAATTCAGTTTTGTTTTCTTTAGCTTTGACAAGAAATAATTCTCGGAGTCTGGCAAAATATGAGCATTTTCTTCGAAATACAGCGTTCTTTTTTGTGGCTTCCACGCCTGGATGAATTTTATGCTACTGCAATTGGCAACAAGCACGCGAAGAACTTTTCAGTTTTGGTACAATTCATTTTCACGCTTATTTCATTTTTATGTAACCCAGTAAATAATGAAATGAAATTTTGAATTCCCAAACAATTTTTGTTTGTTTGGGATGGGATTCCAAGCGTTCAGAACAAGAAAATTCCTTCTTTTTTGTGTTAAGAAACAGTTATGATAACGGTAGTTTTAAGTAATCGTTTCTTAGAAAGGGAAAACCAGACGATTTTTTTCTGGTAGTTCCGTAAACTTTAATAAATCAGTTTCAGACAATTTATATTCTGTACATTTTCTTCTTTCTAATGCTACTTTATTTCTTTATTTAGAATCATAAGAATTTGTTTCAGGAATTATACTTTTAGGCTGAAGTCTATAAGATAAATGTGCAAAATTTAGCCGGAAACAATTGTTCTAATGTACGGATAAATTCTCAAATTTTCGTTTAATTTGTTAAGCTACTAAAAAAACATTTTCTTAAGTGCATACAAAATTAAGGTTCCAATATATAAGGGAATTTAATTACATTTTTATTAGTTTAAAAGCTATTTAACGTCACTTGGTTTATAACCTAGTTTTCAATTTGTACAAAACCTATAAAATACAACGGAGTACGGTAAGATTTCCTCTTACTTGAAAAAATTTATTAAAATGAAACATAATAAACTGAAATAAAATTTTTTGATATTTCAAAAATATACCATGTTTTAATAACTATTTTTAGAACTAATTTTAGTATATATACTTTACCTTTTAATCGTTCCAGATTCATTAACTAAGTTAATCTGCTGATTGCACTACTAAGTTATTATAATGAATTAGCTACTGAGAATATGAATTGCAACATTTAGGAATTATACTTTTAGGCTGAAGCCTATAAGACAAATGTGCAAAGTTTAGCCGGAAACAATTGTTCTAATGTACAGATAAATTCTCAAATTTTCGTTTAACTTGTTAAGCTACTAAAAAAAACATTTTTTTAAGTGCATACAAAATTAAGGTTCCAATATATAAGGGAATTTAATTACATTTTTATTAGTTTAAAAGCTATTTAACGTCACTTGGTTTATAACCTAGTTTTCAATTTGTACAAAACCTATAAAATACAACGGAGTACGGTAAGATTTCCTCTTACTTGAAAAAATTTATTAAAATGAAACCTAATAAACTGAAATAAAATTTTTTGATATTTCAAAAATATACCATGCTTCAATAACTGTTTTTAGAACTAATTTTAGTATATATACTTTACCTTTTAATCGTTCCAGATTCATTAACTAAGTTAATCTACTGATTGCACTACTAAGTTATTATAATGAATTGGCTACTGAGAATATGAATTGCAACATTTAGGAATTATACTTTTAGGCTGAAGCCTATAAGACAAATGTGCAAAGTTTAGCCGGAAACAATTGTTCTAATGTACAGATAAATTCTCAAATTTTCGTTTAACTTGTTAAGCTACTAAAAAAAACATTTTTTTAAGTGCATACAAAATTAAGGTTCCAATATATAAGGGAATTTAATTACATTTTTATTAGNTAAAATCATGGCCGAAGCGTTGTAGACAAATCTATTATGCCGGAGGTCGACATATTGAGAAACATCGCTGAATTTATGTAATAAATTTTGGAAATAAAAACATTCAAAAATGATCCCTATAATTTTTTGTTACCATGTGTACCATGTTTTAATAACTATTATTGGAACTAATTTTAGTATATATACTCTACCTTTTAATTGTTCCAGATTCATTAACTAAGTTAAGATTGACTACTAAGATTGACTACTAATTCATTATAATGAATTAGCTACTGAGAATATGAATTGCAACATTTTATTAGAAAAATCTTTTCTCTTTATTTAACATTTTATATAGTGGTATCTAATAAAAATCCTATCTTATAATCCAATCTAGTTATTATTTTTTTTAAATGATAAAGCAGATAATTCTATAGTAATGGGGATTAATGTGAATGATTATTAAGATGATGAATTGTAATTGGTTCAAAATCCACTTAGTTTTAATTAATTACGGAGATTCCTTTATATCCATTTAACAATATAGTTAAGGTAGTAGTAACTTCAAAGAGCATTCAACTTTAAAGCACAAAATTTTTAAAAAATTCCTAAACGAGCTACTACGAAGACGTTATTCACCGAATCTCAGAGAGGTCTTCTTTCCCCCCTCTTATGAATTTTTGCATTTTTTCCTCTTATAAATAAAAACTATTTTGTACAATACATTGTTCAGAAATTTTTCCTTCTTTAAAAATCCCTTCTTTTTTCTACGTTATTTATGAACATTCTTTAAGATTTAAATTCACTGCAAAAAAATTACAGTATTAGTGAAAAAATCCTCCAAAAAACTGATATTCTATTAATTTTCTAGCAACGTTACGGTATTTAACTTATAGCAAATATAGTTATTTTAGCAATCTAAATATTAAGAAAAGAATTCAAAATAATTAAAACAATTAAGAACAATTCTTCCAGCGGAAAAACGCGCTAAGCAGCTAAGAATCCAAAAGGAATTGAAACAAGAGAGACAATGAAAAATGAAAAAAAATGAATAAATATGACAACCGAAGCTGATGTCTTCAGGGGGTACCAGCTCCGGAAGCCGTGAAAGCAAACCTTTTCTATCGAGAGGGCACGACAAATGTCTAAATTGCTCTCTCTGCACCCCAAAGGTTTTGCCAAAGTCCAGGAAGAGAATACAATACAAAATATAAAATACATAAAGCAAATACGGAAGTATAAGATCAAGGCAAAAGCATAAGAATAATACGTGCAAAAGCTTACTTGAAACAAAAATCCAATAACCAAATTACACTACTGACTAAATTGAAATAAACATAAAAACAACGCCACCTAATTTGCCCAAAAGGAAGAGAAAAAAGACAGAAAAAAGAGCGAGAAAATAGAAATGACGTCATCGACAGAAATGCTTGACCGGGGCAACTTGATCTTGCCCTATTAAAAGAAAAAACGAAACTAATAATTCTCAATCATTTTCTTAATTTTAAAATCAATATTACAAAAATTAAAAGGAAAACCATTATTTTCTAATTTTTTTAAAAAAATTACTTGTTGCCTCTTGAAAACTTTTAACATTACTACTCCAAACAATTGAGAAAAAATTTAATTTTTGAAAATTTTACTGCCGAAATTAGTATCAAAAATACAGAAAAAAATTTATTTAGATTTAAAAGCTTTTCTTTCGTCATAAACACCAATTTTAATTTGTTTATCAACAATATAAATTTTAAAATCTAAATGTGATTAAACTCAGTAAAGTTTGCTTCAAAAAATGTAAAAAAATACAAAAGCACCAGAAAAAGAATTACCTTGCGGAATCCCTATATTCTGCTTATAAGTATTAAGGCCATTAAAAAATACATTTTCAAAGAGTTTAAGCTTACAAATATCTATCCAATAAGATTTATCAATATTTTCATTAAATAAATATTTATCAAAAATACCACTACAAATTTCAATTATTTGTGCATGTGGTATACTGGTGTCCAGATTTTCAAAGTCAAAAGTATTAATATTAGAAAGTACATTATTATTAATAAAATTCAAAACATCAACGTTACGATCAGTAACAATATTTTTCTCTTCTTTAATCTTAAGTAAAATTATTTTAAGAAAGTTAAATTTTTTTTTTACTAAACTAGAATTATAACAATTTGTACGACACGCAATAAATCTAAATTTTACTTTTTATGAAATTTAACTGTAGGAAATAAGTTTTGGAAAAATAATTCTATTAAATTCAAATTTATATTTTTTACTAAAAGCAATAATCCCTTTTCCAATAACTTTTTTATCTTCCTTTAATTTAAAACAAGTATTATTAGCATTATATATTTCCCAATAATAATTTTTATGCAAAATGTTTACACATAATACAAAAGTTATTAGATGCCTTATCAACAACAGTAATGATAAACTTATTTTTAAGTATTTTAATCTTTTCAAATCATAATCAATAATAGTACCATTAGGATAAGTACAAAACCTGGAATTAAATAAATTATATTTAACTTTTTCCACTATTTTTGTTTTACATTCTGTAAAATCTTCAACGGGCCAATGATATTTCTTAGAAATTTTAGCTGTAAAAAGATCAAGATCTCTTTTAACCGATAAAATGAAATCATTTAACGTTTATCATTTTAAACTTTGTTCTGAATTTTGAACCTCTACTCAAAATACTAATTAAGTCTTGATATCCAGCGTTCTCTAAATTTCCTGTAGTAGCGTGACCATAATCTAGAGATTAAGAAAATTCTTCTTCATAACAATGACAATCAGACAATGAAATATAATTTAAATTACGACTTAAAAAATTATAATTACAAACCTTTTTTCTAAGAGTAGAGGAATATTTATAGGCAGCAGAAACTTTAAGTTGTTTTAAAGGAAAAATATCGGAAAAACTATGATTAACCTGTGAAATCCTAGCAATTTCAAATTTTTTATCATAAAAATTAATTGCACAAAAAATCTTCAGAACTTTAAAGTCCTTTTTGAAAAGCAAATCAGTTTTATCAGCATCAAGCTTTGATTTAACCAAATCGAAAACAATAAATTTAATAAGCTTAGTATCAAATTTAATTTTATTCCCAAATTAAAAAAAGAAATTTTTAAGAACATTAATTTTAAATCCGAAAATATATTTCCCAATAATAAAAATATTATTCAGGTTAACTTAAAAATTACAAATTTTCGAAAATTCATCAAATTCAATAACTTTTTTAGCCCTTTACCTCTGCCTCTTTCATATCAATACATTGAATTAAAAGATCTAGGAAAATTAAAAACTTCAAATTTATCATGAATACAAAAATCATCAATATTAATGGTACCTTCACCATTAAATTTACTATTTAAACCAAATGGAAAACGGGTTTTAAGACTGCTAATATAAATATTTTCTGAATCAAGTCTATTATCTAAATTTTCCATAAAATCCAAAATAAAAAGAGTAACATTATCAAAATCATGAAATTGAAAATATAAAATTTCATAATCTGTAGTACCACCATTATTATTATTATTAAAATGTTTTACAGCAGATCTGTGAGAATTAATTCTCTTATAAAATTTTAAACTAGCTTGTCCAATATAACATAAATTGCAACAATAAATTATATTAATGCATTTACAAAAAAATACATTGGAATGGCAATCAATTTGTGAATTATCAGCTAAAGGACAAGTTTTGGAATTTTTATTTTTGTATTTTTTAAACTTTTAAATTTCTTTTAAATTTTTTAATATTTAAGCACAAAATTTGACTTAGTATCTTTTTATCCGAAGTAATCTCCAAGTCAAAATTAACATCAGTGCTCCTAGTTTGGGCGCGCGACGAGCCATGATCCATGAAATAATTATTAATAGTACTTTGTATATAATTAAATTTACCTAAAAGAAAATAATCAATTAAACAAAAATAAACTCAAAACCTAGATCAAGAACAAAACCCTTAAGACGTTTTTAGAATAAATCTTTAGAAAAACATTTAAGAAAACTAAGAACAATCAAAAAAATTCTTTAAATAATTTATCTAATAATTAATCCAAATAATTTTTCCAAACAGAGCAAGCGCAAAATGCAGCTAAAACCATATTTGAAAATTTCATATTAAGAAAAGAATTCAAAATAATTAAGGCAATTAAAAATAACTAGTGGGCTGCTCCCCCTTCTCGCTAACGCTTGCCAACCCCCGAAAATTGCTACGCAATCTTATATGGTTTGCTTCGCAAACAAAGCTCGCTTCGCTCGCTACTAACTTAGGTACATTGCAAATACACAAAATTCTAAGAATTCAAAACAATCATTCAAATCCATATAACAACTTTTTTTTAAAAGAAAATTACATATTTTTAGTAAATACTAAGTCATTAAAATAAATTTGAATTCAAATAAATGACATNAATTTGGGCGCGTGACGAGCCATGATCCATGAAATAATTATTAATAGTACTTTGCATAGAATTAAATTTAACCTAAAAAGAAAATAATAAATTAAACAAAAATAAGCTTAAAACCTAGACCAAGAACAAAATCCCTAAGACGTTTATAGAATAAAACTTTAGAAAAACATTTCAGAAAACTAAGAACAATTAAAAAAATTCTTTAAATAATTTATCTTATAATTAATCCAAATAATTTTTTGAAACAGAACAAGCGCAAAATGCAGCTAAAACCAGATTTGAAAATTACATATTAAGAAAAGAATTCAAAATAATTAAAGCAATTAAAAACAATACTTCCAGTGGAAAAACGAGCTAAGCAGCTGAGAATCCAAAAGGAATTAAAACAAAAGAAACAATGAAAAATGAAGAAATGAATAAATATGACAAACGAAGTTGACGTCTTTTGGAGGTACCAGCTCCGGTAGCGATAAAAGCAGAACCTTTTCTATCGAGAGAGCACGACAAATGTCTAAATTGCATCCTCTCTCTGCACCTCAAAGGTTTTGCTAAAATCCAGAAAGAGATACAAAGCAAAACCATTTCTATCGAGAGAGCACGACAAATGTCTAAATTGCTCCTCTCTCTGTACCTCAAAGGTTTTGCCAAAGTCCAGGAAGAGACACAAAGCAAAACCTTTTCTATCGAGAGAGCACGACAAATGTCTAAATTGCATCCTCTCCGTGGGACGTCCTCGTGATCCTCCTCTCCATGTAACGCAAATGCGGTTTAGCTCCATCAAAAAGTCCTCCACGAAGGCAAATTTCTCCCAATACTCGATCCAGGAGTTCCCTTGCTTTCTGGATTGGATTCAAAATTACAAGGCTACGGAGTTGAACGTTAGTAGTCGTAAGCCCATAAAATTTGGGTTGGCTGTTCAACGACGGTTATAAAAAAATATTTGATGGGAGCAAACAGGGCCGCATTTAAGCTTGGCGGGGCCCTAAGCTACTGAAAATGATGGGGCCCTTTTAAGTTCAATTCTATTTCTATACACCTAAAGTAAACTGCCGTATTTTTCATTGCTGAATATTAACATTATATTATTAAACATTTGATAATAATGCTTGATTGTTAAATATATTGATTGTGATGGGACTATAATGTAGAGCTTTTCTATTATTACACATATTTTTTGAACGAGGAAAAAAACAGAAACTCATTTTAAGAACATCATAAGCACAGAGTAAAGATTTAGTATGTTAGAAGAACCATTATATGTTCAACAGAGTTTTTTTTCTTGAAATTCTGAGTCTATGTTATTTGGAATTTTAAATGAATTCTTTTTTTTTTTTTCTTTTTTTTTTTTAAATCTATGAAATCGTTGCATGTAAGAAAGTTCGAAGATGCAACTGAGATCGTTCTTGGTACCCANTGCTCTATGACTTAGAAACATGAAATTATGAAGGTGTGTCAAAAATAAGCAAGGACTTAGAAAGAACATAAGAAAATACAATTTGATCATTAGTTTTATTTTTTTTCATAACCGCCGTTGAACAACCGACTTAATTTGAGTTTACAACTACAAATGTTTAACTCCGTATAATATTGAATAATCACCTTATAATTTTGAACTCAATCCAGAAGACAAGAGAATTGGATCAGCACCCAGAGGTATTGATTTGTTGTGAGCACTTAGAGGACTTTGTGACCACGGCAGATTTAACATGCACCAGTCACCATTTTATACATGGGTATTCTTCGGCCGGCTGGATTCGAAATCCCATTCTCACAAACACGAGTTCAGCGCCCTGGCAACCAGGCTATCCCGGCCAAATTATTAGTTTATTTTATGATAGTCATTGAACAGCCAACCCAATTTCGAGTTTACGACTACTAATGTTCAACTTATTAGACTTCTAATTTTAAACTCAATTCAGAACACAAGGGAACTACAGGATCAAGTATTGGAAGAAATTTTCGTCTTGGAGGGGGACGTTTTGATGGAACTGACCAGCATTTAAGTTACATGATGAGGAAAACCACAAAAGCGTTCCACTGTCAGTCTGACAACAAGGGGACCTATGATCCGTCTACCACTGAGGATATTTTACTTCGGCACAGTGGCTGGTGTAAGCCGAGTGTAGAATTCGTATCGACCAGTCAACACTGGGATTCGAACTCAGTGCCCTTGAGTCCATCTTCACTGGGTAATAACTCTGCAGGAGGTACCAATTTTATTGATTTGCCAAATTTTAGTCATTTTCAAAATGTAAATAGAAATTCAATCGTAATTTTTGTAGAATGAAAAGATGGAAATAAACCGTTTTTCCTCTCAATCTGCAATGATTAATCAGAAGTAACCATGAGGGTTAGTGTGCAAAATGAACAGGGGGTGAAGCTTTCTAGTTTTTTAAATACTTGTTAAATTATTAGTTTTAACATGCATACTTAAGAATAAGAAATACATTTTCAGTATTAAGAAAATAAGAAATACATTTTTCAGTATTAAGAAATAATAATGAAAAATTGTCATCAGCTGGAATAGAACCCGCGATCTCACAGTTTTGTGTTAGATTTCATAATCATCAGCCCCAAATATACACACCTGCCTTGCGGGTATTTATTATTATTATTATTATTTTTAAATTTAATAAATGAAGTTATTTGGATACTTGATATTCTTGAACTGGATACTTTAAATGCTTGACATTCGTTATTACAGAATGAAAAGCTTGGAAAGACAAATATTAGTTAATATTTAATTAAAGAAAAACCCGTATTGAAATCTAACGAATTGTCCCTGATAAATTTTGCGGCAGTAAAAAAAATATTGAAGCCTGATACATGTCCGGATTTTTGAAACACTTTCTAGTTTTACTATTTAATCAAATTGGTTTCGATGTCTTTCATCCCGCCTGTCTCATTAGTGATTCAGCATATTTCGATATCATTTTTGATTCGTTCTTACTTAATATTAATTTGTTTGCGACAATTAATTTGTATAACTTTTTTACTACATTTTTGCGAGGAGTTTAAAAATATAATATCGAGGGCATTAACTGAAGTTAAATTGGCTTTTTTTGTATGCCTCTTTTACTTACATCATCCACACACCCACACGCGACTTACTGCTTCTTAGAAACAGATATTAAATAGTCTCTTGATCAAATGATGGGACAAAATTTGCCTTTTAAACAAATCAAAAAACTTTTCTACCTTTTAAAATTGTTTATTTTTAAATAATTTATTAATACTCAAATTGTTTAAAAGATATGTTCCTTTTCATTGACAACACAGTTTTATATTTTATCTAGTCATTTATTTATATTTTTTAAACTTATTTTTTATTTGTTTTTATTTTATTAAATTAAATGCACAGATTTAAAATAAAAACAAATCTGCAAAAATTTTATAAATAGTTTCAATTTGCAATTTTAAGAAGTTATTTCGACTTTGATTTAAAAATTTGAAATCTCTATAAATTAAAAAATTTGGATGCCCTATTAACTTTAAACACATAATAACAACAAAAATCAGGGAGTTAAAAACAGAAACAAGTATGTTTAATAAACAATAAAAGCATAAATTAACTAAATAAATGAATTTTGTGTACGAAATATCATATTTTACGAATTAAACATAATTCATATTTCGGGGATGCATGGAAAATTTGGTCAGACAGGAGGTTTGAACAATATTTTTTACATATATATTTAAACATTTGTTTAGCTGATAATCACTAGATTTCAATGCTCTATCAAGCAATATCACATGTTGCTTTTGTCTATTAGCAGTAATTAAAATTACCACATTTGTTATCTCAATTTCATCCAAAATAAACCAAATCAAGAATTTTGGCAGATGGGCCTGTCAAAGAGGGAATTGAATGGTGGCCCACCGGTTAAATAAATAAAGAAAGGAGTTCACGGATTCATGCACGATTAATTTGGAAAATAACAAATTAAAATCAATTACAATAATTAAGTAAATTAAACAATTAAGCTAGTTAAAACATTTAGGATAATTAAAAGGAAAAAAAGCTTTTGTAATAAATTGGAAAACATATATTTTGCAAAAAAGAAAAGTTAAAATTAAAGGAGAAGCTCCTTAACGACAATGAGACACAACGGAAATCTCGAAACAGAGTGACCCTAAACAAGATTCTCCCACAGCCCTAGAAAGTTTTTGCCCAGAAATCAGACAAAAGGGTGTTTCTGTGGACAAAAGAGCCCACGGCAATTTAAAGAAGCTAAAAACATTTCCCACAGTGTAAATTGAGTGAGGCGGCTATTTGACTACTCCATAGAGTACCGCTTTTTAGGATCCATGGACTACTCCCATCACTGGTAGCTACGAAAGCTACAGGATATTTTCATCAGTCAAAAGTCCTTTTTATTGCTCTTTTGGTTAAAAAAGTAACAATTATTTTATGCTTGTAAACACTTCTATTAGATTTTGAAAAGCGTTCGCCAATGTAATAAAGAAAAAAAAATGTATTTTAGGCTTCAGAGGACTCCAGCTCCGAATAAAACTTTAAAAAAAGAAAGAAAAAGTTGTATCTGGGGGCCCTTGCCGTCTCGGGGCCCCAAGCTACAGCTTATTTAGCTTATACGTAAATCCGGCCCTGGAAGCAAACCTATTATGTTTAAATGCACTGCCAAACAGTCATGCACAAAGAAAAATACTATGGTCAAAACCCCTGTGGCAGAATTTTCTTGGGATTTCTGCGATAAACCTCCCTAGCACTAATATCTTTCTGCAAGATGCTTTTAATAATAACAAGTATGCATGTTACTAATTGAATTTGAAGTAACAGAAACGTTGCGTTCACAATAAAAAAAAAACTTTTGAATAAATTAAAAATCGTACTTAATTTTTAAATGAATATGTAATTTTTTTTTATATATTATTCTAATACAATGGCGAGATTCTCCCATTTTGAACGACGAAAACACACTAATTATTTCCTTTTTCGCATTTCGTAAAACATCATCTCATCAAAAAAAAATTAAAAATCTTGTAATCCGTAGCAGTGACTGCTGAAAACAAGATCGACGGCGAAATCACGCTGATTGGTCTCTTAAAAGCAAGGGAGGGGGGTGTTACTAAATGCTTGTTTCGTTTCGAGATTCGGTTGTTGTAATAAATATTATCGTATTTAAAATATAGGATTTTAAAAAGACTGTGTGAAATACATGACCCCAAAAAAGAAAAACGATAGAATCATTGTTTTAAATATTCATAAGCACGATTCGAATTCCCCATATTGTCAGAAATATATCAGGATACTTAAAAATCACGGGAATATCAATATCAATAAACTGCCGAAAATACAATCTAAACACTACATGGATTTGTGGTAGTATCGACATAAAGTGAGAGCGTCAAAAAGATATTATTTAAGAGCGCAATTTAAATTTTACGTGTAGAAATAATATTGACTAAAAAATAACAGGAATTTTAAAAATCCCATGGAATTCAGTAACATAGCACATGTAATTAAAAGCCGAAAAACGGTGAAATCGTCCCAGTAAAAGTAAATAATTGATTTCAGTTTCGAGTATAATTAAATTGCATAAAAAACATCGGGATTTGTTTCTTTTAAAAATATGAAAATAGAGCGTGGATTAACAAGAATATTGGCGCAAAATAAGCGTGTCAAAAGAATGATTTCTGGAGGGAAAAAAATCGTTCAACATTTCTTTCTTTATTATTCTATATTTTTCATTCTTAAATTAGAATAGAAAAATCAGGAACATTTCTTTCCTCTCTGATGTGCTGAAAAAGCATCTTTTAAATATAATTTTAGAGAAAATAAAATTTCTACGGAAAAGAAAACCAAAATTCCTTACTTCCTAACAGAAAATTCTCTCTGCAAGAACTCAGCAACATTCTGCGACAATGTCGCTGTGATTCTGCCACGGGGATCAAAACTACCAGAATATGGTTAAATTTACCATGTTTCTGGATCTATGAGAAAACCAAAAAGCTCGACAATTTTTACTGAAGCACTTTGGCAATGATTTTGGTTAAATTGATTATGAAATATGGCTTATAATATGTGATAAAATTTAGTAAATGTCGCAAAATGTGATAATTTTATCATGATTTCTTAGAGCCCGGCATAAAAACTATTTATTCTTTTAAATTTACTTTTCAGTTTTACATTGTCTGCTGAATGCCTGGAAATAAGAATTATAGATTACCGGAATTTTTGGTAAATCGTTACTCTATGAACGGAAAAGTTACTTTATAAATTGTCTATATTTTTGTTTAATCATCAGAATTGAGTTTTGTTTTTACCAGAAATGTTATTACCGGACAGTAAGGTAATTTTACTAGAATTTTTTTCTCTGTGTTGCCTGTCTTTTGTCAGAAGTGTGGCACAGCCTCCTTGAGAGATTTATGGCAATATCAGCTGTCTTGGTTAATGGCCCAGGAATTGTCTATATTTTTGTTTAATCATCAGAATTAAGTTTTGTTTTTACCAGAAATTTTATTACCATACAGTAAGGTAATTTTACTAGAATTGCTTTCTCTGTGTTGCCTGTCTTTTGTCAAAAGTGTGCCACAGCTTCCTTGATAGATTTGTGGCAATATCAGCTGTCTTGGTTTAATGGCCCAGGATTCACCTACTACATTTGCTGCTTGATCGTATTTGAAGGGTATCTCAATACGATAGTTATAATTTTCTCATAAACATGTATGAATATAATTTTCTCATAAACATATATGAAAATAATTTACTCATAAACATGATCTTAAATTTGTTATCTCANTAAAGATCTATCGATAAAGACACTTCTGCCTAGCTTAAGGTTATTTCAGTTTCAGTTTTGAAAAGCGCTATATGTTGAGCCACCTCAGCTAGAATTGGCATGTGACATTTTTAGCGGCAATCATTGGTCGATTTTCTAACGTTGCCATTCGGGGAGTTGTAATGAGGCTTTTTTTGTCGCAGTGTAAGAGAAATATATATATAGATACTTCCAATGGAAAAACGAGCTAAGCAGCTGAGAATCCAGAAGGAATTGAAACAAAAGAAACAATGAAAAAATGCGTAAATATGACAACCGAAGCTGACGTCTTTTGGGGGTACCAGCTCCGGAAGCCATAAAAACAAAACCTTTTCTATCGAGAGAGCACGACAAATCTCTAAATTGGTCTCTCTGTACCCCAAAGGTTTTGCTAAAGTCCAGGAAGAGAATACAATACAAAATATAAAATACTTAAAGTAAATACAGAAGTATAAGATCAAGACAAATACATAAGAATAATACGCACAAAAGCTTGATTGAAACAAAAATCCAATAACTAAATTATACTATTGACTGCCAGACACAACTAAATTGAAATAAACATAAAAACAACGCCCTCTAATTTGCGCAGTAGGAAAAAAAAAGGACAGAAAAAAACAGTGAGAAAATAGTGACATCATTAATTATTAGTTTCGTTTTTTCTCTTAATAGAGCAAGATTAAGTCTTGATCGTGTTGCCCCGGCTAAGGATTTCTATTAATGATGTCATAATGTTAACTATGACAATATTGACAAATAATTGTTACGTATGAAACATTGTTTATATGCTTCAAATTGTTTATATTTGTTCATATACTTATTGTTCATATAATTATTAAGCAAGAAATATTGTTTGTTTAATTGTTCCGTATGAAATATTGCTCCGATAATTGTTACGCATGAAATATTGTTCATACGATTGTTACGTATAAAATGTTGTTCATATAATTGTTACGTATGAAATGTTGTCCATATAATTGTTACGTATGAAATATTGTTCATATAATTGTTATGTATGAAATAGTGTTCATATAATTGTTAAGTATGAAATATTGCGCATATAATTGTTACGTATGAAGTATTGTTCATATAATTGTTACGTATGAAATAGTGTTCATATAACAGTTACGTATGAAATATTGTTCATATAATTGTTACATATGAAATAATGTTCATGTAATTGTTACATATGAAATATTGTTCATATGCTTCAAATTGCTCATATTTGTTCATATAATTATCGCTTATATAATTGTTACGTATGAAATCTTGTTTATATAATTGTTACGTATGAAATGTTTTTCATATAATTGTTACGTATGAATGTTCATATAATTTTTAAGTATGAAATATTGTTCATACGCTTCAAATTGTTCATATAATTATTGTTTATATAATTACGTGTGAAGTATTACTCATATAATTGTTACGAATGAAATTTTGTTCATATAATTGTTACGTATAAAGTATATAACGTATGAAGTATTATTACGTATATTAATAGTATATTACGTATGAAGGATATGTTCATGTAATTGTTACATATGAAATGTTGTTAATATAATTGGTACGCATGAAATGTTGTTTATATAATTGTTATGTTTGAAGTAATGTTCATAAAAGTGTACTTGATCAGGAATTCTACATAAATACATTAAACTAAAGTTATTCTTATATATTGTCCCAATAAATCTCTGTTCGAAGTTCTAATTCCGAATTATCTCCCAGACATTATTCCGTAGTTTTTTTTCCTCCCGTTTTACCAGTCGTCTGATTAACGACTTCGAAATCGATTACTGTAATGAAAATGGGAAAGTGTGTTAAAAAGAAAATCGAATCTCACGNTATAATTATTACGTATGAAATATTGCTCATATAATTGTTACGTATAGAATATTGTTCATCTAATTGTTTCTTATGAAGTATTGTGCATATAATTGTTACGTATGAAATATAATTGTTGTTCATATAATTGTTACATATGAAATATTGTTCACATAATTGCTACATATGAAATATTGTTCACATGCTTCAAATTGTTCATATTTGTTCATATAATTATTGTTTATGTAATTGTTTCGTATGAAATATTGTTCATATAATTGTTATGTATGAAATGTTGTTCATATAATTGTTACGTATGAATGTTCGTATTATTGTTAAGTAAGAAATATTGATCATACGCTTCAAATTGTTCATATAATTATTGTTTATATAATTACGCATGAAGTATTACTTATATAATTGTTACGAATGAAGTATATAACGTATGAAGTATTATTACGTATGAAGGATATGTTCATATAATTGTTACATATGAAATGTTGTTAATATAATTGGTACGCATGAAATGTTGTTTATATAATTGTTACGTTTGAAATAATGTTCATAAAAGTGTACTTGATCAAGAATTCTACATAAATACATTAAACTAAAGTTATTCTTATATATTGTCCCAATAAATCTCTGTTCGAAGTTCTAATTCCGAATTATCTCCCAGACATTATTCCGTAGTTTTTTTTCCTCCCGTTTTACCAGTCGTCTGATTAACGACTTCGAAATCGATTACTGTAATGAAAATGGGAAAGTGTGTTAAAAAGAAAATCGAATCTCACGTGTCTAAATGATAAATCTGGAAGTAGGAGAACATTTTAGAAGTGCTGTTATATATCCCGGAAGTGAAATAATTTAAGTGGATTTTTGTTGAAGAAATCTACTTATTTAACGTGAAACGTAAAATTTGGAAAATCATCAATTCTTTAAAAGCACGAATGGTTGTTCCTATAATTAATAACATAACGAAATTACATGTTTGAACTTTATTTGCTCTTAGAAAACTATTTACTTCGTTTTTCCTACTATGCATGGCTTCTAATTTATTTCTGTTCCCATAATTAATAATTAAAATGAATTTAAAAGCAAATTTATTGAACGCAAATATTTATTTTGCATTCCATTTCCCCTAAATCATTATGTATAATTAATTAGGTAATTAGCATTTGTGCGAGAAGAAATTAGCAAATCGATTTAAAAGTAGAAGCATATCATTCGTTTTATTTTGAATAATCCTTTCCTAAAATAAACTAATTAATGAAATGTAATTGATTATTATTATCAATCTTTGAATGCTGTTTGCACTCCAATTTATTTTTGGTTTTATTACTTTTATATTTACCTGTAAACGCGTAATTTGATTTTGAAATAACTGCAATTCTATTTTATTTTTAAAACGTCAATTAATATAAATGATGTTTTTGCAAATGACGAGTTAATCAAACAATCAGATTCTTTATATTCAAGTATAAATGATTTGTGTTATTAATAAAAAAAATATTTTCCGAATAATTGTTAATATGAATATTATTAAATGGTAGAACTAGCAAATAAATCGTTTGAGAGATAAGAATTTCATTCTTAGTTTTATAACTTTTATATTTACCTATAAAAGTATCACTTAGTTTCGAAATAACTATTATTCTATTTTGTTTTCAAAACGTCAAATAATATAAAAGTTGTGTTTGCGAATACCAAGTTAATAAAATAACTAGATTCTTAAATAAATGATGCGTGTAATAAACAATTAAAAGATATTTTCTAAATAATTGTTTATTTAAATATAGTTAAATGAGAGAAATAACAAATAAAACGTTGGAAAGATTTAAATTTTATTCTCAGTTTTATACTTTTATATTTACCTGTATATGTGTAATTTGATACTAAAATAATTATTATTCAGCGAATGTCGAGTTAAGTGAGCAACTAAATTCTGAAATTCAAATAAAAATGATTTGTGCAATTACCAATTTTAAAAATAATTCTATAAATAATTGTTTATTCGAATATTTGTATAAAGACGTATATCAACCAATAAATGTAAAAATTATTTTTCGAAATTAAATGCAAAATTGAAATTATAAAAAGCATTTTTCGTTTGTAGAATTATGATTTTAATTCAAAAAAGCAAATATTTTAATGCTTTTGTTCTTTTCCAGATAAAATAAAATATTATTTGCAACAGTACATAAATATTTTACCGAGACACGTAAAAAGGTTTTACATTATTGAGAAAGAGGAAAAATAGTTGAAAGCTTTTCTAAGTACTTAAAATGTTTTTCAACCCCAGCTATTTTTAAAGTTTATGTAATTCCAGTTCAGATTTATTTTTAAATATGCCTAATAATGGGAAAAAACTGTAAAATCTCTTTGTAGCGTAAACCTCAAAGCATTATCTTTTTAAACTTTATGAAAAGATTATTTTTTTTTTAATCTGAAAGGTTTTTGTTTTAATACCAAACTAAATTTATTTCCAAATATTTAAAAAAAATTAAATATTTTATCGTAGTTTTACAATTATTATTAAATCAAGAAAAGCTATGTTTTGCTTTATTTATAAAAATTTCAATGAATTACTTAATTTAGGAAACGGTTTTATCATCCAATATTGCAGGACATTTTAATTAGTCACGTCCTGAAAAATTGTAGAACAGTTATTTGCATTCATATGCGTTTAAATGCCGGCGACTTATGTAGAGTGTTCTGTAAACAGCATCCTTAATACATGTTTTTAGAGGCATCGCTATAACTATATACATATTAAATTACATAAATTAATGTGTAAGAAGATAAACATGTTATGAAAACCTAACGAGTAAGTGTTAAAAGAAGCTATATACCAAAACTAGTTTGATTTACAGAGGAAATTTAAAGACGATTAATAGAAACATGTTGGTTTTGAGCACACAAACTAGTTTTGATATTTTTAAACGAGTCTTCGTTGATAGGAATTCGCTAGATATGAATAAAGTTTTTAAATTTTTCGTTAAAATTTATTTGGGACTTCTATATGAATAAAATTTCAAGTTCTTTTTTGACGAAGATTTTAAAAAAATATGTTAAGGGACGAAATACAAAAATCAAAATATTCTTCGATAAATGTATTAAAGTGCAATCCATTTAAATGAGTTTCATCTATATCAATGAAGAGTTTAATATTCTCTTGACAACCAACGGAAATTTGGTATAATTTTATGACTTAAAATTTTTTTTTTAAAAAGTTACCTTTTTTTGTACGCCTTCACGAAGAGTTTGTCATTGTAAAGATAAAATTTTTATATAACATTTTTAGTCGGAATTTTATGTTACAATGAACAATTATAAGCTTGGTAAGGAGTTTAATTCAAGAAAAAACGGAAAAAATTTAAAAAAAACGGAAATTTGTTATAATTTTCTCAATTAAAGAATATTTTCTTTGAAAGTTCCCGTTTTGTTTTTAAGCATTTATGTAGCGATGTGTCATTATAAAGATAACATTTTAACATACGCTTCTTGGTCGAAATATTAACATACAATTAACAATTGTAAGCCAAGTAAAAAATTCGATTCAAGCTACCTTTTGGACAGTTTTATGGCACACACTGTACAAACTCTGGACCAAATTACAGTAAAAAGTTTAATTCTAGATCAATTATTGTACAATACATATTGTTTACTGTTAGATTTTTCGGAACTGAAAGTCTAATAGTAATATTTTCTGTAAAATTTTAATAGTAATATTTTCTGTACAATCACTGAATCACTGTAATTAAATAAATATTACTATAAAAATTACCATACGAATATTGCTGTAAAATGGATTTTACGGGCAAATGAATTTCACGGATGATACACCCAGCATTTTTTACCGTAAATCGAATTTTTTACAGTACATAATTAATATAAATAAATATTTTATTACCTTAGTAAAGTGAATTGCTTCATGATCGAAATGCGAAGAAAATATTCCATAAAAATCCTATAATTTGTATACAAAAACAAAAAATTAATAGCTTTTAAGCATTAATTAAAAATTAAATAAATTTAATTTATTAATTAAAACTTTTTGTTGTGTTTAAGAGTTTACTTTTTTTAATATGCATACTTCTAAATAAAAATCGGTATTTTCATAATAGGTCAAAAAATGTGAAAATTATACTAAAAGTACGTCAATTTCAAAAAATTATTTTAAAAAAATCGTTGATTTTAAAGAATTTTCGGGTACCAATTTGACAAAAGCTACAGTTTTTTTCGTCTAATTTGTTATCATTTCGATCCAACAAGGCGACTTAAGCCATTAATCCAGAATAGTGAGATTTTGGAAACTTCTTAATGAAAAGTTGAAGTATCTTAAATATTAACACTGTAAGAAATTAGGGTTAAAAAGTATTGGTCTCCATAAAATCTATTTTTACCGTTAAATTTTGTACCATAATTTAAACCGTAATATTTATTTAATTACAGTGACTGTAATTTCACAGTAAATATTACTGTAAAAATAAAGTATATCAGATTTTTTTGAAAATTTACTATAAAAATAAATTTTACGATTAAAAATACTTGCACTCTGAGTGCCGGTACTTTTTACCGTGTAGAACACATTAACTTTTACGGCCTGCTGAATCGCGTTGAAGCAATCGACTTTTATAGTCCATTTAATTTAGTTTTATTTTAGAACTGACCTTGAATAGCTGACCCTATAATGAGTTTACGACTATCGTTATTTATCTCCTTACCCTAATTTTGAACCCAAGCCAGAAGACAATGGGACTCCTGCATCACACATTGAGACAAACTAGCTTTCGTGGAGGACTTTTTGATGGAAAGAATCCGCATTTAGGTTACATGGAGTGGCAAACCACAAAAACCTCCCACAGTTACCCTGACGGCAAGGGGACTCAAACCCATGATCCTTCTACTACTGAGAATATTTTAAGTCAGCACTGTGGTCGGTGCGAGCCGGGTGGGGAGTTCTAATCGATCAAATGTTTCTGGGATCAAATCCGGGTCACCTCATTGGGAGGTGAGCACTCTACCTCCTGAGCCACTACGGCTCTTAAGCGAATATTGAATATATAATTGAATATATATATATAAGGAGATGGATGTTACAACTTTCTTGTGTATGCATACTTTTACTGACAAAAGAAAGAGGGTTCAAAGTTGTCAAAAAACATGCCTACATAATATTGGAAGGCCATTTCATAATAATTTAGAAGTTGCGACTGTTCAATTCATATGAAAGACTAAATTAAATATCATTAAATAAGATATAAATAATAGTATTAGCACCTCAGACTCACAACGAGAAAGTTTTAAGAAAACGAAGAACAAATTTGAATAAATTACCACAAAATGCACATTGCATGCATAAAATCATACGAGGATGACGCTGAAATTTTTAAGATATACGCAGACGAAAACAAATTTACTCGTTAATTTAAAAATACAAGCGATTTTAGCAAAGCAGACGATTTTTTAATGAATTAGTTTCAGATTGTTTAGCGTAGAATAAATTTTAGACAGAAGAGAAAATGGAGCTTATACGAGAACAATCATGCTATGATTTTAAAGTTGGATTATATAAAAAAGAAAGAACTTACGTGGACGTCATTTTCAGTTCGAAGATGTGATTGATATGGCTATAAATGCATTTTTTTCAATCGAGTCCAAGAACTGAATAGGTATTTCATCTTTGGAAAATTCGTTTGCTAAAGTCCATTGATGTTGGAGGGGGGACTACTTTGAACTCTCCTCGAATTTCGTAAGTACAATTTTAAGAGCCTAGTATCTCAAAATTTTCAATGAGACTCAACACCCACTATTGAATCTTAGAAATATATCAAATCTCCATGTGCATAATGGCAGAAAATACCACCACTTAATCTAAGAATTACATCAAATGTCTTTTTGGATGATAGCATACAATATCACTACTGAATCTAAGAATTGTATCAAATGATGCACAATGGCGTACAATACCACCATTGAATATAAGAGCTACATCAAATTCCAAAATGAAGATTCAAATCTAGCTAACTCGAATTTCAACCGCTTATCGTAACAATCCTAGAGGATTCGTTTTATTCTTTACAGAATTTTTTTTCAATTTTAAGTGGATCACTTTATTCTTAAAAAATAATCACTTAAAAACCTTTATAAAATGATCACTTTATTTTTATTTTTAAAACTAAGCACCCCAGCACTATTTTCCGAATTTTAAGTTTCAATTAAAGAAAGTTCTAAATATTTAATTTAGGTTAGTTTAATTATCCTTTCAAGAACAAAACTATCTTGTTCAGATGGAATCGATTCAGATAAGAATAAACTGCTAAGATTGTAACGAATGAATTTACTGAAATTTAAATTAGCTAGATTTAAACCTGCAGATTTAGTTGGTTGTTGGATTTTATAGTAATAAATGCATGATTCGATATTTTTGATTTTATTAATTGTAAACCATAATATGATTAAAATAGTTAACGGAATAAAAGAATTCGTTATCATCAATAAAATGGTTTAAAAATTATATTGACATTTACATAAAAAAATTTGGAAAAATATGAGTTTCATAGGTTTTAAAATGAATAGATTCTCCTTTAAGTACACATAATGGCTTTTTAATGATGAGAATAAATTCTCCCGGGAAAGAAAATGAACAATAACTTCGCCNATTTGTAAGTTGCATTATGGTAAGTATTTTAAAAGAATAGATTTAAAACTGTTAAAGTAGATTTAAGGTAAATATATTTAACGCTGAAACTACATTTATTTTCTTTAATAACACATTTTGCCACAATTTTGTATATTTTACTTATTATAGATATTACTACACCGAGAAAAAAATAGGATCAAAAACACCAGAATAAAATAAATTTTAACGCATTTCCGGCTCTATGAGAACACTGAAATGCTCTGAAATTTTTGTCGAAGAGCCTTGTTAATAATTTTGCTAAATTTAACAATAAAATATAGTTTTATAATATGTATTAAAGTTTTTAAATGCGGTAAAATTTAGTAATTTTATCATGAAATCTTAGAGCATGGCATATAACAACAATTTATTTGGTTTTCTTTTCAGTTTTGAATTTTTTACTAAATGTGTGGTGATAAGAACTATAATTTTGAAAATTAGAATTTCTTGTAAATTTTTTGTACCATGCGAACGGAAAAATTACTAAATGAATTGTTTAAATGTCGTATATTTTGATTTTATTAATCATAATTATGTTTTCTTTAACAGAAATGTCATTATCATACAGTACGGCAATTTTACTAGATATTTTTTTTGTGTGTATCATGTGGAATCACCAATGAGGAAGTTGGAATTAAAAACATCCAAAAATTTTCAATTGTCTGTTTTCTTTGGCACTCAAACAGTTTTGAAATTTTCAGTTCCGCCTTCCTCAACAGTATTGATTGGTTGGATTTCGATTGCTGTTTTTAAATTTTTTTTATGTTAAATATTAATTTATTATACCGAATGTGTTTATTTTTTTCTACCTCATTTTCAATACGTATTTTAAATAAAAATAATAAAGACGGTCATTATTTACAATGTGAACATTTCTATATTTAAATCACTTGATTAAAATCTACTGTAGTTTAAGCATTAATTTAAGTTAATTTTTTACACAATATAATTAATGAGGTGCTAATTAATTTTTCAACTGTAGGGATTTGTTAAATTTCGATGGCGCTTTCGTTTTTTCCTTTTTTTAAATATTAATTTACAACCCCTAATATGAAAATTTTTTTTCTTCATTTTTTTAAGTACTCCAAATACAAATCTTAAGTCTATCATTACATACTTAACATTTCTCTATTATACTCATACCATAAGATAGTCATAATTTAATTCACTCGATTTAAATCGTTATTTAAAGCACTTGATTATTAAAAAAAAAATCGTTAATTTAAATCAACTGATATTTTAAAGCATTAATTTAAATCGAAATTTTTTTATACGATGTAATTTATGAGTGTTAAATAATTTATCAACAGTTGGAGGATATGTAAAATTTCGTTGGCGCTTTTGTTGTTATTTTAAATATTAATTTGTGACCCCTAATTTGATTTTTTTTTACCTAACTTTTTTTAAGTACTCCATGTACAAATAGTAGGGGCGATCATTACTTACGTTGTAAACATTTCTATATCATATTTAAACTGTAGGATTGGCATAATTCAAATCACTTGATTTAAATGGGCTGATTTTTAAAGCAATTATTTCAGACGGAAAAAAAATTTCACAATATAATTTATATAATTTTTCAACAGTAAGGATTTGTTACATTTCGTAGGCATTTTTGTTTATTTCTTTTCTAAAATATTAATTTTTAACCCCTAATTCAATTACTTTTTCCTTCATTTTTTTAAATATTCCAAATAAAAATATTAAAGGCTGTCATTACCTACCTCGTAAACATTTCTATATTATTCGTACTTTGTTGGATTAAATGAATTCAAAGCGCTTGATTTTATGCATGATTTAAGTCAGGATTTAAATCGTTATTTAAATAACTTAATTATTTTTTTAAAAACATTGATTTAAACTAACTAACTTAATAAATCAACTGAAAAATTTTGAAAACATTAATTTAAGTAGAAAAAATTCTTTTCTCAATATAAATTCAGAGCGTATTCTTTGGTTGTGATTTTTAAAAAGACTGACTTTATTCTCAAGGACGGTTTTATCTCGATCACATTTTCTATCAACTCTATGCCAAATGATTTGTTTCGAATGGACGTGTTTCAATTACACCCATTTAGTTTGAAATTTATTTAAATACAAGTAAATTTGCTTGTATTTTATTTAAATACGAGTAAATTGTAGATTAGTAAATTTATTTAAATACAAGTAAATTTAAAACTCATTTAATATGAAGTTACTGTCTATAAATAATGAATTTAATCACAATTCATGAGTGTTCATCTTGCACGAAAAAAAAAATTCTTTTAGAATTACCATGACGTATGATGGTAACAATTTTGGTGAAAAAAAACATAATTCTGGTTAATAAAACCAAAATATACGGTATTTAAACCATTAATTTGGTAATTTTTTCATTCATATAGTAATGATTTAATGGAAATGCTGGTTTTCAAAATTTTAGTACTTATGACTCTGTATTTAGAAAAAAAAATACAAAACTGATTAATTTTTATGTCCCTCTTTATAAAACCATATTTTAGTGTCAATTCTACCAAAATCATTACCTAAGAGCTGCGGTAAAAATCACCAAGCTTTTTGGTGTTTCCGTAGACGTAGAAATACGGTAAATATTACTATATTCCAGTAGTTTTGAACATACTTTTTTCTTAGTGTAAATAAAATTTTTTATGCTTTATATATTCAGTTTGTAGTATTTCAAGCATATCTGTAGCAAACATTAAATATTTCAGGTGTAATCTTGTTTTGGAAAAACATTAAATATTATTATTATAATTTTCAAAGCTTTAATTGAAAAGTTAAAAAAAATATTAAAAAATTTGATTTCAATAGAAAAATTTGATTTAAATAAAAAAATTTTCATTGAAATTATGATTTTTGCCAACCTTGTTAGACAGTATCTTTTATTAAATAAAAAAATAAGTTCATAAAAAATAATTCAAAAAAATAATAATAACGGAACTTTTAATCTTAAAAATACAATGGAATCGATTCTAAAAGGGACAAAACTCCGAAAAAACAAAAGCACTTAAAATGCCACTGGGAAAAACTTAAACATTATTGGCAAAAGCATTAACTTTTTTTCTAAGAGACATACTAGTTATTCTGAAAAAAGTTATATCAGTTTTTACGGTGCTTTATTTTCCCCCTTACTAAGATATAAAGAGGTACTTTACGTACTGAATATAACTGAACATAAAGACGTATGAAATAAAATCAAATGGGACTGGGAATTCTTGTTTAATGAAAATAAACCGACTATTTTAAACATTATATTTTTAAAAGGCTTTTTGTATGTCTTTTAAATTATTCTCTCGAAAGTCACTCAAAATGTTAAGCATAAAAAAGTATTTTTTTTATTGTGTTTGTTTTTAGAAATATATTTAACTTTAAGAATATGCTTCAGAATTTGTAAGTTGCATTATGGTAAGTAGTACTTTTCTTCAAAATAAATAACATTGCTTTTCACATATAATATAAGTTTACACAAGTTATGTTACACACTCTCAGAAATAAAACTCTTTGAGCAGTATTTCTTTAATTTTGAGATTCATTTCGTCACGAAATCACATGATTTGAGACGGAACGCGACCTTTCAAGTATAGGATGAAAATGTTTCCTCAACTTGAAACATCCTCGTAGTGCATTATGGGTTGTGGAAGATTGTTAACGAGAAAGACGAAACTAGAATAATGATTATATAATAGAAAATTAAGTGACGATTTAAACCGAACGGCCTGTATGGGGGCCAGGGAGTTGGCCTTGTTCTAGGAAGCTCCGGTTTTCGAATCCCGTTTCGGACATGGGTGTGATTTATAAACCAGTTCTTTTTTTTCCTTTTTTTTTTTGATAACCCATATAGTACACACGATAAAGTGATTGTAATAAATGGTAGATACGTTCTACCATTGACATTGGTACAATGGTTAGACACTTTCAAAATTTTATTCGTTAATATTATTACTATTTTTTTTTTTTGAAAAAAAATGGAATTGCTAAATATTTCTTTAATTTTGTCACAATTCATATCCTCGAAGAAGTGACGATTTTTGACTAGGAGAATATACCCGGAAAGGGTTTCGTCAAAAACTGAAGAAAGTTTCGTGATATATCAAAATCCACTTTTTACAGATATTCCGTATAAGATATAAAGCGTATTGCATTTTTTATATTCAATATATGTTAGTTTGAAATTGCTTTCTCATTATGTTAAATAAATTTTACGAGAAGTTTATTATTCTAAAAACTAATTAAACAACATTCCTCAAATTCTTGGAACATTCGGAATAATGGAATGACTCATTTAAATCCCTACAATATTAACAAAAATTATGAAAATATTTTACTGTAAGTAATATATTTATCCATTATTTGTCGGTATCATGCTGTTTAATTATTATTTTCTGATATTCTTACATTTTTTATTTCTAATATTATTGTATACTGAAAAAAAGGTATGGTAAAAACTACGTGATAAAACTAATTTCAGTTAATATGGTAAAACTCTATGGCTCAGTAATTTTTATAAAAGCATTTTGGTGAAACTTCGGAATTTTGGTAAAATTAACAATAAAATATGGTTTTATGATTCGTTGTAAGATTTAAAAACTTTATCATGATATATTAGAGCATGGTATAAAAACCACTTATTCGCTAAAATTTACTTTTGAGTTTATATTTTTTTACTAAAAATGTGGAAAGAACTATTAAATAAATTGTTATTTAACGATTTTTCCGAAAAATTTCTAACAGTGTATGTATACAAGAAAGTTAAAATAAATTTGAAATGAAAAAATATTTAAAGTAAAGAAATATTTAAAATAATTTTCATTCGAAAATAAATGACCGAATATCCCATAATATTAAAATGCAAAAAGCAACTCTTAAAATAAAAAAATGGTTAAAACTAAAACATAATTTCAAGAAATGTCCTAAAAAGAGATGACTAAAAAGGCAAACGTAATTAAAATCCAGGACTTGAATGTTTTGGCCTATTTTGAATAATTTTCAAGGTTTCTGTAAATGTAATCTTAAAAGTTAACGCAAAAACTAATAATATCGCAAAATATTTTTTGCAATACAATTCCAATTAATCCGATATTATTTACTACTTTAATTTCTACAAATAATACGCTTGTGTTTTCTACAAAATGAAAATTCTTCAGTTTAATGGCAAGTAGGTTAACTATTTCTACAAGGTGTTAAAAAAACACATAGTGGAAATATTTCCCTCCAATTCCAATCCAATTTTTAAATTTATTTCTTTTTAATTAGTATTGAATAAATTAATGAATGTTATTGCTGACAGATAAGAAAGCTTTAGTTTTTGCATGAGTAAGACTAAATTGCAGATAACGTCCTTAATTTTCCATTTAAAGTAATCCATTACAGAATAATTGCTTTTATCTCAAATTAGCAATAGAAGGTGAAAGTTAGTGCTACCAGGCACAAAAAAACTGGTTATGTCATGAGAACATATCAATCAGTCGCCGCTGTAATTATTTCTGAGTCATGTAAGGTCATAATTGAAATTTCTATTAAGTCTTGTTAAATTAAAATTGTGAGTCATGTTGATTTGAATGTTAAAAATCTTTGAAATGCACGTTTGTGACTGTTTTAGTATTCTAAATGTTTGCCCTATTTCTCATTGTTGAAGTACAGGTTAAAAACAAATTGTGTTTGTTATTACGAATCTTGTAAAATATTGTAGATTACAGATTTTGAAAGTCAGTAATAGCACCCTTCAAAAGGGTAATACTACTCCTCAGTGGAGGTTCCGCAAATTAAAAAACAATGTGGATGGATATAACACTCTCAGAAATAAGACCCTCACTTTTGACGATTCAGCAATCTTCGAACTAAATTTCGTTGATTTTGAAAATAATTTTGTTGCGAAATCACGTGATTTGTGACAAGATGGAAACTCTCAAATATATGACGAAAATGTTTCCTCAGTTTGAAACTCCATCGTAGAGCATTGTGAAAAATTGTTAACTAAAATGACAAAGCTAGAAGGAATATTAGATGATCGAAAATAAAATGATAACATTAGCAGCCCGGCCCCTATAATGGTCAAGGAATTTGGTAAACAGGAGGTCCCGGGTTGAAATCCCTCAACGGGAATAGGTGTAATTTATATATCTATTCTATTTGTCGTTCCAGAGCTATTAAAGAGCCATTGACCCTGCTTTACGGTGACCACGATAAAATATTTACTGAAAAATATCGATTCACTAAGCGCAACAAGGTATAATATTTTTTTTTTCGAAAAAAAAAATAAATAAAATAGAATGACGAAATATTTCTTTATTATTGATGAAATTCGTTTCCCTTAAGAAGTGACGATAATTAATTCATCGCTTTTGTTTTACTGTAGGAATTAAATGTGGAAAGCATTTTTTTTCGAATGAAAATGAACGCAAAACAACGATTTTTTAGCAAAATTTTAAAAAAAGATTTCGATTTCCCAAAATGGGACGGTAGTTTTTAATTTTTTTTTATCGTAAAAGCTAACTTTAACCTAAAAAATAAATTTAACAAATTTTAGTGCTCAAATTCAAAAAAATATAACAACAATAAAACAATTATAATAATGTACACTGTAATATGTATAAATGCACACGGTAAAAAAATCCGGATCAAATTACGGTGAAAAGTACCGGCGCATTGCGAGCAACATCCGTAAAATGCATTTTAACCGTATAATATTTAACCACTATTTTTACAGTAATATTTATTTAATATGAGTGATTCAGTGATTTAACGGTAATTATCGCTGCACAATTTACTGTATATCAGATTTTTCGTTCTGTAACATGTCCTGGTAAAAATAAATTTTATGATAAAAAGTACCAGCACACTAAGTGCTTGTATTTTTTACCATAATTTGTTTCTGAATTTTTTACAGTGGGGGTAGACTTAAATTTTGATTGAAAAGCACGCATATTTTCAATTTTCAAACCAAACTTTATATTAAGTCATTTACAGGATTCTGGGAGACCTAAATATTGCATTTCATGCATTTTTATTTTTAACAGTTCCTTAATATACTAATTTTTTTCCTATATAATTTTCGAATTCGAAACATTTATGATGTTCTCTTATTTTAATTTAAGAACCGACATTAAACATCCGACTCAAATTTTGAGTTTACGACAACAAATGTTCAATGTTACGACTACAAATGTTCAATATTACTACTGCAAATGTTTACAAATGTTGTAATTTTGAGCACCAAATCCAGAAGACAAGGGAACTCCTGGATCAAGTTTTGGGTAACATTGGCTTTCGTGGAGGACTTTTTTGATTAAACTGACCCGTATTTCCCCCACAGGGAGATAAAAACCACGAAACCCTCTCACGGTTAACCTGACTGCAAGGGGACTCTAATCCATGATCCGTCACTGAGGATATTTTACGCTGAGGATATTTTATCACTGAGGATATTTTACGTCAGCATTATGGTCGACACGAGTCGGATGCGGAATTCGTATCTGCCATCATTGAGATTCGAGTCTAGGTCCCCTCATTGGATGGTGAGCGCTCTATCACCTGAGTCACGACGGCACCAGGTTGTTGTTTTTTTCTTTCTTTTTTTTTTAATGAAATTTGTAATTTGGACTCCAAATATTTTTGCATTAAGTATTATGTTTAATATTTGGCTGAAAAGTTTTTTAAAATATGAATCAAAATTGCCATTTATTTATTAAAATTACTTACTCTTAGTTACTAAAAATTCACATTTTCTGTTATGTACTCTATCTCTAACGAAGATTTAATTCTCTATTGTTCTTTATTGTTATAGTTCTTTATTGTTGTCATTGAAATGAAAGTTCAATAACTTGGGTAAGACTCGAAATAAATAAATAAATAAATAAGTAAATAAATAAAAAGCGCCAGTTTAAAAGACTTTGGCTCCAACTAATTTAGTCCTAAGTAGCTCAAATTCCTCCATATACCTATTCAATTGTTTCAATGAATATAATTTCTATTTCATTTTATAACAGTTATAAGTAAAACAGTTATTTTCATATTTATTTTTTACAATTTTATATACTAATGGACGACAAAACTTTAAATTAATAATAAATTAAATTTTAAATTTAAATACACATTTATACCATTTTAATCGAAATAATTTTAAATGACAAAATCCAAAATTTGAAGAGAATCTGCTGAAAAGTTCCTGAAAAAAAAAGAATTAAAAAATACAAACTCTTTGAGATAGCGAAATGCGCAATAAGTGAATGTGAAATATATATTAAGGGTCAAAACTTCCGACCGTCATTTTATTGGGATCATATTTACCAAATTGAGGTAAATCTCATACGGAGAGGAAAAAAATTCTAATAAAATGAGTACAAGTACTGTATGATAGTGACATACGGAAATGGTTTACCGGAATTTTTGGTATTCAAAATTACAGTTCATATTACAAAACATTTAGTAAAAAACAAATTAAAAGTTAATCAAATCGAATAAATGGCTTTTATACCATGATCTGAGGTATCATGATATAATAACTAAATTTTTCCACTTTTGCAATTTTATCTCCTTATAAAACCATATTTTATAGCTAATTTTACAAATAACATTATCAAAGCGCTTTTTAAGAAATAATCGAGCTTTTTGGTGTTCTAATAAAGCTGGAAATGCGGTAAATTTTATCATATTCTGGTAGTTTCGACCAACGTTTTTCTAAGAGAGGTATTTTGAAAGTCCAGAAAACAAAACTGTCTAAAAAACGGCTATGTTTATCTGGAAAAAGTACGTTTTGTGTCTGATTTTGTAACTTAAAATATCGTCTACACTAATTAATGATCAAGTTTAAAATTAGGGCCTCGTTTAGTATGCTAAAATTTGAACATTATATGAAAAAGTCATTTAGATGTTTTCGTTTTTATTTTGCGCACTTTTTTTCAAGTTAGAAATCCTGGTTAATTTTACTTTTATCATTAGATCCTCATCACCACTTTTATCATCAAGATAATTATAACTATAATACAGCAATAATACAATAACTTATTAAACTATTTTATTAACTTATTTTATAAAAATTCTCATTAGTTTGGAGGCTTATAAAGAACATATTTTTGTAGATTCCCACCAACTGTAATTTCATAGAAGTTAAGAAGAACTGCTAATAGTTAATGAATTACGTTTAAAAAACTACAGTTAAATTATCAGTTTATAATTCAGAAAATAAAGTTACTTCTATTAAACAAAGGAGTAAAACATTTCTCTTGTAATACATGTTTAAAAATTTAAAAACCTTAAAATGCTTTGAAATAAAAAAAAAATTAGATTAATATTTAACAAATTACTACATGAAAAGATAACTTAGTTAAGGGAATTATTTATGTTACAAAAGGAAGTTTATTTTTTGAGGTACTACAAGAAAATTCTTAATTGATCTATGTCTGAAATACAGAAAGTGAACCAGAAAGAAGGTATTTAAGTCTTTAACTTTTAATCCAAAAATTGAAAGTGGTCATGCTATACCATAAGAATATAATGCCTTTAATCTCAATAAAAAATATTGAAATATCTCTAAAAATAGAAAAATGGTCATGCTGAACCATAAAACAGATATCTAAAACCAGATCCATAATTTTTATCTGAAAAATAGAAATATGACGTAAAATAGAATGTGGTCATGGTGAAGCACAAAAAAGGTGCCAGTATCATAATTTTTTTTTAAAATATAAAGTTTTTTTTTTCAATTTTAAAAAGGCTTTACGTCTTAACAACGTCAGTGTCTTTAATTTTTAAATATCTATAATTTTAAAAGTATGGGAATTTAAACGTGTCTGTATAGAGCATTTAAATGTGTCTAAAATGTTAAAATGTCCTAAAAATGTCATTGTCTTTAAAATTAAATGTCTTTAATCTAAAAAAGAAGTATGCCTAAAAATGGAAAATGGTCATACTGAACCATAAAAAAGGTAATGATGTCTTTAATTTAAAAAATTAAAAAAAGAAATAAAAATAAAATATGCCTTAAAATCGAATGTGGTCATGGTAAAGCACAATAAAGGTGTCAGTGTCTTTAATTTAGAAGGAAAAAAAAGTAGAAATATGCCTTAAAATAGAAAACGATTATACTAAACCATAAAAAAGATCATAGAAAGTGGTATTGCTGAACCAATAAAAAGGTGTAAACTTTAATTCTAATCGAAAAAATAGAAATATGCCTAAAAATAGAAAGTGTTCATACAATACAATAAAAGGGCATTAATATCTTTAATTTTGTAATATTATACTAAATAACAGAAATATGCTAAAAAATAGAAAGTGGTCATGATAAACCATAAAAAGTATTTTTCAATTTAAAAACAGAAACATGCCAATTAACGGAATGCGGTCATGTTGAACCCTGAAAAAGCTCTAAAAGTTTTTTCATTTTATTCTAAAAAATGGATTAATGCCAAACCTGTAGAAAGTGAATTTACTCATGCCATAAAAAGACAATGATTTCAATTTTAATCCAAAAAAACAGAAAGTGGTCATGACATGCTGAACCATAAGAAATCATTTATTTTTATCAAAAAAATAGAAATATGCCAAAAAACAGAAAGTGCTGAACCATAAAAGAAGGCAGACATTTAAGTCTTATTATTTGAGTCACCTGTGAAACCATTAGACTGGATGGCGACAACAGACATTTTCCCCCACCCATAGAGATTTTTTGAAAGGAAGACCGCTAGCTTGATTATACAACTTTTTTTTTTAATACATATACATGCCTACCTACTACAAATTCGGTGGAATAAAAGATAGGGGGAAAACAGAACTTTTTCTCTATTATCGTCTGCTTGTTGGTTTTCACAAGAACGCAGCGCCCTCTTCCAATCTTCTCTCTGGAGGCGACAAAGGAATAGAACATCCGGTTTGTTTGGCAATGGGACTGCCATATAAATATGTTTATCTTTCTTTTTCTCTATATTCGTGATTTTTTTTTAAAGTTTCTATTCTATGATTACTTTTTGTTTAGGTGTTATTCGGTTTAAAATAATACTCAAACTTTTATACTGAAGTGAAATGTTTATTTATTTATTGAAAAGTGGAATAGTTCTTTTGTTGAAGGAATGAAATAGTTTGCTTATTGAAAAGACTAAATAGAAATATAAATGTCTTCACAAATCTAACTTATATTCGCATATTTTATACTAGCACATAATTTTGAATTTGGTTACAACAGGTGAATGAACTGGAAATTTTTTTATAAACCAAGACATTTTATACTAAGTTTGTGAGTCATCCTAAGCTGAAAAACATTTTTTTACTTCTGAGGAAATATAATAAAAAAAAAGAGTTTATAAAAGAGTAAATACATAAACTTGCCAAAAAGAAGTTTGTCAAAACGAAACGGATTAATTTAATTTTCAGTTTTGAAACTTTATATAAGTCATACATAAAGATTATTTTTGTCCGCTATTGATGTGGCTTGTTGCATTTAAGTTTGTTTTTTAATTAAACAGAATTTTAAACAAAGGGGATAATAAGTAAAAGTTAGCCATATTATTAGTGTATCTATATGGTTATCACTTTAATTTTTATTCTCCTATTTATATAGCGAAAACAATATAAAGATGAATATTTGATATATGCAATCTCTAAATACATTTACTACAATTAGTATGTAAAGAATTCCTGAATTTTCATAAATTCTAATAGAAAATTGAGGAATAATTTTTTTTATAGAAGTTCGTAACTAACTTATAAGTATCAAATATTTGAGGGAAGGTTTGAGGGAGGGTTATTAATTCCATTTAAAAACCCGTATAGTTCTTCAAACATTATATTCAAAATCTTTATTGAAAACTACTAAAAATTGAAACATACGAATAATACGTAAGAAAAACTATCATTCAAATTCTTGTCATTTAAAAGATTAGTTTAAATGGCATTTTGTAGCCCATTGTGTTTTCCTTTGAAAATCTTAGCAAAAATACGCATTAAATTTTCTTATTCAATGAGTTGGCAGCGCCATAAAGCTGCTTAACGCAAAAATATATAGTATAGCCTACCTTTTGCGATAGGTGAAATAACCACATTTGGTAAATGTGGCGAAATTTAGTAAATGAGGCAACATTTGATAATTTTATCATGAAACCTTAAAGCATGGCATAAAAACCATTTATTCGGTTAAATTCACTTTTCAGTTGCGTATTTTTTACGAAATGTGAGGTAAAAAGAACTATAGTTTTGAAAAATGGACTTTGTGGTAAACCGTTACTGTATGAACGGAAAAATTACCAAATAAATGGTTTAAATACCATTTATTTTGGTTTTATCAACCAGAATTCCTTTTAACCATAGATATCATTGCCATCTAGTATAGCAATTTTTCCTAAAATTGTTTTACCCGTGTAACAGTAAATTATACTTCTGTTTAACTTGAATACTTTTCATTATGCAAAATTCCAAAACTTTTTAATTGGTGTATTGTAAAACCTTAATTTGAATATTTTGCACCATACAAAATTCTAAAATTGTATACTTTATATATTGTATAAACTTGAATACATTTCATTATGGTTTTACAGCTTTTTTGTCGCAATTAATACTTTTATTTGATTACTCAATGTTGTAAATAAAAAGTTTATCTACTCTTGTTCAAATCTGTATATGTTGATGAAAAGAAAAACTATCATTGGTTTAGTACAATTAACCCATTAAAAGTCAACTTTCAACGTAATTTTTATTTCGTACAATAATATTTATTTAATCACTGTGATTAAATAGATTAGAATTAGATACTTTATTTAATTACTGTTCACGGTTTTAACGCATTTCACGGTAATTAGTACTGCTCAGTTCACGGTAATTAGTAAAATTACGGTATATCAGATCTCATGTTCCGTAACATGCTCCGGTGAAAATGGTTTTTACGGTAATTTTTACCGTAACTTGATCCAGAATTTCTCCGGAATGGGCTAAAATGAATTGAGAAGTAAATATAGTATATATTTCGAGTCAATGTTGAGAATTTTGGAGCTTGTTTACTATTATGTTGCTTTCATTTGCTACAATCCTAATATGGTATTAAGCTGAAACGTATTAACGTACTTCTCAACTTGATTACATGATACTATTATCACTTTGAACGGTTCAATTTAGCACCCTATTAAGGTTGCTGTAAATTTACACCGTATTATGGTTTAAGATAACGATAGTATGGCTCAACGTTGTACGATGTTTTGTGTGAGTGGCGCGATGTAAATTATACATGAACGAACCATCACTTATGATGTTTCATCTGTAATGATGATTAAAAAAAAAAAAACATGAACCACCACTTTTTACTCACATACTCTTAAAATAATTATTTTTTGTCCCTTGGGGATTGTTTTAATAGTAATTTTCCAATTTTCATGAATAAAAATTGTTTTTGTGATTAATTAGAAGCCTGTCGGTATTACTCACCAAACCTCAAAGATTGCTATGTAATTCTTTTGCTTTGCAATCAATTATTTCATCGTAATTTATCCAGAATGTTTTACAGTGTTAGCATAAAACTTTTTTTTCAATGAAAGTCGAAACGTTTCACTTATATATGAGAAATAAATGTATTTTTTTTCCCGCATCACACTTTCAAACTTTTCTCATAGAATTCCATTAAAATCAGTCAGTGAACATAAATAATTTTGCTCAATAATAAAATATTAATGTAATTTGCATTAAAAATAATACAAATTGTATAACCTTATTAAGTTCAGGTTTAAATAAATTTTTCTTAAAATGTAACTAAATACGGTATTATTATAGAGTTACATTATAACTCTTTTAGTTTCAAACTTTTAATTTAGAAAACAATCAAAATCAAAAACTTAATAATAGCAGAGTAAAATAAGAAAAATAAATATTACACGTAAGTATATTTAAATTTGTGATACACAAAATTATTTCAGAAAGAAACACAACCTTAATGAATTTAATTAATTCCATGCCGATGACAACCGAAAAAATATGGAAGTCAGTAAAATAAAACCGAAACAGACCATGTGATTTTTTCCAGCCAATAAAAACGTCTACAAAACTGCCAGACTACAATTTGAGACAACTTTGTTTTTAGATAAACTTTTTTTAGATAAATTTTTTTTAGATTAGAATTATACATCCAGATAATTTTTTTTTTCTGATATAGAAAAACATGACCCAAACTGGAGATAAAATAATTACTCCTCGGATAAAAATGAACACTTTTTCACCATATAGCAAACTAAAATATTTTGAGACAGAAATAGATAGATCTTCAAATTGGAAATGTAATTTAAAGGCGAAGTCAAACAAAACGCAAAATACTAAAAACTGCTAGAGATAAATTAAGCAAATAAAATGTCTACTTTAATTTCACTGAAAGTTTTTCTTCGTTTAATACTCTGCTCTTATTCAAACATTTAAATTTCTCTTTTAAATATCATTTAGAAGGAAAGCACTTGAAAAATGACTAAGTTGTAACAATTTCGAAATGTTATTCGATTTCAGCAGCATCTTCTGTTGCTCTGTATCAAATGATACGGGATGTCATGCTTTTAGGAAAATTGGCTTGCGATATAGGAGACGATACAATTCCCATGGGATTATTTGCCCATCGGTCTAAATGGACGGAAACGGAGGGCTTGCTTCACGCTAAAATAATCCCTGAGTTTCAATGGTACTTCATTACGCATCTCTCCAGTATATATGTTTATAAATTGATACGTAATTTATTTTACATGCATGGTGCGATATACTATTTAGCAAAACCTAAATTAAATATTACAAAATACACATCCATATGAACTCCCACATCACAAAAAAATTATTTATGTCTGATCGAAAAATATTTTCATTTTCCAGAATTGCCTTTTTTATATTCCTATATGGTATAATATTTAGCATAAGTATAAATAATGTGAAGTGCTAAAAAAATCAACGACAAGGCCTGAATGACTTTTGATCTAATGTCTGAATTTTTATGTCTTAATGGTTCGAAGAGGGTCACTTCAAATATGTTAATTAGTTAGTGTAGACAATCTTTGAAGACAATTTTTGAAAACATTTATACGATTCATGCAATTTATACAATCCAATTCAAAGGTCATGCAAATTATTAAAATCATTAATTATTTATTAATTATATTTATTAATTATTTATTAATTATATATATTAATTATTAATAATAATATATTATTATTAATAATTTATTAAGTATTTATATTCTGCCTTAAAAAATATCGTGTCTCATACTATATTTTACTCTGATCCAATATTATTTGATTTTGAATTGTTGGACTCGAATATAAAGAAACTTTTGGTGATGTATTCTGTTCATTTGTTTATTAGCTAATTTATGTATGTATACGTGCAAAATATTATGCTATAGACATGACATGGTTATGCTTCTTAGAGATGAAATTTTTTTTTGGAATTTAAGTATATAAGTTAGATGGTTCATGTATTTATAGTTCATTTAAATACAGTGCCCAAAAAAATAAACAAAACACCCTGAGTAACTTTTGATCTAATGATCAAAATTTTGAGTACTGGGACTCGATTTTTATGGCTTAAAAGGGTGTCTCAAAATATGTTAATTATTTATTGCAAACGATATTTTAAGTTACGAAATCAGACACAAAAACGTGCTCTCTCTGAAAAGAGCATACCTTTTTTTGATGGATTTGGATTTCTTACCCTTAAATATATGGGAAAGTCGCAATTTAGGAAATATGAATCCATAAATTTTGTTAGGAGAGCGGTTGAAAATGTGGACCCCTTAATGTTAATTTCACTGTTTTCCTAAATTTTACTGTCAGTTTTTTTGTTTTCCTGTTGTACTTTAATACTTAATGTTTTGTTTATTTCTTGGGCACTGTATTTAATTGAACTATAGATACATGAACCATCCAACTTATATACTTAAATTCCAAAAAAAAAATCATCTCTAAGAAACATAACTACGTCATGTCTATAGCATAATATTTTGCATGTATACATACATAGATTAAATATATACAAATGAACCGTATGCATCACCAAAATTTTATTTTTGTTCAAGAGTCCAACAATTCAAAATCAGATAATATTGGATCAGAGTAAAACATAGAATGAGACACGATATTTTTTAAGCCAGCATAAATAGTTAACAAATTAATTAACAAATTAATTATTAATAATAACATATTACTATTAATAAATTATTAATAATTAATAAATATAATTAATGAATAATTAACAATTTAAATAATTTGCATGACCTTTTATTTGGATTGCATAAATTGCATGAATCGTATGAATGTTTTATTTTAAATTTTGTATTAAATATCTCTTAAACTAATAATTGAATTTAAAAAAAAATCACGTTCATATTTCAGGATAGCTTTTAAATTTTTAAACGCAAGTTCTTAAGGGATGATAAAAACTAAAGATATCGTCGACGTTTCTTTTTAATACACAAATTAATAAGTCAATAGTTTAATTAAAAATTGTTCCTAATAAATATATAAATGTAGTTTGAACAATCACACATTGATTTGAAAGGATGTTTATTAATATTGAAATATAAAATGTCTTGCAATTACTTACAATGAAAGACTTCCTTATATAATTAAAGTTAATACAACTTTTGTGTGAATGCAAATATCATTGAATTTAATAGATTTTGATATTGAAAACTTGATATTGAAATCTATAAACTTCAAAATACATAAAGCTTAAAATACATAAAATATATCAAAGTATAAAAAATATGTATTTATAAAACCAACATAGTAGTTTTCATATTATTTTGTCCAATTCGTATGTATAATGTACACGGGGAAAAAATACTGATGTAATTAAAGTTCTGTACGGTGATGATATTTTTGGTAAAAAAAAACATAATTATGATAGTCAAAACTAAAATATACGGTATTTAAGTTCTTCACTTGGTAATTTTTCCGTTCTTATAGTAACGGTTTACCAGAAATTCTGATTTTCAAAATTATAGTTCTTATTACCATACATTTAGTAAAAAATATAAAACTGAAAAGTAAATTTAACATATTAGGTGGTTTTTATGCCATGCTCTAAAGAATTATGATGAAATTACCAAATTTTACCACATTTTTCTAAATTTCACAGCATTTACCAAATTTTATTACACATTATAAAACTATATTTTATTGTTAATTTTACCAAAATCATTTCCAAAGCACTTCGGAAAAAATTACTGAGCTTTTCAGTGCTCCCATGAAGCTAGAAATGCGATAAATTTTTACAATATTCTGTTAGTTTTGACTATACTTTTTTTCTCAGAATAGAAATTAGCTATTTTTTTGATAAATGCATTGCATGGTAATTTTTTTTCGATTAACTAATGTTAAGAAATATAAATATTTACATGTCAAGACTGTCAACAAAAAAAATTATGTAAAAATAAAATGAAGAGAAACAAGACTCTCTGTTCCGTAAGCTCTTGTTCAAACGCTAGTTTCTCGGTTTTTTTCATTTTGCGTTTCTATAAAGGAACTTTTTTCAGATATTTTAACGTACAGATATTCTTATTTATTTCATAAATAACAAGCTGCCCATCCGGTGTGGTAAATGGAGTCTTTGCAAACCACAGTTCAAGCCCAGTGTTAATATAGGTGTGTCTATGATGAATATTTTTTATTTATGTATTAATTTTTTTATTTTTCGAGGAACTTTCCCTTTTTAACGCATATTCATCTTGCATTGCTTGCACTTTCATTGACTAAATGCTGATATTTTTTAATAATCAATAATTTGCTGCATTATATATATATATATATATANGTGTGTGTGTGTGTGTGTGTGTGTGTGTGTGTGTGTGTGTGTGTGTGTGTGTGTGTGTGTGTGTGTGTGTGTGTGTGTGTGTGTGTGTGTGTGTGTGTGTGTGTGTGTGTGTGTGTGTGTGTGTGTGTGTGTGTGTGTGTGTGTGTGTGTGTGTGTGTGTGTGTGTGTGTGTGTGTGTGTGTGTGTGTGTGTGTGTGTGTGTGTGTGTGTGTGTGTGTGTGTGTGTGTGTGTGTGTGTGTGTGTGTGTGTGTGTGTGTGTGTGTGTGTGTGTGTGTGTGTGTGTGTGTGTGTGTGTGTGTGTGTGTGTGTGTGTGTGTGTGTGTGTGTGTGTGTGTGTGTGTGTGTGTGTGTGTGTGTGTGTGTGTGTGTGTGTGTGTGTGTGTGTGTGTGTGTGTGTGTGTGTGTGTGTGTGTGTGTGTGTGCGCGTGTGTGTATTGGTGATTACTGGCTCCGTATGATGAATTTTCGTCATGCGGGTCGGTATATCTAACCCTCTGTAATTTTACATGATACTCGTGAGAAATGATTTCCAATAAATTATGATGTAGTTTTTTCTCTGTGCTGTTTAAATAAATAGCTAATGGTTATAATGAACATATTTTATGCCATTTTATAACCGGCTTTGAACAGCTGACCTCTTAATTTTGAATTCATTCCAGAAGACAAGCGAACTGTTGGATCAAGCATTGGAACAAACTGGCAAATCGTGGAGGACTTCTTGAACTGACCCGCATTTGCGTTACATGAGGAGGAAAACCACGAAAACATCTAGCGGTTAGCCCAATTGTAGATGGATTCTATCTTACGATCCATATACGTCTGAAGATATTTTGCGTCAGCATTGTAGTTGGGGCGAACCGGGAGCAGAATTCGTATGAAACAGCCACTGCTAGGTTTCTAACCTGGGGACAGATCAAAAAACGAACGCTCCATCCCCTGAACCAGAATTGGAAAACAAAATATCCACGACAAATAGAAGGAAATATGCTTCAACGCTAGCGTATTTCTAATTCAATGCGCTTTTCTTTTCCTTGCACTTTATAGTTTTTCTCCAGATACTCGAATATCGATTTTTTAGAAGAATAGAGCCTCTCTAAATTTAAAGTTAAATGTCGTTACTGCATAACTTTTGACATTTGCAAGAATTTTTCTGTTTCACATTTTCACTTAAAGTTTTCAATTAGAGACGCTTCTTTGGAACTCTAAAATATTAATTTTCAAGCTTTGCAGTGGATGTTGTTGAATCTGGTACTGCACTCTAATAAATTCCGGATCAAATTATGGTAAAAAGTATCAGCACTCAGGCCGCCAGTGCTGTTTACCGTTAAATTTTGTGGAGCACAAAATCGGATATTCCACAATTTTTACTGTAATACTATTTACTGTAAAATTAATGAATCACTGTATTTAAATAAATATTGGTGTAAAAATTACGGTATAAATTTTGACGGATTGATAGGATGGATTAAAAAAGAATTTTGCTGTAAAACAGATTTTACGAATTCTGCATTTAGGATACCAGTACTTTACGTCTTAATTTGATCCGAAATTTAGTAGATAATAACGAAAATTTTACTTTTAAGTTTGCCTTACGTTACGTAAACTGAGAATTATTATAAGAGACATATTATTTTGCTTAAAAGTTATTTTCAAGCTGTTTGATAGTAACATGTGACAACAAAATGAATATAAAATTACTCTTCGATTGTATTATTTGAAATTTAATTGATAACTTGCTTGGTATGAGTTGTGAATTGAGATATGTATCATGAAAATTTTACCATTTTTAAGCTTGCCATTCTCTCTCGGCTATTGAGGTTATTCTAATTGTGTTTTTTACTTTTATTTTCTATTTTTCGTTGGCAACTTTACGTTTTATGAATCAAATCTTTTTTTTTTTTCCTTCTTATTCACGTCTGGCAAGTCTGTAATGTTTTCGAGCGTTTAAAACATGTCGACTGTTATTTTCAATCTGTATATTTTTGAAGCCAATGAAGATATAATCAAATATGAAAGAAAAAATAAGCGAAGAAGTAATAAAATATAGTTTTATAATATGAGATATAGTTTGGTAAACAAGGGAAAAGTAATTTGATCATGATATCATAGAGCATAGCATAAAAATCATTTACTCGATCAAATTTGCAATCAGTTTAGTATTCTTACAAATATTTGGGGAAAAGGGGTGCCCCTTGGCGAAATTGGCGACTTATGTTTGGCGCTATTCCTGCTAGCGCGTAACACCGTGGTAACAGGAATGGCGGCTAAAACATAATGATATTTATATAAAACATTGAAAAATTTCAACAAAACATCGGCCAAAACTTGCAATGAACCCAATATAAGCAAAATTAATAGACCCAATAAAAAGGATTTTGAATCGAAGCAAAAATTACTGGAATAGGCGCAGAAAGAAAAGGAAAAAAACAACCCACTTCTTCATTAAGCTTGAATATTCTCAGATTTAGGTGCACAGAATTAACTAATAACAGTTAGATACTGTCTAAATTTATCGTGAATAGAATCTGTGTATTCCATCGCCTTATAAATTCGACGAAATATGAATCGAAAATGGCGTTTGTAATACCGGACTAGCGGTGACATTTTTTTCTTAAATCCCTTTTTATGACTGCCCACATTCTTTCGATCTTATTGACCGAATTCAAAAGTAACGTTGCCAGCCGGTATCCAACGTAGAACTAACGGACCTCTGAAATTACATATACCGTTGAACATTTAAAAATAAAGCTAAAATCTAAACCACTCAGAATCATGATTGGGTTTCAATTTCGCCCAGATTGGCGATCAATCGCGATCACAACTTGGCGAGAATCAGGGGGCACCCTCAAATATAGTCTACACAATATTTGCTAATAAGAACTATGATTTTGAATACCTGAATTTTCTGTAAGCTGTAACTATACGAACGAGAAAATTTTCAAGTAAATGGTGTAACTTTCTTACCAGAAATGTTACTACCATAAAAGCTCTGTAAATTTAAAAGAATATTTTTCTCGGCGTACATTTTAAATTTAACCATTTATTATCAACTTAAGCAAGTTCCTGAGTGCATCAAATGGCATTGAGCAAATGTCAAAGAGAAAATATTATTATGTAAATGCTTTCAAACAAATGCTATTGAATAAATGTTATTTTAGACTACGTTGTACTAGAGCTCGGTTGTACAACTTGAAATATCGATATTTTCTATACATCGTGATAGTGATATCTTAAAATAGTAGCATGATATATCGTGCATATTATTGCCTCTTGTGAATGGGCGATTATATTGCGCCTATCAGCAACTAACGATAAATATCGTTTTTTTTTAGTAAAGTAAATATTGATCAGTGCCATTGTAGAGTTAATTGGTTAAATATAAATTGTAAAATCTTGCAATACATCATGAAATATCAATATTGTTCAATTGAATATTCAAAGTGTAGTTTAAATAATAAAAAGGTACATAAACGGTGCTAAATTTCCTCTCTTTAATTGAAGTACAATATAATTTTCGATCATACCGGTTTTTCAATATCATGATAATAATCGGTGCTAAGTTTCCTCTCTTTAATTGAAGTACAATATAATTTTCGATCATACCGGAGTTTCAATAGCATGATAATAATCGGTGCTAAGTTTCCTCTCCTTAATTGAAGTACAATATAATTTTCGATCATACCGGAGTTTCAATATCATGATAATAATCGGTACTAAGTTTCCTCTCTTTAATTGAAGTACAATATAATTTTCGATCATACCGGAGTTTCAATATCATGATAATAATCGGTGCTAAGTTTCCTCTCTTTAATTGAAGTACAATATAATTTTCGATCATACCGGAGTTTCAATATCATGATAATAATCGGTGCTAAGTTNTTTTCCATGTGTTGGCTGGATTTAGAGTCATGTTTTTAACTGTTGGTCGCTTGTGTTTTATTCTTTTTATACTGTTGTTGATATAATTTATGATGTTTTATGTATGTTTTATGTATCTACTCTCGTATGCCCTTAAATAGGGCAGGTCGAGATACAAATAAACATAATTTTCGATCATACCGGAGTTTCAATATCATGATATACCGTGAAGAAATGTCAATATCTCGCAATAAACTCCGTCTTTAAAATTCTGATTACGTCCAAATCTTTATTGTACTACATCATATAATGCTAGAAAAATCAAAATTGATCCTTTAAACATACGATGAAGTTACAAGAAAGCAGACCTAAACTCAGCACTACAGAACCCATCTACCTCTAAAATTTCAAAAACAATTCTATACATCTTGTTGCTTGCGGAACCTTTTTTTAAAAATATTATAGTGAAAGTGACTTCACTTCAATACTTAGTGATAATTAGCTTTTCGGCTGATTGGTAATGCTGATAAGAAGAGGCTATGAATATTGAAAAGAATGAAGAAAGTCGCCGATACGCTCGGATGAAAACAATCGATTTTTCACTCTTTTCTAAATAGAATAATAAGAAAGCTGCATTTAAAAATGCTCTTAAGTGGACTCTCAAACTATCACATAGTCTCCTATAATAGTTTGGAGACCAAATAAATTTACGAAGTCTATTATGTTAAATCTATTAAGTATAACAATGGTAAGATTGACCTTTGTGAAGAGTTAAAAAGCATAGCGACGGTGAGTTTTTAAAGCTGGACATAGATCGAAATGAGCGTTCGTGAAAATGGACACAGCCTCGAAATATATGGTTAAGAAATGAACACAGCTCAAAATGAGTGGTTATGAAAATGGACATAGTTCAAAATGAGTGTTTACGAAAATAGACACAACTCGAAATGCATAAAGAAAATGGATGCAGGTCAAATTGAGTGTTTACAAAATTCGAAATACGTTGTTAAAAGAATGGACACACTTTGAAATGTATGGTTAAGAAAATGGATGCAGCTCAAAATACATGGCTAAGAAAAAATGCATGCAGCTCAAAATACGTGGTTATGAAAATGGACACAGCTCTGAATGAATGTTCACGAATATAAACACAACTCGAAGTGCATTAAGAAAATGGATGCAGGTCAAAATGAGTGTTTACAAAATTCGGAATACGTGGTTAAGAGAATGGACACAGTTTGAAATGTATGGTTAAGAAAATGGACACAGTTTGAAATGTATGGTTAAGAAAATGGACGCAGCTCAAAATACATGGCTAAGAAAATGGATGCAGCTCGAAATATGTGATTATGAAAAAGGACACAGCTCAGAATGAATGTTCACGAATATAAACACAACTCGAAATGCATTGTTAAGAAAATGAACGCAGATCGAAATATATGTTTGCGAAAATAGATACATTTCGAAATGTGTGGTTAAGAAAAAGGACAAAGCTGGAAATTGGTGTGTACAAAAATGGACACAGATCGAAATGTGTGTATAAGAGAAAGGATATTTTCTCAAATAGCAGTGTCAATATTCTTAAATACGCATTTCGAACTGCGTCCATTTTCGCAACACGAGCATTTCGAACTGCGTCCAATTTCGTAACACGAGCATTTCGAACTGAGTTATTTTTCATAAACATGCATTTTGAGCTGCGACAATTTTGAAAAACAGGCACGCTGAGCTTTGTTCAAATTTAAAAACTCGCTGACGATAGTCTTTTTATATTTACGAACTTATCTAATTTTTATTTCTTGTCTAATCTTACTAATCTTTGATTTCTATTATAAAAGCAATGCTTTGCCGATGATTTTGATTTTGATAATTTTCCATTGCAGCCTTTCAAACTTTTTTTGTTTCAACATTTAAAAAGATTAATTAAAGATATATAAAACATGAATGTATATTAAAAGTTTTTTTTTAAATAAATTAAATGACTATTTAAGAGAAAAAGAGAAAATAAATATCAAAGTTAGAATAAAGTTCAAATTTTAAAGTTTAAAGTTAAAATTCGGCACATAATTAATTGAAATTTTATATTTAAGTACCCATTAGTACTATTTTCCATATTATACAGTCCCTGGCCTATTAGACGCACTATAAGATTCTTTGTAAAATTTTAATTAGCAAGTGATAATATAAAGCTTTATTGTTTTAATGCGGCGGAAACCGATTTGCACTTGTTTACGTTCGTGTATTAATACGTTCGTGTATTTTAAATACAAAAGTATTGCATATAAACTCGGGCAAAGCATGTAATTATTAAAAAACTGCACTGCGTCAAATAATTTGATCTAATTATTACAATATAATAATCTAATACCTGATATAATAAATATACTATATTTATATAATATGTCGTCTAATTTAGCCAATCATCGAATTCATATTATATATCGCCTAATTTAACCAATTGTTTCATGAATGTAAACAAGTGCAAACCGGTTTCAGTCCCGTAAAAACAATAACGCTGTATAGTATATACAGATAATTTAAATTTTACGTGTAATCTTATAGTGCGTCTAATAATTTGGTCATGGACTGTATCTTGCATTATACTTTTATATTATATTTAATGTCCATTTATTTTAGTGCGTTCTTCATTGTTTTGTTGTAATAATTTTAAAACATTTTTGAACCTGAGCAATCAATAACATTAAAAAATGAAACATTAACTTTAAAACATTGAAATTAATTCAAAACAATTTTCTTTGAAACTTTTTGCAAGAAAACGGTAATGACTTATTACGGCCTTAAAAGAGACATGATTAAAATACTTAAAGCACGCAACATCACCATTAAAGCTACATCTACGAAAAAGGTTTGTATCTCGATTTTAGCAATTTATTATTTTTTTTAAGAAACAGAATTATATTTTAAGTTTATATCCCTAATGCATTAATCATAAACATCATTTTTACAAAACTACAATTTATCAAAGATAAAATAAATTGATGAAGTTTACGTACATAGACAGATTTGCAAACATAACATTTAAATTTATTAAACATAGCGTTTCACAAATTTGTTTCCGAATTTTCTTTGAAGCTTCTGACTTTTTTTTCAACAGAACTATTTCTGTTTACATAGGCGGAACATTTAAAGATAAGTAATACATTTAGTCGCTTGGAACAGTTATTTATATTCCATAGATGAATTTATTATTTTAGGCCTAACTCGAGAAAATGGACTTAGCTTGAAAAAATAAACTTATAACTCAAAATATGCAATGAAGAAAATATGTTAAGTGTGAAATATGTATTGAGGAAATGAACATAGATCAAAATTAGTGCTTCAGGAAATGGTCGTAGTTCAAAGTTAGTGTTTAAGGAAACGGACATAGCTTGAAATACGCATTGGAGAAATAAACATAGCTTCAAATTAGTGTTTAAAGAAATGAGCATAGCTTGAAATACGTGTTGACGAATTAAAAATAGCTCCAATTAAGTGTTTAAGGAAATGTACATAGCTCAAAATATGCATGAAGTTTTAAAAAATAAACTTATAAGCCAAAATATGTTACTAAGAAAATCTATTAAACTTGAAATGCGTGTTGCTCATAATTAGCTTTAAAGAAATGAATATAGCTCATAAATAGTGTTTAAGGAAATGGACATAGCTCAAAATTAGTGTTTAAGGAAATTAACATAGCTCGAAATTTAAGAAGAAAATGGACATAGCTTGATATGCATTTTTGAAAAATAAAATGCATAATGAGGCTCGAAATACGTAGTGAAGAAAATATTCTAAGCTTGAAATACGTGTTGTAAAAATCAACATAGCTCAAAATTTTGCAGAAAACTAAACATAGCTCAAAATTAGTGTTTAAGGAAATGGACCTAGCTTGAAATACGTGTTGAAGAACTAAACGTAGCTCAAACTTAGTGTTTAACGAGATGGATATAGCTTGAAATATGTGCTGCTGAAATGAATGTAGCTCAAAATTAGTGTTTAAGATTAATTAGTGTCAACAATAACATTGGTATTTTTTATGTTTATTCTCAACGAGTTAGTTACATTTCTGTATTAATTTTACTTTTTAGTACAAATTTTTTTTCAAAACAATTTTCTTTTATTTCAATTACCGTTGATTTTAAAATTATTCAGTTTTATAAAAACACGTTTTAAAAGCATAACTATAAACAAGATTAACAGGCGGTTGTAGGCAGCCTTACAAATAATAATTTGGTGATGTAGTTTGCTTTTGCAACAGAGATTACTTTGATCATTAAATAACCTGGCATAGCAAATAAAATATAATTAAGTACAACAGAACCTGAGATAAGCAAACTTTAGTCAATGAGAAGATTCTATTTTTAAAATATGTCTCTGAATTTAAACTATAATAAGAAATATAATATATAATAAGAAATAATATAATGCAATATATAAAATATAATAATAAATATACCCCACAGAAGAGGATTTGTATTCTTTTAATGCCATAGAAATAACAAAAACTATTCAAGCACACCATGAAATATGATTCAATAGAGGATACGACACCAACCAACCAATAATAAATATAAAAGTCGAAAATTTGAGATTCGTAATTTGTTTACAATTTTATTCCTTTAGATTCAATTTGAATCTCTTAGAGCTTAAGGTATTCCAGCAATCCAGTATACAGACAGAGACCCACCATTCCTTATATTCTTACATGTATAGATTATCCCATGGCCATCTCGGTGGCTTTACGTTATTAGATTAAGCGAAAAAGATTTTTAGTAGTCCGTCCCATGAAAATATAGATTAAATGTATTCAGAATCATCTGGCATGAAATTGTTGGCTCGAGGCAACTCATGATATTTAAAATTTACCACAAGTAACTTTCTCCCTTAATTTATATCTTCGAGGGGCTGTAAAATATCTATCATAAAAATATGCATTATTCGGTGCAGCTGCAATCGGCATCAAATTAACTCATAAACCATTTGGTACCTATATAACGCTATATTTGGTACCTATAAATATTGATCAATTATCATGATGTCAGTCCTACTTATTACCATTAAGCATCAATAATAGTAAGGCGACTTTTTACTCTTTTTAGGGATTAGTGCCATTTCTCCATTTATTTTTCTTTTCCGTACATAGCTTATTTGTTTTTATTTCAATTTGTAACTGTTACTAAAATTAATTGTCATTAATGTCAACAATTTGGCGTTTTATTACGTTTTTCCTCAGCCAATTAGTATCATTTCTCCCTTAACTTACTTTTCAGTTCAAAATTTTTTTAAAAATTTTAATTACCGTTGATTTTAAATTACTTAGTTTAATAGTAGCACGTTTTAAAAGAATAAACTAAACAAAATAAACACGTGGTTTCAGATAACCTTACATTTATCTGATAACGTAGTCGGCTTATGCTATCACGATCACGTTGACTGTTTAGATAACCTGGCACAAAGAAAAAAATAAGTCTAACAAAAAGCCCAAGAAACTAATTTGTACGCTAAGTATATTACGTTGTACGCTAAGTATATTTGGTACCCATTAAAACTGCAACAATTACCTTGATACCAGTTGGGCTATTTTCCAAATTGAGTATCATTGCTATCAATAATAGTAAGCCGACTTCTTACAGTTCCCCGTACCGAATAAGTTCATGTTCTCCATAAATTTTACTGTTTAGTACATAGCTTATTTTTTTATATTAGTTCCTATTACCAAAATTAGTTAAGCATCATTGATGTCAATAACATATTGACGTCATAACACTTTTTAACCTCTATGAAATAAATAAGTAAAATTTTTCCTTTAATTTAGTCTTTTTGAACATAACTTATTATTTTAATTCAATTTGTAACAGTAACAAAATTTAATTATCCTTTGTGTCAAGAATAATATTGGCGTTTTTTTTAAACATTTATCCTCAACGAGTTAACACCATTTCTTCCTGAAATTGTTTTTTAGTACGATATTTTTTTATCAATTGAATTATTGAATTTATCTGACTCCTTGTTTCTGACATCATTGTTTTTAAATTATTTAGTTACATAAAAACATGTTCAAAAAACACAACAATGAGCAAAATAAACACGTGGTTTCTGATAACCTTAGAAATACTTCTTTAGTGTTGCAGTCCGCCTATGGTATAACAATCATTCAGATAACTTGGCACAACGAATAAAAAATAANGATGCTGAACATATTCTTCTTCATTGTAGTCTGTATGCGAGTGCCCGAATGAATTTTAAAGACTGATTTGAGACGTCTTTCTATTTGTTGGCCACCTGTCTTATCAGAACTGGTCAAAAGTATTGAAAGTCTTGCGGCCTTGCGGAATTTTGTTTTTAATGTAAATTTGTAAATTTTTCTTCTTTTGTTTTCTACTTACAACTGTAAGCCTCATGCTATACTTTGTGGTGCATGAGGAGTTTTAAGTCGTTTAAATAAAAAAAAAATTTAAAAAAAAAATACTAAATCGTTAATGGTTTATTTTAAGACAATGGCTTCCGCTAAACCAATGAGAAAATTCCACATCCTAAATGTTACCTAATTTAGAAATCTAATTAAAAATCAGGCCTCCTAATAAGTTTACAATTGTACTTATTCTGCTTTATGTTGAATTTCGTATTCTTAGATTTGAAGGGATTTATGTATAGACTATGTCAACCTTCATCTATCAAAGATACCTCATGATAGAATTGTGTTAATATGTCTTATATACTAGTGATTTGGTATTTAATATTTATAGTGGTAGTTACGCCACATTACTCCCCTTTCAGAATTTTATCTGTGATAGAATTCGATGAACGATTACCACTAGTTGATTCATTCTTTTTATATATTTATATCATTTTCGCTCATTATATTTTTCTTCTTTATTTAAAGCATTTTGCTCATTAATTTTTCTTATTTTTGTTTATAGCACTTTACCCAATTTTCCCCCCCTTCAATATTGTTTATTAACCGGGAGATTTCATTTTTCTCACCGGATTTTTTTTTCTTTTTTTGAGCAGTATATTTTTAAGCAAATCAACTGTTTAATGCAGATCATCCATCAATATTGGCTAGTTCTTATCACGTCCGCAAGTTTTACCATGAGGAGATATATTTTATTGACTATGTCAACCTTCATCTATCAAGAGGTACCTCATGATAGAATAGAGTTAACATGTCTTATATACTAGTGATTTGGTATTTAATATTCGTAGTGGTAGTTAAGCCACAGAGTCAACCGTCAACCCGAAATCTGGCATACAGATGCACACATATAAACTCTTTATTTTATTACATAGATTACGTGAAATACGATTTTTAACTCATGTTTGAATTTAAAATAATAGTTTTAAATGCTCAATTTTACTATATCATATCTATTGATGAGAGATAATTTATGAAATCTTGTGTTCATAAAATTTAATATAGTTCCACAAATACGAAATCAATAAATCCTATACAATTTGAAACAAATTGATTTATTTCAATACATTTAATTAGTAAAATTCACAGCAGGAGAGTTTCACACAATTAAAGTAATAAATTTATTTATTATTAATAATAACAGACGATCATTAAAAATAACCTTGTTAATAATTACATTGACCAAATTTTATTGTTAATTATTAATAACCACCGGTAAATAAAGATAGATTAGTCACTTTCACCTATTTACCTCGTTATTACTATTAAAAGCCGACGATAATATTAAACGAATTTTAATACTTTTACTATGTACCTTAGCATATAACAGAACATATAATTTTTTTATATCTATGTATGTTATAAAACATGTAATTATGTTCTGTTATATATCATACAAAGGAGAATTATTTAAAAACATCAACGACAACAAGCCAAACGAAACGACAACAAGAGAAAATTATTTTTAAAAAAATTGTATGATGTTCCACATTCAATGTGATACTCATTTATTCCATATTCTGTGATATTCTATTCTATATTATGTGATATTCTATTCTATATTATGTGATATTCTATTCCATATTATGTGATATTCATTCATTCATTTAAGATAATATATATTGAAGTGATAATAATGAAAATATAAATTTAATTGAAGTGCATTTAATTAATTTAGGAAGTTAATTATTTTAATTTATTATATTTTCTCCCTTTGATTTATATTTGTAAGAATACAAGATAAGTATAAATCAAATATGACAAACATATTTACAACAGTAAATAATAATAATGCAGAAAGTACAGCAGTAAACAATAAAAATGACTGAAACTTCAAAAAAGTCCGAGAGTGTTTTACTCCATTTACATAGAATTAGTTCATTTCGTCCTTTCATTTAGTTTTAATCACATTTTTTTTAAAAAAAAGAAAAGTAAATTACTCGTAAAACTTAATTTTCGAAGGTTATACGACCGTGAAATACGTTAGAATTAAATTCGACATCAAATAGTTTCGGTTTTCTTCAAACTTATCTAGGAAGAAAGTGTTTTTATCAATGAGAAACGTGTGAAAATATTACATTTCTTTCTCAAACTTATCATTCCTAATCCACGAAAAATCTGAACCTTTTTTATCTTCTCACGCAGGTGTAATGCAGGGAGGAAAACTTCAAACAATCCTTTTGGCGTTATTCATTGGCGAGAAACGAGTATTTTCATCGCCACCTGTAACCCCAAAAAACACCTAAGCAACTAGCGATAGTTCTCTTCATTTCAAATCATATCTACCGCATGTTAGCGATAGTTGAAATCGTTTTCTGTTTACGGAATCATCGCATGTGACTCACGCAAGTGCAATTTTCTCTGATCTAAACGGGGGTGAGTGGACTTGCACTTGAAAACAAAAAGATAAATAAACAAGAGCTAGTGCTTCGAAAAGAAATTTACGAGTGTTTCATTTAAAATCGTTGTCATTGTTTCTTTTCCAACTTTATTTTATTGTTCATCAGAAAGAATTGAAAACGATTCTTAAAATTGTCACCGGAAGTGCGAAACTTCCGAGTTTTGACAAAAGTGGAATAAAGTCGGTGAGCGTTTTAGAGAGCGAATATTCGAATGAAATACGTACCGGCATTGAGTATTTTGGTTTGGTGTTGTGAATTTATATTTGGGGATGGGGCAACCAAGTAAGGTGCAAACAACTCTGCTCACCCCTGTTGATGTGGTTAAAGCAGAGTGGTTATCCAAAGGAAATAACCGAGATCCTGAAATGTTAGCAATCAAGCCACCGAGGCCAAAAATAGTGGAATTGGCAAAAGATTTACCAGAATATATTATTGACCCTGGAACTAAAACAACTTATGTAAAAGGAAAATTTCTTGGAAAGGTAAGAGCAATTGTTTTTTTTAATTTTTTTTTTAAATTGATTAAAAATTAATAAAGCAATATTTTTTGAAAAAAAAATTATTCATTTTTTAAATTTTTTTTTAATTTTAGAAATTAAATTTGACTCAAACTTGTTGAAGTTAAGGATTTCCATCTTGATTTGAAAGTTTTGTTTTCTAGTTTTATTCTTGTCATGATAGAAAAAAATATTTATAAATTATTTTCTCTTGTTAAATTATTTATCCTAATACCCTTAGATAATAGATATTCTAATAAGTTTATATCTGGATCAAATTAAACTAGATAAAAATGTGTCGAGTTTGTTTTTTATCGAAAAACATGAATGATCACTGTTAAAGTTACATTGTTATTATCAATTGTGTTATTATCAATTATGCTATTATCAATTGTGTTATTATTAATATAAATTATTAACTGTTGAAACTTATAGAAAAAAATATCAATAAATTATTTTTTCTTCGAAAGTAATTTATGCTAATACTCTCTGAAAATAGATATCCTAATAAGTTATCCTAATAGATATCCGAGAAATACAAGTATCAAGTTTGTTTTCCCTGAAAAATACAAATGAGTCACAATTAAAGTTATATAGTTATTATTAATTAAAGCTGTAATTAATAAATAAATATTTTTTATTAATAAAAATATAAAATTCAGAAATAATATTCCACACAAATGTGTCAGAATATTATTTTTATCAGGAGTAACAAATTAAGTTCCTATGATTGTGTCTAGTTACATATTATTTTATCCAAGCAAAATGAATGAGTCACAGTTGAAGTTACCCTCGTTTTCATTTTATAAGAATTATTGAATTAATAAAATAATTATTAGTTGTATTTATTAGAAACGATGTAGACAAGGTAATAATTTTGAAGGTAAAAAAAATTATAATTATAATTAATCCAAAATTTTCAGTATGTATGTAATAAATGTTATACGATTTTTTTTATTTACTATTCAATTATAACCATTTATTTAATTATGATTTGAGCTTAAAATAAACATTTAAAAAACATTCCATGAAAGTTATTTCCCTTTTTCGTATAAAGATGTTTCGAGACGAATACGTCATAATCTTTTCTAGCTTCTTTCATGTTAATATTATTTAAAGTTTGCTAACTTGTTATTTAAACTTATAAAAGCATAATACTTAAAAGATAGTTTTTCCTCATTTGAAGAAGATACAAAAAAAAGTTAACGACATTTATAATTTTTAACTAACACTTTTTAAGGTAAAATTAGCTACTTGTCATTTAACCACAATATGTTTCAATCAAGTTTTTCCACATTCGTCGATAACATTACTAAAACTTAAACAGCAATTTGTAAGGTCAAGGTTAATATAAGATTGATTTAAACGCGTCTTCTTGACCAATGCAATGTGTGTGCGTAATAGCTTTATATTCATTCACGAAATTACATGAAATAAGTTTGATATTTAACCACAAACTCAATAGCTTTAGGAAAAGTATTACGTGTTCGTGTGGTTCGTGTTCGTTACGTATTCGTATATACGTATTCGTATTCGTATTACGTATTCGTATATCGATAATGTGGGGGGCGGACCCGAATTTCTCCTTAAGTAACCCTGATTAATAGTAACCATTAATGTTAAAAATTATTTAAGAATCTTTTCGAAGTATTATATGAATTCTGTTTGGGGAAACTTTAAATATTTCGAAATCAGTTTTCTTTTTATATACTATTATTATTACTGTTTGGAAATAAATTCGAACCTTTTGTTGTGGAACAATAAAAGGATTGTTTGATTGTTAAAAAAAGAGCAGTAATTTTTATATAAGAAATATATATTGTTTTTTTTTAATAAAAATTGTATTTCTAGTTGGTAATTACATAAAATTTCGCTTCACGATAAACAAACATCATTTTTAAAAATTTGTTATTTTTTCTTTCTTTTAGCTTATTATTTTAACAAAAAATAATTATTGAAGTAAAATTATTTCATACATATACATATGCATACTACAAAAGTAAAGGATAAAGGAACTTTAAAGCATGTTATTGTTTTGAAAATGAATTGAAATTATTTTTATAATGTAAGGGCAATCTGAAATTGCTTTTGTTTATTTCAATTATTTAAAAATCGTGTTCATTATTTTTTAGTTAAACATTCCATTTGAGATTATTTTAGTGTAGGATTTCAATGTCTTTGCTTCATTTTGCGTACCAAGATTTTAAAACTGATTAGAGCGAAAAACATTAAAAATAAGTCTGTAGAGTTAAATTTATTAAAATATTTACAAAATTTTAGAAATGAAAATGCTTAATTAATGAAATTAAAATTTCTTTGCCATTTTTTTTCTAAATACGGATTAAATTTGTTGCTATCTAATATCTTGAAAAGTTATTATTTCTTTTTATAAAAACTTTATTGCTTTCAGAATGAGTATTTAATGTGTTCCGCTTAAAAAGATTTTTCCATCTATTCTACATGCGCGTTTGTATTAGTTGAACTATAGCGATCCCTTCAAATTCACGTGNAGCTTCTTATTATTTGAAGTTTGCTTACTTGTTATTTAAACTTATGAAAAGGTAATTCTTTAAAGATAGTTTTTCCTCATTTGAATAAGATACAAAAAAAAGTTAACGATATTTATAATGTTTAACTAACACTTTCTAAGGTAAAATTAGCTACTTGTCATTTAACCACAATGAAGTGCTTTAAGCAAGTTTTTCCGTATTCATCGATAATATTATTAAAACTTAAACAGCAATTTTTATGATCAGGGTGAATATAAGATTGATTTAAACACGTCTTGACCAATGCAATGTATGTGTGTATAAAAGCTTTATATTCATTCCAAAATTGCACGAAATAAGTTTGCTATTTAACCACAAACTCAGTTGCTTTAGGAAAAGTATTACGTGTTCGTGTGCAAGACAAAAGTTGATAGCATGATAGCAATAACAAGCGGTAATACAATATATATATATATATATATATATAATCAACTTTAACCATATGGGGAAGTATCCGTTTTTTTCTGTAGATTAATTACTGAGGAGCCGTTTTAACGATAATGTGGAGGGTGGACCCAAATTTCTCCCTAAGTAACCCTGATTAATATTAACCATTAATGTTAAAATTTGTTTAAGATTCTTTTCGAAGTATTATATGAATTCTGTTTGGGGAAACTTTAAATATTTCGCAATCAGTTTTCTTTTTATATACTATTATTATTACTGTTTGGAAATAAATTCGAAACATTTGTTGTGGAACAATAAAAGGATTGTTTGGTTGTTAAAAAAAAGCAGTAATTTTTATATAACAAATATATATTGTTTTTTTTTAAAGAAAATTGTATTTCTTGTTGGTAATTATATAAAATTTCGCTTCACGATAAACAAACATAATTTTTAAAAATTTGTTATTTTTTCTTTCTTTTAGCATATTACTTTAGCAGAAAATAATTATTGAAGTAAAATTATTTCATGCATATACATATGCATATTACAGAAGTAAAGGATAAAGGAGCTTTAAAGCATGTTATTGTTCTGAAAATGGGTTGAAATTATTTCTGAAATGTAAGGGCAATCTGAAATTGCTTTTGTTTATTTCAATTATTTAAAAATCATGTTCATTATTTTCTTGTTAAACATTCCATTTAAGATTATTTTAGTGTAGGATTCCAATGTCTTTGCTTCACTTTGCGTACCAAGATTTTAAAACTGATTTGAGCGAAAAAAATAAAAAATAAGTCTGTAGAGTTAAATTTATTAAAATATTTAAAAAAGTTTAGAAATGAAAATGCTTAATTAATGAAATTAAAATTTTTTTGCCATTTTTTTCTAAATACGGATTAAATTTGTTGCTATCTAATATCTTGAAAAGTTATTATTTCTTATTATAAAAACTTTATTGCTTTCAGAATGAGTATTTAATGTGTTCCGCTTAAAAAGATTTTTCCATCTATTCTACATGCGCGTTTGTATTAGTTGAACTATAGCGATCCCTTCAAATTCACGTGATTTGTAGAACATAGGTGGCCTTATGCATCTCACGTTTTACGGATAGTTTTGAATAAACTACCGTATTTATTATCACATTCAAAATATTTTCAGGTTGTTTATTTTCGCATTGGTTTTCTTTCTATTTTATTTTCTCTTGTTGCCTGTTAATAGCAATAAATGCGTGTCATTGACGTTTTTGCTCAGAATTAAAAGAAAAGAAAGAACAATAAAAATTTATGTTCCATGCTTAATATTATTGGAATTTCCAAATGTACGTACTTGATAAAATATTTATTTCATTATTCATATACTGTTAGAAATTTCACAGAAAAACGGTTAAATGGCAATTTATTTAATTGTTATTTTACCATATATAACCAAAACAGTCAAATAACTATAAATATGATGGTATTCAAACCGTTAACTGTGAGAAAAACTGTTTATTAATGGCTTTTCACCTATTACGGTGACACAACCAGAATTTTATCTTACCAACTAGGTCCACCTAATGAAGCTTCCTAGTTCTTTGCAACTGGGTACATATTATAGCCAAGAGGGCTAATTTGTCACTCTTATGATCGACAGAACCAGTGTTCGAGTCCCAACGGTTACACCACAATATTTCCTGCTTTCCCTTCAACACACGAAGAGTTTCCAGTGTCCTGCACTCCCAAATTTGCACTCCCAAAAACCCTAAACTATTAAACTATTAAAAACCTAAACTATTAAAATACGATGCTAGCATACACGCACAGATGGCAAGTCCATAAAGCTCCTAAACTATTTAGTTAAATTTCTTTTTTATGGTTTTAAAACCAAGCTAGTTGTAAATAGTCAAAAAACCGTTGTTTTCATGGTTTTTAAACCATACCAGTTGTAAACGATTTCAAAACCATGAAGGTAAAAAATGTTCCTTATAAAAAACTTTACGGTTAAATGGATGGATTGACTGTTGTCGGCTATTTTACTATAATTTTTAAATGAAAATTTTGACACATGTACTGGCCGAAGCTTTAAGGTCTTGTAAATTGTAGAATTTTTATTTTTACAAGTCTTTTTCAGATTTAATAAATTTTTAAGCCTTCATGACAGTAGTTGATATCATTTTTACGTAAAAAAAAAGAGAAACTTGAAGGTTTTTAAGTTTGTTTGCATTGAGTAAAAAACTTATTTTTATTAATATGGTGTTGATTTTGTAGCTAAATACACAATAGAAAGAAAGAAATTATTAAAATTAAATATTAAAAAATTCTAAATAATTAAATACTTTAATTAAAAAAATTTCACGAAATTGCTATTGATATGAAATTTGGCCCCATATATTCATTGTTTTTTTTAAAATTACAATTCTGCTCATCATTTTTTGTAAGTATTAGCTCGGAATTTAACAACGATTGTACAAAATAAAAATAATTAAAAGTAACAATATAATAGACCATAAACGATGAATCGGCTTATGATCCGATGAAATTATTCAAAAAAATCTTATTTATTCTTAATCGTCATCCTTATTTTAGATAATATAAAAAAATGACCTAATATCATAAAGTATAAATCATCAAGGAAATCAATCACATTTTGTGCCATATAATAAAAATGTCTCAATCGAAATATCTGATTAGGAAATAAAGTTATAAAAACAAATAATACTTATTATTGTTTTTGTTGTTAAATAATGATGGATGATATTGGGTTGTAATAATTAGTGTGGAACACCGTAAAATAGTCCATTCCAACACTCTTGTAAACTTGCACACCATCGCGCTTCCTATTATTTCTCAAATTAACCATTTAAATAGACTATTAACATTCGTGAACAAATTGTTCAAGCATTCGTATCTCAATTTACTAATTACGTAGATGGATCACAGATTAGTGTTGTTTATCATTGCATAAAAATGTAGTCTAATATCTTGTTTTGGTTGACTTACGTGAGAATATACACGCAGACGACAGATACAATGTTTTCTTTTTATGAACGAAATTTGTTACACAATATCAATGTTTTAAAGTTTATTTGATTAGTTATTTTTTTTCAATACTTTTTATTTGTTTAAGCCACTAATTTTGACCTGCATTATTTGTAAAGCAACTTATTTTTTAATTAAAACATTAGAAATAAAAACACATTTTGTTTAGAACTCGTAATTTTTGTAAAAATATTATGAATTTTTTTAAGGAAAGTTAGAAGTTAAGTAAATCACTCTTCATCTTTTTGAAAATTTAGAATTTTGAAACAGCAAAATGTTTTTGAAATTTATTGAAATATCGTAATATCGAAATATTTCGAAGTATCGTAAGTATGCGTTGAAATATACAATATTAATTTCAGAATCGTTTAAAAAAATGTTACAACTGTACAACAATCGACCAAAAAATATCAAAATGTTTCTATTTACTACATGAATCTTTTATCTCACAGACTTTCTGTAACCACTATTATAGTTATTTGTTTACAAACATTTCATGAAAAATCACAAAATTCACAAAAAATCACAAAATTCACGAAAAATCACAAAATTCACGAAAAATTGCTTTGTTTCCTTTTTTTTAGCTTGAAAATATTGTTTAGCCATCTATTAATTACTATTATTTGAAGATTATCTATTTGTCACCTATTAGATAACATTGATTAAATTAATTATATCGTAAGTTGACCTATTTTATGATAAACAACTATTTGCAAGTACGAATAATTGTTTTTCTTAACATCAGTCACTGCGGCTCAACGTCATTACTTAATTCATTTCTCGGAATGTTACTTAATAACAAAGTTATCAATAATTGTTATATTGTCTTCTTTTTCGACTACTTAGAATCTGTTGGAGATAACTTAGGAAAATTTTCGAATCTTTATATATATTGCTTAGTTATTATTAGAAAAAGATTCGAAAGAGATTGATAATAAGTTAATATTTCTTATAATTGTTTATAAGAAATATATTTTAAAGAAAACATTTACTAAACATTTAATTATATTTTAGGAAAAATTTAAGAGTACTGCAATAAAATGTTTCGATGGAATTTACACCCCCAATGCACACTTGGAGAATTAATTTTCGTCAATATAGGCTTCTGAAGGGTAGATTTGTAGGCCACTTTTCCAGGGGCACCATTTTGGTGGGCCAACATTGCTCCCACAATAAGGACAGATATTACAGAGAATAAAAGAACATCCGTGCCTTGCCCGATATTCGAACCCAGAACCTTTCTAATGCAAAGCCAGTTGACTGACCCCTACACAGGCCGGTCGGCGTAATTAACGTAATAACGTATAAAAATTCTCGAGTACTTGCTTTAGAACTGAAATAATTTTCAGTAGCGTTTCGTGAAGAGATTGAATCTGAAATTGCAGGTTACAGTTCGCATTTATGGTTATGTTCATAAGGACCACAAAGCTTTAAGATTTGTTAACAAATATAATAAGTTTTGGATAAAATGACAGGTTTTGTCAAAAAATATTACGCCCTATTACAGTTGTAGAAATTTGCTGGAAACTATGAATATACTCCGCAGTTTCTAACAGTGCATTATACACTGTTAGAAACTGCGGATACCATACATTCTATTTTTTAAAAAATTATTTTTATAAAGTGTATATATTCATGAAAAGTTACATCAAAGGATGCTGACAAATTTTATAAACAAATAAGTACAATAGCATGGTTCAATTTTGCACCATAATATTATAGTTGCAGCAAATTTGCTCGTTACTATGAATACAATCCGAAGTTTCTAACAGTGTAAACCATACAATATATTCTTCAAAAATTCATCTTTATGAAATATATGTATGCACTGTTCAGGAAAATTTGTCCAAAAGATTTTTAAAAATTTTATGAACAAATATACAATAAAATATGGTTCAACTTTGCCCCGTATCACGATTGCAGCAAATTTTCTCCATACTATGAGTATATTCCAAAGTTTCTAACTGTGTTAACATTTATGGCTAAAATTTATGGTCTAAGTTGCAAACTTACAATATATTTTTCGAAAATTCATCTCTATGAAATGTATATATTCATGAAAAGTAATATCAAAAGATGTTGACAAGTTTTGTAAACAAATATATCTTTGAAAACATATTTTGAGCATCGGTTGATATATTTCGACATCCATAAATATGAGTTTGCTCTTTGACATACTTGATGATTTAGAACAGGAGCACACATTTTCCGGACAGAATAATAACTCATAAAAATGATCTAGTATGTTCTCCAGAACTGGACGAATCTTCAGAAACGTTTCGTGGAGAGATTGAATCTAGATTCGCAGCTTTACAGTTCACATTTATGGTTATTCTTCGGAAGGGACAACAAAAGAATCCAAGGATCCTATATCCTATCTCAAAATCTTTTCGATTCGCCACTCGTCGAGTCGAAATTTACTTTCCTTGGAACCTCATTTGCCGGGGAAATGCTGAGAAGGGATTCTGCGTAAAGATAAAAATTGCTATTTTCTTAACTTGGGAAGAAAAATGATCTAAGTTAGGAAATCTCAATTTGACGCCAGATGGAAAGGAAAAGAAATACTTTTGCGACGAAAGAGGCATAAAAGTCTGTCGAAAAAATGAAACTCATCTCTATTTTTGGATGTTAATGTTTGTTTTGTTTATTTGAGCTTATTTGAAACATATTGTGTTAAAGTATAGATCCTATTGTACATTACGTCTTAATGTTTTTACTTTAAATTCCAATAAGAATTTTTACCTTCAATTTCAGTAGTAATTTCGGCTTTAAATTACATTAAATCTTTTACCTTCTTATAAATCTTTTATCTTAATGATTTCTACCTTCAAATGCAATTTCATTCAAATGAGAGAGTTTTAAATTTTTTTATTTCCAATTTCAAATGATTTGAAAAAATATACTTTGCTATTATGTTTTTCTATTGTATTCTTAGTGAATCTTTAATTCTCCTTTCTTTTGTTTCCTTTTAATATTACTTTATAGTTTTCTTTTATGTTCATGGTATTTCTTTTCCAAAGTATTTTAAAGTTATGAAACTCAATAAAAAGTTCATATATAAAAATTCAATTATATTTTCTATGGATGCTATTTTATAATGTGTATTTAGCAATGATCTCTAAAGCTCACTTCCTTATATGGCAAGTTCTTCGGGGCAGAATCACCGCTAACATTACTGTCAATCTTTTAAATGTACTAATAATTGTTACAACAGTTTGAATATTTTTTTCTTTTTACTTTGCTTGCTTTTTTATTATTATTTCTAATTTTTAACTCTTATTTTTTAGTTTAAATAAAGTTGTAAACACACTTCTAAGTCAATACGCGGAATTTCAAGTATTGAGATATTCACTCTCATAAACTCTCTTAAGTCGTTTTGTTCATTTGAAGATTTTTTTAAAAAATATTATCCGATAGAATATTTCTCAGAATTTTCGTACATTTGAGTAGATTTATATATTTTATTTTTTTAATCTTTTTACAACATATTGGAAGAAGAATCGAATTCTTTTCAAGGTCATTTAATTGCAATCTAACCCTTATCATATTTCACCTTGTTGTATTAATATCTACTTTTTTTTTTATCGCCAACACTTCATTTCTTAGAAACTAAAACGCGTGTCACCTCAAATAATTTCAATCTTTGTTGGTTCGTGCTGAAAGCAGACGCCTTATTTGAATTTTTATAGGTGTAAACAACGTTCTCGAATTACAAAATGGAGGTGTGGGTACACATTTTATTGGTTGGTAATAAGTGCGACGAGGCTTCATTCAAAAAATGCACCTGCGTCTTGTTTGTAAAAAACACTTTTTTTACCACCTGTCTCGTGCGTTCCGCCTTTCGATATGGGTTGCGGGCGTTCAATTTGAAAGCATTCACAGGAAAAAAAAGGAAAGGAAAAAAATATTGTTGACAATTAATGATTTTATTTAAAATAGAAAATATTTGGAATAAAATACATTTGTAATAAAATATATTTATAATAAAAAATTGTAATAATGAATTTGCAATAAAAAATATTGAGCAAGGGTTGAACGCCTTAAAACGTAAATACGTAATTTGTTTAAATCGTATTTTATATCAAGATATATGATGTATAAGGAGAAAATGCGGTATGAGGATTATTATTAAGGAAATAATTTTATAATTGCTAACTTTTCAAACATTAAAGATAACTTTCTATTTATTATTTTTTACTCTTAGTTTCATAATTTCATAATCATTTATTAAATAAATGACTATGTAATTGTTAGCTTTATTCAAACATTTAAAGAAACACACACAATTTATTAATTTGTGTGTTTGTTCCATAAATGTTTTAACACGTTGAATGCCATTGGGGTCACCGGTGACCGGCGAAGCCAAGATTCTCAGAAACACATAATTCGAGTAAATTTTTAATTTTTTTAATATTATTATCATTACAAAAATGGTTTGAAGAAATTAATGCAATATAGAACACAACAAAATAGTTTTATTTATGTACACAGAGATGCCAACTTGCTCCGGACAGCGAATAAATATTTTTAAGTGGTAGTTTATTAATTGTGATTCTTGGTTTGATAAATTCAATTTAGTAGATTTTTATCCACCACCATTTCTAAACAATTTGTGGACTTATATAATTCACCACTCTTTTCAGATATGTCATGCTAAACCTTTTAAAAACTGACAAAATATGTCTAATATTTGCAAATTTAGTTTTTAGTTATTCACCGTGTGGCCAGACGAGCAAGCCATGTAAAATTAGCATGGCATTCAACGTGTTAATGAAATATAGTAGATTATATGAAATATAATAGATATATGAAATATAAATATATGAAATAAGGATTAAGATGTAAATATTTGAATTATAATAGATTAATGAAATATATAGAAGTATAATATCTTATCTTAAATAGATTTTAATGATGTAATCCTTAAAACGTTATATTCTTATTAAGTAAATTATTATATAATTGCTAACTTTCCAAACAGAAAACTTAATTTTTATTATTTTTTTCTATTCGTTTCACAATTATAAAAATGTTTCTCATATTATAGCAATTCATAAATTCTTATCTTCTTATTAAGGAAATATTCGCAAACCTTTGGCTGCAGGGCTATCGCAATCAGGGAAACGATTGTCATCATCAGAGACAGAAATGCAATATTAACTTTTCTTGCCCCGACCCTGTATGAACTCTTGATTGGTTGTTTGATCAAGTTCGATGAGGGTTGAGTTGTTCGATTGTTGCGCTGGAGATAGCAAATTAATCTAGACGCCGATAGTAAAAGGTTCCAGTTTTATTGATTCTATTAGAGAAAACAGGGTTTTCGAAAATTAACGCCTTTTGCTAATTGAAAATACCTTTGAATTCATAATCAAAATATAATTTACTCGTTGAAAGACAAAGTAAATCGATTATCCTTTAATTAATTAATTTAACGATTCGTCAGTGTAATAATTTCTAGAATAATGCCTATAATTGTATTTTATTTAATTAAGCATTCTATTAAAGAGGTTTTATTTGATTATTGCAGTTTATTATAATTCTCATCCTTCTCGAAATTTAGAAAGCTTTTCAAAAGAGTAATTGTAAAACTATAATAAAATTAATTATCCTACTTCATAGGTATTCCAAATTTTTAGTGGAGGGTCCTGTTTTCGTAAAATTGTGAAAAATTATCTCATTTTGTGAATTTGGGAAAATAAAGAACCGTTTTTGTGATTACGTGATAAAGAAGTAGTGGAACACTTATTGGAACTCCACTTTGATAATTGCCACAATTACTAACGTTAAGATACATTGAATTTTATTCCAGTGTATATCTTAATGCAATATAGCGTGACATGTGATAAAGGAGGTATGGTGCAGTGTGACGCTTTGAGACAGTCAATAATATTGAAAATAAAAGTGACATTTATGAATGACCCTCAAAGTTTATTTCTTTCCAAAGATATCCAAAGTCACCATTAAAAGTTCTATATCCTATATATCGAAATGTTCCCAATTCAATTCGAAGATACTATTAAAAGTTCTGTACGCAAAAGCTGTCAGTATAATGTAAAAAATTTATGGGTATAGTTGTCACCATTTTTGGTGTCGAAGCAAACTAAAGTTTGCAGTGCATATTCTCACTTTTTATTTACTTTTTTACTGTTATAGTTCTATTTATTTATTTATTCAATTTTTTTTGTGTGTTTACAAACAACATATATTTTCATGTGTGTTAGAATCAATTTATGACTTCATTTGCAAAAAAAAAAAAAAACATTTCGTTTAAAAAAAAACTAAACATTTTTAGTAATATATTTGCTCTATTCCTTTCAAACAGTTGTTATTTTATTGATTTTATAAAGTTTTTTACCCGATAACTACAGTTCTGCACTAAAAATGCATTTAATTTACCTCAAAAACATATATGGTTGCATTTTTTTCAGTGTATGAGACTAATAACTTCAAATAAGACAAATTTAAAAAAAATGTAAAATATAACTTAAATTTAAATGATGGATAAATCAATAATAAAGCAATAAAATAAGCAAAAATAATAAAATATACACTAATTATAAAATAGCATTTTTACAGTATAAAATATATATATAAAATAGTATGAAATAGTAATGAAATAAGCAATGATTATAAAATAATATAATAATAATAATAAAGAAAAAATAATTAAAATAAACATCAATGATAATAAAATAATAGAATAATATAATAATAACAATAAAATAATGACAAATAAACAACAACAATAATAAAATGATCAACATAAGCAATAAAAATTATCAACAATAATGAAAGTAAATAACAATAATATTAAAATAATATAACATTAATTACAATAATTATACGTAACCACCATTAATAATAAAATAATCAGCAATAATAATAAAAAAACAATAATAATAAAAATTATCAACAGCATAGAAAATAAACAACAATGATAAAATATTATAATAATAAAATAATATAATAATTATAATATAAACTAATATTCAAAGAAGACAAGCCGAAACTTTATTTTTTGAACAAGGTACAAGTCATACGCAAATTCATTTTTAGTAGGGTTTGTTTATGCAATTTTTAGAATGTTTTACGGTTTTTATTCATAAAAATGCATTAAAATTGTAAAAGTAAAAGAAAATAGTTTGTGGATTCCATTAAAAACCTTTTCATTGCAACTGGAGTTTTTTATGAAGAAAAAATATTTTAAAAGCTTTTATATAAATAAAAGTTTCGAAATCTAACAAATGTGTTTTTTTCCGGAGTGTTGCATGAAATGACAAAAGCTCTAAAGAATTGTTTCAGAGAGTGGGGAACTGTTGACAGGCCATGTTCATTTTTCAAACAAACATATCCAGTTTTACACCCTTTTTTTTCCTTCTTCCTTCCTATTTTCCTAGAATTTCTTCGATCATAATCGATCCTGGAAAATAAAATTAAAACTTGTTAGGGTGGGTGAGAAAAAATGGTGCAACAATGAATAATATTTAAAAAAAAAAAATTCAAAGAACGATATTAAATGGGTTTGTAGTCGTTTTCCTGTTATGGTTTGATCTATAGTTTGCCTTTTAATTAGAAAGCAATTTTTTTAAGATATTCTTATTCGTGATACTACAACGCTGAGTTAAAAAAATTAAAAAAAAAAAAGGTTTTTAAAAAATTTACTTTATTAAACAATAAAAGCCATTAGTTTTTCCAATATTCTTAGCAACTTTAGTTTTTAAACATCAGTAAAAAGTGTATTATATTTATCAAATTGTTTTTATAATCAAATCAAATTGTCTTCAAAATTGTAATGAATTATGTAATCGTTACTTTTGCTTACTGCAATATTTATATATATATTGTTAAACAGCATAACTAAAATATCATAATTGTAAAATTGAAAAACTAAGTTCTAAAATAATAAAGAACATAATAAAGACGTAGCTCAACTAAGTTATTTTAAACTAAGTAATAAAGAAATAATTCAACTGCATCTACGGCAACTCTACTACATATTTTTGTTTTTGAATTTACTTACTGTTACTTGTTTCTAAATTTATCACTGTGATCTAAATTTACTTAAAACTATGGCATTTAAGTAAAAATACAGTACTTTATTTGTAGTGTAACGTTTTACGATTACTAATGTTCAACTACTTAGACTTGTAATTTTGAACCCAATCCAGAAGACAAAGGAAATCCTGGATCGAGTATGGCGAGAAATTTGCCTTTGGACTTTTTGATAGAACTAACCCGCATTTGCCTTACATGGAGGGGAAGACCACGAGAACCGCCCACAGTTAGCTTGACGACAAGGGGACTCTAACCCATGATCCGTCTACCACTGAGGATATTTCGCGTCAGTATTGTGGTCGGTGGTAGACGGAATTCGTATCGACCAGCCATCGCTGGGATTCGAACCCGGTTCACCTCATTGGAAGGCAACTCTATTCTCTAAGCCATCGAAATTATCGAAAATGTAATGTAGGAACATAGCAATGATATTTATGTAAAAATACAATATTTTATTTGTATTGTCACACTTTTTCATCAAGAAAGTTTTTTTGTTTATTTAGAAGAAAATTATATCAGATTTTATTTGAAATTATCGAAAATGTATTGTAAGAACATAGCAATTATTTCTAAAATGAAATTAAAAAAAAAATTAAACCATTTCTAAGTTGAAGTTACAGCTACTATCCTTTATTGCTATCAACCGCGCTTGCCCTTTGACGGCTCTAACATGTTAACTTGAGTCTAACATGTTAACTTTGACGAATCTAACATGTAAAAATAATACTATATCTGCAGAGGTTCTTCTTAAAGTATTTTGTTTGATTTGGGGAGACTCATGCCGGATTTTAGTTTAAATTACTTTTTATGTTATGTAATAACATGATAAAAAATATCTGAGATGTTAAATTTGTTTTTAGGTAAAGATAAAAGATAATGCTTCATGTGTCATGCTTTTTTAATCAAGAAATTTGTTTTGGCAAGAGTTGTATCGAATTTTAGTTAAAATAGTCTCAACTTTAAAGTAATAATGTAGTAAAAATTACTCAAAATGTAAATTTTTAAAAACTGATGTCATTGTTTTGTTGAAGTTACAGTTACTACCCTTGATTTATTACCTGTTAAGTTGAGTTTTTGATTTAAATGGCACTTTATTTTTTGTATGTTTCTTCATGAAGAAATTTGTTTTGAAGAGACTTAAATTGAATTTCAATTACTTGTTGAATTTACTTATTGAAATTACTTAAAATTTCAAGTTAAAATACCTAGAACGTAATGTTTTAAGATCTAAAAGTCACTATGTAATATAGCGTGACATGTGACAAAGGAAGTATGGTGCAGTGTGACGCTTTGAGGAGAGGATGTGGTCAATAATATTGAAAATAAAAGTGACATCATTTATGAATGACCCCCAAGGTTTATTTTTTCCGAAGATATCCAAAGTCNGAGTTTTAGTTTTAAATGGCACTTTATTTGCTGTATGTTTCTTCATGAAAAAATGTGTTTTGAGGAGACTTATTACTTGTTGAATTTACTTAAAATTTCAAGTTATAATGCCTAAAACGTAATGTTTTAGGATCTAAAAGTCACTGTAAAATTAAAGTTACAGTTACTACCCTTGATAGTTACCTGCTAAGTTGAGTTTTAGATTTAAATAGCACTTCATTCATGTTTTCTAGTGAAAAAATTTGTTTGTTTTGAAGACACTTAAGTCGAATTTTTATTACTTGGTGAATTTACTTATTGAAATTACGAATTGAAATAACTTAAAATTTCAAGTTAAAATACCTAGAACGTAATGTTTTAAGATCTGAAAGTCACTTTAAAATTAAAGTTACAGTTACTACCCTTGATAGTTATCTGCTAAGTTGTGTTTTAGATTTAAATAGCACTTCATTCATGTTTTCTCGTTAAAAAATTTGTTTGTTTTGAAGAGACTTAAGTCGAATTTTTATTACTTGTTGAATTTACTTATTGAAATTACGATTTGAAATAACTTAAAATTTCAAGTTAGAATACCTAGAACGAAATGTTTTAAGATCTAAAAGTCACTGTAAAATTAAAGTTCCAGTTACTGCCCTTGATTATTACTTGCTAAGTTGAGTTTTAGATTTAATTGGTATTTCATTCATGTTTTCTCGTGAAAAAATTTTCTTGTTTTGAAGAGACTTAAATCGTATTTCAATTACTTGATGAATTTACTTATTGAAATTACGAATTAAAATTTCAAGTTATAATGCCTAAAACGTAACGTTTTAAGATCTAAAAGTCACTGTAAAATTAAAGTTAAAGCTACCGACATTTCTGCTCCCGTTTTTTGATGCATCCGAATGTATTATATTGAGTTTTAGGTAAAAATAATGCTTCACCAGTTGTCACGCTTTTCGTCAAGAAATTTATTGGTTTGTTTTGGAGTAACTTATATCGGATTTTAGTTGAAATTCCACAGTTTTCTGTATAGGAAATCCATGTGCTCGTTGTTCGTAAAAGCAAGACTAATCTCGGACCTGAGAATGTGTCATGACGGTCGATCATATGGGTCACGGACGATTTGTTCAAAAATCGCACAATTTTCCTCAAACTCTTTAAGAATTATAATCTTTATTTTCCACAAATATGTGTTATTTATAAGTTTGATTGAAATTCGTAAACATGTGATATTGAAAATGTTGTATGGAAGTTACACACGTTTTCTCACTTTATGATTTATGTTTTTTTATACCATAACTACAAATTGTAGGGGAAAAAAGGCAGAATTTTTTTTTTATTTCCTTCATCCTTATAGATAAAATAATCTCACTCCAAAATCTTTTGCTCCTCAGTTACTGCTAGGGACGTTTTAAGAGAAATTTGTGCCCGTTATCGGATTCTTCACTATATTTTTCAACGTTAAAATGGCACTCCATATTCTCCCACAAAAAAGGATCCTTAACAAATTATTTTCACAAAAAAGTGGATCCTTCAGGAATTATTTTATCATGAAATAGATTCTTCACAAATTTTTTCCTAAAATGGACCCTTCAGGAATTATTTTATCATGAAAATAGATTCTTCACAAATGTTTTCCTAAAAATGAACCCTTCTGGAATTATTTTATCATGAAAATAGATTCTTCACAAATTTTTTCCTAAAATTGGACCCTTCAGGAATTATTTTGTCATGAAAATAGATTTTTTACGAATTTTTTCCTAAAAATGAACTCTTCAGGAATTATTTTATCATGAAAATAAACTCTTCGTAAAATTTTTCCTAAAAACGGACCCTTATCAAAATTTTTCTTTTGCAATTAAAAGTCGATAATGTCTTTAATTTATAGTAATAAAGCTCCATGGTTACTACAACTACCTAGAAGGCATGTTTTTTTCACACAAAAAAGATATTATTTTAACATATTTACAAAAGTTGAACTTTATCAGAATTTTCAGTTTTATGATTAAACATTACTGATGAATCGTGTTCTTTCTGCCAACCCTGCGTTTAAAAACTTGAAAATGTGGTATTGTTACGGGGAATATCACAAAAGATTTGTCTTTCATGTTGTAATTTTAAAATTGTGATTTCAGTATATTATTAACTCCGTGTCCCTTTTGAAAAATTTTGTAACCGGTAAATTTTTAGAATGAAAAATACAGTTAAAAGTCATTTTTAAGAGAAAATATTTTGTAAATGGTCTATTTTAACAGTAAAATATTTTAAAATGTTTGCTTTACGATAAAAATATTGTGAAGTGCCCGTTAACAGACCCAAATTTCACCTAAAACACCCCTATACCTTAATTTTGTTTTATTTCATAACCGGCGGTGAACTGCCTACCCAATTCTGAGTGAACGATTATAGATGTTTTACTCCGTAGCCCCGTAATTTTGAACCCTCCCCAAAAGACAAGGAAACGCTTGGATCAAGAATTGGGACAAACTAGCCTTTGTGGAAGATTTTTCGATGGAACTAACCCCCTCGGAGGAACTAACCCACCGGACAGAAAACCACATAAACCTCCCATGATTAACTCAACGAAATGGAGATATTGGACCATAAGTCGCCTACCACTGAGAATATTTTACGCCAGCACTGTGGACGGTGCGAGCCAGAAGCAGAAATTGTCTCAACCTACAACCTCTGAGATTCTAACATTGGCACCTCATTGGGTGGCTAATGCTCTATTCTCTGAGACACAGCGGTTTTTTTTTATCTTTAATGGAACTAAAATAGTGGTTGATGTTAGAAGATGTGAATATACTTTTTCAAAATATGTGAAAATGTTTGACACGTGGATTATCTTATAAGACGTAATCACTGTTCTGAAAATAAGTGTTTTAGTATTCTGGACGATATAGTTGAGATAATAAATATATTTATTGCGAAATCAGACTGAAAAAAAATGAATAATGAATTTGTTAAGTTGTTCAAGGTTATGATACTAGATTAGCTCACATGATCAATCGGCAAATGGAATAATTTCTTCTAAGCTTAAGACTTACTGCAATGTATGAGATTTTGTTTACTTATTGTATTGAACCTGAAATATCTGCTTTAAAATATTGTCTTTTAGCATAAAAGTATATTGAATGATTAAAACTGTAATGGTATATCAAGATAGAAATATATGTATACAGATACTTAAGTTTTATCACAAATCCTTAGGTTGTTTATTATCCATTATAGAAAAAAAATTTAAATGAATATAAGTACACAGTACTTGATTAAGAACTTCATTCGTTTTAAAAATATATAAACAGAAAATAATAGTCGACATAATTCAAACACTCAAAAATAGGCAACCATTTTCAAGACTTGCCAGACGTGAATCATAAAAAACAAAAATGATTTCAAATATAAAATATAAAGTCGTCAACGAAAAATGAAGATTAAAAACAAAACTAGAAGAACCACAGTAGCCCAGAAAGAAAAAAAAGCGAAAAACAGAACAAGAAAGTGACCGACAGATGCAAATCAAGGTAAAATGCATTTCCACGCGCTATGGAGAGGTCGTGAAAAGCAAATGTCACTAACAAGGAAATCGGAATTCATAGTAATAAAACAAGATTCTAGGGCATCAAAATGAGCTGATGTGACGGGGGTGGAATTAATTTTGGCAATGTTGAAATTGAATTTAAATTCGACAAATTCAAGTGATAAAAAATTGATGCCTATTTTTAAGCTCTTGAAACATGTAGACTGCTATCTTATATTTATATATTTTTGAGGGGAAGGAAGTATTTAATGAAGTAATATATTACCGCTTCAGCTTCTTGAGATTATTCCTTAAATATGTATAGTTTTATTTCACTTACTTATTTTTCTTAATCTTTAAATAACAAATGAGGTTATAACATTCAATCATAATAAATATTTTTAAAAATAGATTCTTACTCTAAACAACACTAGCAAATGATTGATCAATAAATTTGTTTGGCGTTAAAATGAATGACAAATTTTAAGAAGAAATAAATGAGGGTAAGTAATGAAGAAAAGTGGAACGAAACTTGAAAATATATTTCTATTCCAGTTCGTTAATGCATATAAACTTTTATCACGATTAAGGTTTTTTTAATAAAAATAAAAAGTTAAAATAGGATGATATGAACCATTTAGAATTTTTCTACAAAACTTTCCAAAACCCAGTAAAAACGGAAGCGCTATTTTTCTCTTCTTTTTACAACTTTTTTTTTCCGTGAAAGAATTTCTTGTTCTTTGCGCAGATAGTTTTTGCTCTGAACACAGCAGCGGTGATCCTAAATATTTTTTTTTCATTTTTTATTCACTGGCTACATAAGATTTCTATTATTTCCATTCTCTTTTTTTTTCTCGGTAAAATGATGCCAAGCGGAAATTTATAAACTTAAGAAAAAAAAAACGTTCTTTCTATTTTCGATATGGCTGTGTTACCAGCTTAACAGTGTAAATCTTTCACATATTTGATTTATTTTTAAACCTGTTATCCCTTTCTAACCGAAAAGCTCTAGCTTAAAAAAATGGAACTAAAAGAAGGAAAAATGGTCCCTGAGCATAGTGATGTGGAATTTATGATAGCACTGTTTTAAGTTTTTATAGAATATACAACCTAAAGTGCCCTTCTAGGGTTGTTTGGAGTTCGTTTATCAAATTTTACAACTGTCCTTCATGTTTGAGTAAAAACTCCTTCTGTATTTCATGACAGGATGGAAAAATAAAATCAGTTTTTCAATTTCAGAACGGTAAAGAAATTCAAGCATTGTCTACATGAAAGAAAAAGTTAGATTAATTTTTTAAAAGTGATGATTATGAGATTTAATTTACGGCATTATATATTTATCATAAGATTATGATTATTATGGGTAGAATGCTGCTATCGTGAACTTGTGATTATTGTGAATATTTGCATCTTTGCAATAATTATAATTTATTATACTTATTTTTAAACCTGTTATCCCTTTCCAACCGAAAAGCTCTAGCTTAAAAAAATAGAACTAAAAGAAGGAAAAATAGTCCCTGAGCACAGTGATGTGGAATTTATGACAGCACTGTTTTAAGTTTTTATAGAATATACAACCTAAAGTGCCCTTCTAGGGTTGTTTGCAGTTCGTTTATCAAATTTCACAACCGTCCTTCATGTTTGAGTACAAACTCCTTCTGTATTTCATGAGAGGATGGAAAAAAATCAGTTTTTCAATTTCAGAACGGTTAAGAAATTCAAACTTTGTCTGCGTGAAAGAAAAAGTTAAATTAATTTTAAAAAGTGATGATTATGAAATGTAATTACGACATTATATTTTTATCATAAGATAATTATGGGGAGTACGCTGTTATCGTGAACTTGCGATTATTGTGAACTTGTGAATATTTGCATCTTTGCAATAATTATAATTTAATTTCAATGTTAATATTATATTTTTACATTGCTGGTTTCAGATGAGGATTGAAAGAAATCAGTTTTTTTTTTAAATTCTAGTAGCACAAAAGAAATGCAAGGTAAAGAAAGGAAACAATTTGTATTGATAAGCAAAAAAGTAGAATTCATTTTAAAATGTTCTGATTATGAGATGTTTTTTTTAAATATTTTTTTTTAGTGGCAGGCACTTGGGTCTATTTCCCATTGGCCTAAGGAATGTCAGAATTGCTAGTCTCTTATCGTTTCGCTTCGAATTATGCAAAAAGATACAGTTCAGATTGTTCCATTCAACGTTTTCACAATTAATTCAACCCCAATCTGTATCGGCATTTTGTCAGTTCTTAGCGTATGGAAAAGCCATTCGTTTTACATGATTCAAAATTTGATGATTTTTGACAATTGTCAAAAACAATGCCTAAAGGCTTTTTTTTACATGACAGTTAAAACAAGATAAAACTGTCAATTGTCCAAAACTTTCCAACCCTGCCTAATTATATTTTTTTAAAGTGCTTAAAAATATTTTTTGAGTGCTTGAAAAGTGCTAAAAGGTGCTTATTTTTTGTCGAATAATTTGGCTACTCACCCTGAAAAACTAATTCAATTTTTTTTCTTTGTCGCGAACCGTGAATTCTTTATTTCCTCATTTCTAAAATCGAATTATTTTTTTTACATGACGGTTAAAACAAGATAAAACCGTCAATTGTCAAAAACTTACCAACCCTGCCTAATTATATTTTTTTTAGAGTGCTTAAAAATATTTTTTGAGTTCTTGAAAAGTGCTTATTTTCTGTTGAATAATTTGGCTACGCACCCTGAGAAACTAATTCAAATTTTTTTTCTTTGTCGCGAACCGTGAATTCTTTATTTCCTCATTTCTAAAATCGAATAAAAATCAATGATCTCAAGCATTACGAAACACAGCTGTCAGTTGCGAACTTCAGATTTCAGCAATACCCTCAGTTGTCTATGATTTATGATGCCATAGACCTTTTCTCTAAATAATCCGAGGATTAGGGGAAAAGCGATAAAAGAAATTTAAAAAAAAAAAAAAAGAAGTATCTTTGACCGTAACGGACTCCACATCGTCCAGTGCACAACACAGTGCAGGTGCATTTATGGCTTCTAAAATAAGTTTTTTTCCGCCGTTTTTTTTCTCTACTATGAACGCGCGAAAAAAAATACCTAAGATGAACCCTCTGAATGCTTCATAGCCTATACAAAACTACTCGCTCTATTTAATTTGGTCCGTCCATCCTCAGGGTCAATGGATTAAGTTTGGCTCGCTAATTTGGATACCCCCTCTATCTTTTGTTGATGTGTGTCAAGCTTATTAAAAGATTTTATCTCACTAACTGGGGCGTTTAAGTGATATACACCTGTCCAACGAATTTTAATAGCTACTCTAAATAGAAATCTATATTCAAGTAGTTTAATCTATATTCATATAGTTTCTGTTTAGAATAATACATAATAGAATTTATGTATGTTTTATAAGGAAGGAACCCAAATGGGAAAACAATATTTAATTTTAGAAAACTCAATTTCCTTATTTGTAAAGTAAGGAATTTAATCGAAATCCAATTTTTTTTCTTGCTAAAATTAATTGTGATTAATTTTGCTTCAAATATACTAATTTGTAATTAATGCTGAACTAGTTTTGATTAGAAAGATTAAAATTAGTTTTGCATCATTAACTGCAGTGTTTAGATACCCAAGATACCTGTCCAACGAATTTTAAGAGCTACTCTAAGTAGAAATCTATATTCAAGTAGTTTAATCTATACTCATGTAGTTTCTATTTAGAATTGAAAATAATACATAATAGAATTTATGTACGTTTCTGAAGGAAGGGACCCAAATGGGGAAAGAATATTTAATTTTAGAAAATTCAATTTCCTTATTTGTAATTTTTTTTCTTGCTAAAATTATTTGTGATTAATTTTGTTTCAAATATACTAATTTGTAATTAATGTTGAACTAGTTTTGATTAGAAAGATCAAACTTTGTTTTGCTTCATTAACTGCAAGCGTTTAGATACCCAAGATACCTGTCCAACGAATTTTAATTGCTACTCTAAATAGAAATTTATATTCAAGTAGTTTAATCTATATTCATGCAGTTTATATTTTGACTTGAGAATAATACAAGAATTGAGAATAATGTAATATAGTAGAATTTATGTATGCTTTAGAAGGAAGGAACTCAAATGGGAAAACAATATTTAACTTTAGAAAATTCAATTTTCTTATTTGTAAAGTAAGGAATTTAATCGAAATCCAATTTTTTTTTCTTCAAATATACTAATTTATAATTAATGTTGAACTAGTTTTGATTAGAAAGATTAAAATTAGTTTTGCTTCATTAACTGCAGCGTTTAGATACCCAAGATACCTGTCCAACGAATTTTGATAGCTACTCTAAATAGAAATCTATAGTTTCAACCTTGGCCAAGGTTTCAACAAATAGAATCTATATTCAGGTAGTTTCTATTTAGAATTTAGAAGAATAGAATTTATGTATTTTTAGAAGGCACATGGAAAAATAACTATAATTTTCATAAAAAATTCAACTTCTTTATTTGCAAAGGAATGAATTAAATTGAAATCAAAATTTTTTTCCCCGCCAAAATTAATGAATACTATTTGTAATTGTAGAATTATTTAATAAATTTAAGTTAATTTTACTTCACTAACTACAGCGTCTATACTTGTCTAAAAAATTTTAAAAACTTCTCTAAACAAATTATTTCAATCTATTTTCAAGTAGTTTTTATTCAGAACTGAAAATAATACATAATAACAGAATTTATGAATGTTATTGAAAGACCCGAATTGAAAAAAAAATTATTTTAAGAAAAATTCAATTTCCTTATTTGTAAAAGAATTAATGTTATTATTAAGATAATATTTTATAACTAGTTTTTATAATAATTTTTATTATTAATTTGATTAATTAATTTTATTTCATTAACTAGGATGTTTTTGGTGATAAACCTTTCTAATGAAATTTAACAGCTACTCCAAATACAAAGCAATCTATATTCAAATCGTTTCTATTTAGAACTTAGAGCAATACATAAGATTAAAATTTATTAATGTTGTAATCGAATTTATGGAAGAAAAAACTTAATTGGGAAAGTTATTTTTATTTTAAGAATTCCTTATTTGTAAAAGAATGTACAAGAATGTTTTTTTTTAAATCGAAATTTTTCTGTTAAATAAATTACAATTAGTTTTATTATAGTTAAATATAATTATTTATTAATTTTAATTCTGTTTGATTAAAATTGATTTTTTCTAACCATCTGGGGCATTTAGGCCTAATACCTGTCATAAGAATTTCAATAGCTATTGCAAATAAAAATATCTAAGTTCAAAAGTTTTTATTTATACATAAAAAATAGAGTTTATGAATGTTATTGAAATAATTCAATTCGAAATTTTATTTTCAGAAAATCAAACTTCCTTATTTGTAAACGAAATAATTTGAAAATTTTCGGTTTAAAATTAGCTGTAATAAATCTTATTATAAATAAAGTAATTATTTACAATTTATTATAATCTGTTTTCATTATAATTAATTAATTGATTAGAATTAATTTTGAATTTCTTAATGAGGTGTTTAAGAGTACCTGTTTAACGAATTTTAATAGCTTCTCCAATCAATCCGAATAATTTCTATCTGCTTGTATATTTAAGTAGATTTTAATTTAGAACAGAAAATACTATACAGGAATAGAATTTATGAATATGAAAGAATTGAATTAAAAATTATTTATATTATATGAATAGTTAATTATTTGAAGTAATTATTTTCGCGAAGAAAATCCTACTTCTTTACTTGTGAAAAAATGAATTTTATAGAAATTATAATTTCTTTCTCTCTAAAATGTATTATAAATAATTTTAGTATAGTGAATTTAATATTATTAATTATATTAAATTTTAAATTAATTCAAAAAAGTTAACCAAAACTAATTTTATTTTACTCACAGGGATGTTTTGGTGATAAACTTATGTAACGAATTTAAATAGCTACTCTTGATAGAACTCAATCTATGTTTAAGTAGTTTTTATTTAGAATTGGAATAAAACATAAGAATAGAATTTATGTTTATCATAGAAAGAAATCAATTTAAAAAATACTTTAATTAGAAAATTTTATTTAAATCGTTTTTTTTTCCTTATTTATGAAAGAATGAATAATGTTGAAATTGTTCTTCAAAATTTTTTTCCCTTTGGGGAATTATCTTTACTATCAGAATTGTTTAGCTATTATGTATCAAGCTTATTTTATTCCTAATTTTCCTCGATGTTTTGTACTTCGGATTTGCTTTTCATTTTGGTTTTAAGCTTTATGTATTATAGAAAAATCAATGTATACTCATTTTTTTAAAATTTGGAACGAAAAAACTTATTTTTACCAAAATTCTCATTCCTCTTCTTTAAAAGCATTTCATTTGTTTTGAATTCAATCTTTTTATCTGTCTTATTGGAACTTATATACAAAAAAAGCGAATATTTGTTATGCTATTTATATGCACAGTGCTCAAAAAAATAAACTAAATAACTCAAACAACTTATAATTTAAAGATCAGATTTTAACATACTTGTTAGCTTTAAGATTTTCCTATTTTAGGTAAAAACTTACACTGCTAAGTGCTGCACTATTAGTTTGAATATAGCTCTAATTCATGCTTTAGTTTTTATTAAAAAATTGAAATATTAAATTTAAAATCAAAAATATAAGAAAAGCGAAAAATATTTTATGTCATTCATATTAATTAATAATCTGTTTTAATATTTTGAGTCATTTTCCGAATTTACATACTTGACGCTTTCTTAAGATGAATCATATTTAGCTCATTGTCGGGAATAACAGTTATTAACTTACAACAGTCAAAACAACATATTATTCCCTAAAAAATGTTACTCATAATAGTCTAAACCCCATATTGTTCGCTAAAAAGCGTTACTCTTAACAGTCAAAATAGTTTATTATTCGCTAAAAAGTGTTATTCATAACAGTCTAAACCTCATATTATTCGCTAAAAGTGTTACACATAACAGTCAAAATAGCATATTATTCGCTAAAAAGTGTTACTCATAACAGACAAAATAGTATATTATTCGCTAAAAAGTGATACTCACAACAATCAAAATAGTATACTAATCTCTGAAAAGTGTTACATGTGTCGAAATAGTATATTAGCCGTTAAAACCTGTTATTTAATAAGACAACAAAACCTAAAACTGTTCATCTATTTACTATAGCATAAAATTGTACGTCACACTTATCTTTGGCGGACAATAGGCACATATATTAAATGTTTTCATCTCACAGTTGTGTAAAATGCTTAACGAATTTTGAAGCATTTAAATACCTTCTGTCTTTAGATCTAAGAATGATTTTTAAGAATAGAATTCATAGACCTTATTTCAATATATGTTTGGAAAAGATAAGTTTGTACTTTAATATTTCCCTTACATAACCTTTACAGTGTCGAGTATACTTGAATGGTAATATTTAACTGACCTAAAAATAGTTTTTTTTTTCTCTTCTTTTCTGATAAGCGTTAATTTTTATCTTTATAAGATACAATTGTTTGTTATTTTCATATCAGTCTTATCTTGTTAGATTAATTTTCATTTATGTTGTATACTTTTGTCACTAAGAGACTCATTTAAATCGAGGCCATTGTTTCTCTGTTTTTTTTTCTTAAAGGTGACGCTTTTTTTTCAATTCCTTTTTTGACACCCATAACAATCTAAGCACAATAAAAAATGGTAATAAATTTTGTAGAATTTTTAATATTATTTTAATTAAGCGAAGAAATTGTTTAATATTTACATTAGTTTAAGCCTCCTGAACAACACATTCTAATCATGAAATGATACAGGCATTACATGAAAGCTTCTACAATTTTTTAATTTTACACGAATGATTATATCTAAAATAAAACGTTATATTTTGCTGACCATTTTTCGGCATTCTATCAAATGCCTATTCTGTAGAATGCCGGATTTTAAACTTTGCCGATAATATATACCTACTAGCATTATTTTTCACCGCATTCAGAAAAATATTTTAGCAAATCTCAATCCTGAATTAAGGAAGATATATAACATACAAATATATATCACTTTTATAATAATGTTAAATAAATACTCGAACAATACCTGGAATTTACTCTCTTGAAGTGTCAATTTTTCTGCAACCTCAGCTTGAAACCTTTCGTTTACGTTATTGAAATGTCTCATAAACATTGTAAAAACGTTTATAAGGATTTTAATAGTTAACAGGGGTCTGTCCAGACATTTTGTGAAAGGTCCCGTTTTTGTAAATTTGTGAAAAAATTACTCGTAATTTGTGAATATAAAATAAACGTTAAGTCAAATTCTTTCAATCAGGGTCCTGCTTTTGTGAATTTGTGCAAATAGGGTCCTGTTATTGCAAAAAACGTTTTCAAGGAGTTTTTAAATTGTAAAGAGATACAAGATTATGCTCAACACTGTAAAATTATATTTAAAAAAAATTAAATTTTCAAAAATAAACAGCAATTACTGCTACTGAATTAGAGATGCAACAAGCAAATATTTGGTATTTAGCCTATATTGCTGAACGCAAAATATTCATTTCGGACGAATAAAGAAGAAGAGTGTGCCAAAGACAAAACTTAGTTCGTTTACACCGTCTTTCGTCCCCCCTCCCCGGGAAGGGTTTATTCAATTAACAAAACAATAATGAAGATAAACAAATTTGTGAAGAGTCCGATTAAAAGATGTAAAGGGTCCGTTAACGGACCCAAATTTCTTCTAAACAGACACCTGGTTAAAGTAAAATTGATTATGCTTCAATTTTTTAAATTAAAGTTCAGCTGTATTTATATTTTAAAAAAAACTTTCAACATTTGGGAAATGAGAGAGAACTCCAATCTTTTTTTTTTTGTCTACATCTTATTAACTTCGTCTTATCATTTTAAAGTTATAAATGATTACAAACCTATTTATTTTATATCAAACTCATCTTGATGTTTTAGTTTTTTTTAAATTCATTTTTTGTGTTTTGTAATTTTATCGTAACATTTCATAATGTTAGACTATTCATGGTTGGGATAAGCCCAGTTTGAATTTTCCATCATAAGTACTTTTGTTGAAGTTCGTTAAACTTTAAAAAATATTTTTGCTATCACTATAGATGAGTACTAAATAAACTGACCCGAAAAAAACTAGTCATCCTTACAAAATCATGAAAAGGATCACTAAGTCGCACTGTAAAAACAAAGGTGTGGAACTGGACGTGTGAAGGAAAACTTTTTTTGAAGTTACGCCAAATCGAGCTTTCATAAACATTGTAAAGGTGCGCGAAATTGACTTTTGACTTAGATGGGGCACCGGTGACCATTTTATGTATATTTTTTCTGTTATTCTAATTGCAAGAGAAAATATATTTGAATGATATGAAACTAATTGAATTGAGCGATAATAAATCAACTTGGAATAGCACTGGAATCAAGCACGTCAGAAAGTGATTAAATAATTAGTCGAGTCAAAAGTCAAAAATCATTAGTCGAGTCATTACTCTAAACTGAAATTCTATTGTTCTATTAACTTATTTTTAATTTAAATGTTCAAAATTGAAAAGATGTTATTGAAACCGCCAAAAAAAAGCGATTTATAACTGAAGAATATTTAGCAGAAAATATGGATTTACGAGTTAATCGGCTAGCTTTGTCAGTTTTTTTTCTTTATTAGATATTGTATTTAAAATGCATATTTAAATACTATTGAAGCCTTTTTTCAGATTTTATTTCTGCAAGAAACCCATCTGAGTAAATTTTTTCAATTATACAATTATAGTTTCTTTGAGTTTCTATTACATCCTTTCTACTTAATAATGAATTTTTCCGAACTCTGTTAAATATAATAAAAATTTAAATTTATGCACTAAAAAATATAATTTTGCAAACACTTTATTGCTCCAAATATGAAAATTATTCGCTTTAATCTGCTCCAAAATATCTTTTTTCATGTTGCTCTAAAATGGTTATGTTGCTGATCAATCCACGCATATCATATAACTCTACAAAAATTACCATATTTCATCAGTTTGAGATACAACCTATAAGTATTTTTAATCTAAAATCCATGAAATATTTCAACAATAAAACTAAACATATTTCCAATATGAAAAAAAAAACGAAACAAATCCATTCATCCGTAAATAAATAATAACAGTCTATTAAATTTCATTTCAGGAAATATAATAACTATGTAAATTTATCAGTTTTCTTATCACATTAGGCAATTGTTGCAGCGATATCTACGATTGGCGTTGGCGTCACTGCTGTGGAAATCTTCACAGCTCACCTGTAGTATCGAGCCAAAATGGCGTTGTATTTATTCCGATATTATCGATAAGCGACGTTCATTTACCCTGTTTAAACAAACGAAAATGATAAATATCCGATAGCGGTTGTCTCGTGACTTCTTTGGCAAATCACTGGGAAATTTTCTCCCAGGAAGTTGGATGCATCTATAGCTCTCTCTTATCACGTAGGCTGATCCTAAACACTTGTGTTTTTTTCTCCTTTTAATCTGCTTCTGGATCCGATGGTGAATTACCAACCTTTAAAAGATACGCCTTCCAAAGCTATCTTTCCTATAATCTGTATTTTCTTTGAGTAATAGTTCTTCGGGTGATTTTATTTACCGATGTTCCGTGGATGCCAGAGATTTCCTTTTCTTTTTAATGATATGGCATGATGCCATGTTGATTACGGTGTTTTATCCAATGTTTCCCAAAGAAAGAATGTAATTCATAAAAACTGGCTGGGAGTGAATTTCTCACGAAAAAAAAATATCCCATAACATTTTATCCTTAATAAACAAGATTATTATGAAGAAGTTTGTTAGTTTTCATAAAAGAAATCAGTGATCAATGTAAGAAAAATTGTTAGTTTTTCCATAATAAACTCTGGAAATTCTTCATATCCACGACAGCAGTTTTAATCTTCTGTAATGAAAGAAAGTATATTATTTGGTCGTACTTCTGTTCATAGGTACTTCTGTTGATAGTTTTTGTCTTCGAATTAGTTGCGTTGGTTTTATTTTTTCTGCGAAGGAAAAGTTCCAAGGAGTATTCTTTCTTCGAATAAGTTTCGCAGTTCTTTTACCAATTTATTTATCTATCCTCTGGTGAGACAATTTTTTTCTCCTAAGAAAATATTTTATCATGACATATTAATTACAATGTTTAATCCGATTTTTCCCAAAAATATTTGTAATTCATAAAAATTAGAATGAAGTTTTTCTCGGAAGATGTCCCGTATTATATACAAAATGATTATTCTGCATTATTCTGTTAGTTTTTGGAAAAGAAATCAGTGTACTTAGCAAGAAAATCCAAATTCTATATCGTTGGTAACAAAAAGATTTTTTAATAAATTAAATCCTAGCGTTTTTCAAGGACTTAAATATCTAATTGTGGTTATCTTCTTGAAATTAAAGAAAATGTAATAGATTGATTTTACCAAACATGGCTCTACAACTTTTGATTATCTATTGTAATTTCCAGAAGTCCCTACTGATTTTAAATAAGAGTACGAAACTAAACTTAAATTCTATTTTTTCCTTGGAGAAAATGTCCTGTGGAGCAATCCCACCGCTCTTTTACCGTTTTCTTTTTTCACTTATATTCTGACCAAACAATTTGTTTTTCTTATGGCATGCTAAATTGGTAATATTGTTTTATCTAAAGTCTCCCAAAGAAATTATATGATGCATAAAAACATATTAGCTGGGAGAATAGAGTTTTCAGGAAGCATTTAATTCTTCATAGCGAGAGTATTGCGAGAGATTTCATTAGTTTCCTACCTTAAATCTGCTATCCAAATTGTGAATATTATATTTTTATATAGGATTCTATTAGTCTTAGGATATTAGTCTTTATATACAGCTTTTTTCAGTCCGTCTGAGTCTACACGGTTATTTAAAAGTATGATACAGCTATTGGTATTTTGTTTTACGTTATGTTATCTTGGCTTTTCATGCGGTAATTGTAATTTAAAAAGACAATTCCTTCGTCAATAGTTCCTGCATTACACATGCAGTTACACTTCTGTTTTATGTACGTCTGCGGAGATAGCATTCAAGATAGCTCTTAACCCCTCCAGGATTGGCGAAAAGAGAGAGACCCCCAGGCCCACACTATCCGAGTTTATACTTATCAAAGATTACGTGTACCTACTAACACAAGATGTAACGCTAGAGTACCGAATTGAAATCTTGTGTGTGTGATCTTGGGCAGCTAGAATCAGAAAGATTCGTTTCATGTATGATACCGTGCGCCGTGGAAAGAACATCGCGTAATCACGTTTCTGAAGGAGTTAAATTATCTTCTCAATATGCAAGATTTTCTTTTCTTTTTTGATACAATTAAGGGACAAAATCAATACCTTTTAAACCATTAGAGTGCGAAAAGTAGCAGGAATATCAATTTTCCCGAGAATTTTATTAGTTTTGGCTCTTATGAACATGAAACCACTTAATAGCTATCTTTCTAACCAGGTTTGCTTGCTAATATCTTAACTAGTTAGGTTAGTTTCTTACAATCGGTTTAAAACAATTGAAATAAGCGATTATTTATGTGCTCATCAAACAAAATTTTATTCCTTGGGAACGTAGCATCCCTTTCTTGCTCGTGTAGAATTGAGATCACAATCATCTTTAGCTACAATTTTATGAAAGTTCAACTTCTTGGAGCTAACCATCGCCAATATCATTCAAACTTCCATTAACTGTCGTCGAAACGTCGCTCTACTTACCTTCATATATTGCTGTTATTTTTTTTCACTGTAGGAAAAAAAAGGAACGGTAAGCTACTTTTAACTAATTCGATGAATTGCTATGCCTTTTGGCAAGAATATCTGAATGGAAAATTTCAGTTATTTAACCACCGTTTCGTCATGGACTGTTGAGCAAATTTCTAGCTTTGAAGAATGAAGAGTTTCTTTTACTTTTCTTTCGTCTCCATTTTATTTGTATACCTGTCTTCGCATAATATAATAATGAATTACTTGAGTTTGGAAGATGATAAAGAAGGCGGTTTCTATGATTTTTGTTTAAAGTTCTTTGCTCTAAGCTGTAGCATAAAAAATGCGGAAGTTTCTGCTTGTAAAGTACACTGAGGTTTATTTATTTATTATTTTTTTAAAGGTTGTCTCAATTATTAAATGATATGTAATTAGTTTTCATATTTTTAACTGCTTTTAATGTTACTTTGGTAATAAAAGTATTTATTGCTGTTGTACGTAGTAAAAAATGGATACTCAATTATTAAGAAACATTCTTCATTTTTGGCGAAACCGTTCAGTGATAAATAAATGTTCTGACCAAACATTTTATCAAAATGACGAAGTGAACTATCATCAGTTCTTCGAGGAAACGATTTTGGTCAAAATAAAAAAAATATTTCGTCATTCTATTTTATTTTATAGCCATCGTTGAACAGCCGATTCAACTTTGGGTTTACAACTACTAATGTTCAACTCCGTAGCCTTATAATTTTGAACCAATCCAGAAACTCCTGGAGCAATACCCCCAGAGGTATAGGAGCTTGGAGAACTTTGTGACTCCACAGATTTCCCGTGCATCAGTCACCATTTACTACACTGGGAGTCTTCGGCCGGTAGGGATCGAACCCAAGTCCTCTTGGACATGGGCCCAGTGCTCTAACAACCTGGCTATCGTCATTCTATTTAAATATTTCGACATTCTATTTCGTCATAAATTACACTCATGGTCAAAGTGAGATTCGAATCTCATCTTAGCATGAGCCGCCTAAAAAGTTTTGCAGTCCACCCAGGCTTTAAAATTCTGTTCAGTAAATGAGCCCACCCCGGTTCCGGGATTGAGCTGAGCCCGTCTCATCTCTAGTTACTAATGCCTGTTGGATCAACCAAAGAATCATTTTTTGCAAAGTTAAATTTGTTTAAAAATGGTTACAATCAAATTTAGCCTTGATTATAGTTAATGAAAACTTGATTATAGTTTAGTTTAGATCATTGAAATTTTTTATTATAGTTACTATGTTATTTAATTGTAATTACAGATTACTGAAATTAGATTTTTGGAGTGAAACCATTCAAACTTTTTTGTTACTTAACGTTTGCGTTGAAACAAAATGTTAATTTTTTATTAACAATTGCAAACTGAATCAAGACTGCATTAAGTTTTGATTTTCAGTAAAGTGTACGAAATGTGAGCACGTCGCAAAATAGTTTTTTTTACTGCAGCAATTAACAGTTTTTCGTATTTTTTTCTCATCTACAGCAACGTAAACACTGTTCCCATCAAATTCCTGATAAGTCTTTTATATCCCACGTTCCATCTGAGAGTAGATCCTTTTTGTACCCTATAATTTAGCAAACTATCAAAGAAGGAAGTATTTCGTGAGACCTTGAAAATCGCAACATTCAGACATTTAATTTCTTTTCCAACCTAAATGCAAAAAATTACCCCAGAAATAAAGAACTTTGGGCGAAAAAAAATGGTACAAAAAATGGTGATTGCAATCGTGGTAGCGGTCAAGCGCGAAGTTGCGGACATCATTTGAATTTTAAATGCTTAGCTTGGAGGAGTTCGTTGTCCACAATTTACCTCTGTTTTTCGCTGTAATTTTAAAGGGCGAACGCACTTCATCGAGTGGAACCCTGCCGAAAACGATCGTTTGCAAATTCGTTAGTTATACAATAGCCGGAAACGGGACGCACCCATTTGTGTATTCCTCCGCCCCATCCTATTTACCCACCGTTGCATTTCACGCTCTTGGTGTTCCATTAGATGAATAACTTCCATTTTGCGATATTTTTCGTTCGTTTCTGTGATTGTCTTCGCTGTTTTCGGCACTTCTTAGAATCTCCATGTCATCGACTGAAAATTTAATTCTGATCGAATCACACAATCGAATTTTTGAGGCATTGAAAGAATGAAACAATTTGCATTTGATTCATAAGACAAAATCATATTTCCACTGAGATGATCTTCTTAGTCAAACTATTGTTTCTTTGTAAAATAAGTTCAAAGCAGTTCACTTCGAAATTTAGTTTTAACACTTATTGACCTTCAAGATGATCTTTAAGATATGCTTGTACTATCTCCTGCATTATGAGAATTTAGTTTGATATTTAGTTTTAATATAACGCATACTGACCTTCAAGATGATTTTTAAGATCTTATACTATTCCAATCGTTAGGTGGGTTAAATCAGGAAGTTTTCTTAGTGTTCCAATGTTCTTTAGATCTTCCAATAATACCTAAGAAAGATTCGTATATTATAGATCATCTAGTTTCAAATAAAGTCTGATATTTAGCTTTAATAGTACCCTTAATGATTTTTAATGACCTTTAAGTACCTTCATGATCTTCAAGATATGCCTGTACAATCTCATATACAGGGAGATCTAAGATTCCACAAAAAATTCAGGTTGATATTTAGTTTTAATGTGAGCTTTACGATGATTTTATAATCTTACGTAATTTCTTTTATTGGGAAAATAAGTAAACTCAGGGAGTTCCTTTATGTTTCCCTATGTATCTAAGGAAGATTTCGTATATTGTAGACCGTTCAGTTTCATGTAAAGTTCGACGTATAATTTTATTACAACCTTTACTGGCTTTCAATCTAATCTTCAAGAAATGCTTGTACTGTCTCATATATTAGGAGCTCTAAGATTCCTCAAACATTCTGTTTGATACGTAATTTTAATATAAAGCTTACTGACCTTTAAGATGATTTTCAAGATCTTATACAATCTCATTTATTGGGAGATCTAAAGAAACTCATGGAATTGACTTAGTTTTCCCAATGTTCCATATGTCTTCGAATTATATCCAAAGATTTTAAATGGATCATCCCGTCTCAAAAGTTCCATATATAGTTTTAATATAACCACTTCTAGATGATCTTCAAGATATGCTTGTACAATTTCATAGATTAAGGAATCTAAGGATACTAAAAAAAGTTTAATATGTAGTTATAATTTTACTTTTATGGATATTTAAGAGTGATTTTAAAGATCTAATACAATCTTATTTATTGGAAGATCTAAAGAAAGGAACAAGATCTAAGGATCTTGTTCCGTAGAACCAATGTCCCTTAGATCTTCCAATTATATGCTAGGAAGATTTAACCAAGATAACCCAGTCTCATAATAAGTTCGATATTTGACTTTGATAATGGCCTATTCCTTATTGGTCTACCTTACTTGTAATTCCTTACTGGCCTTCAAAGTTGTTTTCAATTTTTGTTTGTACAGTTTCATATATTAGGACTGAAGGTTCATTTCCATCTAGTCCCAGTGTATATTTATTTGAAAACATTTTCGAGCTTGATAACGATTTATTTTATTTCCTGATGTAAAGTAGTTTAAATGAATCTTACGTATTCGTAAAATATTTGCCTACCGGCATTGCACAAATAAATGAGCGGATTTTAAATACTTTAAAGCTGTCACCCGTATTACTATAAATAATGCACGAAATAAATAAAACGTCCATTTTTATATTCTTTATGAAACTCTTTCGTTACACAACAAACATCTCTGAAATCTAAATCCTTCCGCGCATTGTATTCTCACTCTTGACACTGGTTCATAATGCGAATACGTTCGTAAAGTTCTTTCAGTGTTTTTGTCTTTGGTGGTTCATAAACAGTGTATTTGATGCTAATGCGTTCGTTAAGTTCTTGCAGTTTTTTTTCTTTGGTTCATAAACAGTCTATTTGATGTATAACCATAAAAAATCGCATTTTCTTAGTGGCTACGTGATTAAGAATAAATTACTGTCACTGGCATGCCCAAGACGTTGTTCCTGTCGAAAACACTAAAAGATGTTTGCTGAGTTACAAAAGGGTAACACATTGAATACTTTTAACTAAAAGAAAAAAAACTAGGCATACGTTTCCTAAATTTTGTCAACTTCCTATTGTACTATGCATTTTAGTTTCGAAAATATAAATATTAGGAATGCATTCGTGCTGACCTCGTACTTTAACTTAGAGGAAAAATACCCGAAGTGTTACTCACCAGTCGGACTGATTTTTTTCAGATAGTTTTTTGAGTTCAGAAATCATACGTAAAATGTACTTCTTATTAGTGATTATTATGCTTTATCCAGTAAAATGTGAATTTTTTTTTGGAAAAATCAAGATTTGTTTGATTAAAAGATTTGTTACATTATTTTAAATATCTAAAAACTCCCTTTGTCTCCTCTGTAAGCTTATCCTTTTTTGAGGGAAATGGAGAGGTTTAAGGGGAAATTGAATTTTTCTTCTAGACCACAATTACGGCATTGTTTTCGATGTATTTTTTCACGCTAAATTAAATGAGATGGGATTGGACTAATAGTTTAGAAGTTATAAGGGTTTTATGCTCAAAAATACAAACTTGTACTTGCACCTTTGCATATCTGAAACAGCTATCCAATGAAGTGGAGCATTGATTTTGCGCAATTTTCACGTTGAATTGAATATACACGAGTCAATAGAATAAATAGTTCAAAAGCTGCAGGCGTTTTTCCCCCTCTTTTTTAGTGTAAAAAGTTCTATTTTTTGCATGACTTACATGCACTTTTAATATTGTTGTCCAATAACTTTGTAAACATTTAAAGTACATTTTCCATCGGAATTTTTCATGGTGAATTCAAGGATACAAAACAGGAACCAATATGAAAATTTTTTGAGACATTATAGGGACCTCTGCTTATACAAAAAGTACAATTTCGTAATTGCACTTATTTACGCATCTTTCATTGCTATACAGGCAAGTGAGGTATTGTTTCCTGCGTATATTTTTCTTGCCTGGACAATATTCTTGTTTTGAGATTCAAATTCAAAAGTTCTTGCACAATAATTCTAAATATTACAAGCATTTTTTATAATAAAAATTTATTAGCTGAATTTATGAACTCTCACTAGAAATAATGTGAAATAAATTTTTTTAAAGTCTTTTAAACGTGATTTTTCTAAGTGCATCATTTATCGCTTTTTTTCTCAAGCAAATTGTTAGAGAAAAAATAAAATTTTTGCCCAAACTTACATTTTTAATAAATAAATCTGTTACTAATGCGAAATAGACTAAAGATTTTAAAGACATATTATTTCATAACAACAAAAAAAGATCTAAGTGTATAATAGTATTCAGCTTGCTGTGTGAATAACACTACGGGTACCTTTGTTAGTCTGCTTTTAAAAATGAGTTAGTTTTCTTTTGTATTATTTACCAAGTCTCAAATCTGTCATTAAAATGTGTGACAACATAATACCTGCTAGTTAGTTATCCCTGTAGCAGAATTTTTTTGAGCTTTCTGCCACAAACTTCCCTAGCACTAATATATTTTGCTTAAAGATACTTTTAATTATAACAATTACTAATTTAAAGTAACAGAAACGTTGTGTTACAGAAGAAAGTATAGAATAAAAATGTATAAAAATTTTTAATTGTAAAAATAATATTTTTTTAATTCTAATATTATAAGAGGTATTCCAGCGTTTTGTAGTCGGAAAAATGAACTAATTATTTCCTCTTTCGAATTTTGTAAATCATTACACAAATTAAAATTCGTACATAAATTAAAAATAGTATCCATCTAGTAACTCCCGAAATAAAAATAACGAATCACGCGAATGGAACTGTTTAAAAAAAAGAGAGATTCAAATAAGTGAATGTAAAATATGATGTTCTTTAAGGAAAAAAAATGAAAGAAAGAACATCATTTCTAGAGCAAACTATCTTTTAAACTTTCGCGATTTCTGAATTTTTTTATTTTATGTTATTAATTTGAAATTCTAGCAGAAGCCAGTCGATATTTAAAAAAAAAAAATCTCAAATGAGAATAGGAAAATCATGATCATTTCTTTCCTCTCTGATGCGCAAGAAAGACATTTTTGAGAAAGGAATTCTGCATAAAAAAAAATACATTTTTCTAAAAATTATGCAGAAAGGAAAACCAAAATTTTTCTCTTCCCAAATGAAAAGTCTTTCAGCAAAAACTCTGTAGCGTTCTGCGACAATATCGCTGTGTTGCCGCAATTCTGCCACGGGGTTAGTAATTATATTATCATATATTTATTATTTCTATATCTATTCTTAACGTAATAAATCTAAACCGGTCCTATAACTTTAAAGGCAAACTACTCTATTTTTTTACTTAATATCTCTCCGAAATTCGAAAGAACTTCCTCAAAATTACCCGCGCTACTCGTCATCGCATAACTTTAGATTCGTCCTTACCTCCACGACGTTTTAGAGTGACTTTTTCTCTCTCACTTTTTTATTACCGAAGGTCACATTCTTTTCAAGGTGCAAGCGTAAATATTTAAAGCTAGTTCATATGTATCTTTGAATTAATTATAATCACGTATGTTTGACAATTTTTTTGTTGGAAATTGTCATCGTTTTTCTGAATAAATGGTTTTCAAAGTGAATATTTTTGGCACTTTTTGGCGATTATCCAGTATATTTACTTGAGTTGCATTGCAAATGTGATTGTGTTTTAGTTATGTTATTATGTCACAAGTTAGGAGTTAAAATGTTTCGATTAGTTCGTTAATGTGATTTTTATGTATAACGCTTATTATGCTAGTTCTTGATTTAAAAATTGTGTTTTTTTTTCTTTTAACGTTAGTATTTTCATCTGCTTTTTTATTAAAATAATTACCTAACTTAACGACTAAAAAGGTTTTTAATGGTTGCAAAACTACACGACAGGAAATCATGGCAGGAAAAATACCTGGCAGGATACATGGATACATAAAAGGCAGGATAGATAAAATATATGGCAGGAAATCAAACTTATATAAATCACTGATTAATCTCTACATAGTTAGAAAATTTCGACCGTGGTGACAATATCCTGCAAACTTTAATATAGTTTCCTTTTAAACTATATTATGGTGAAATGAAACTTGATTATGATCAAACTTTATTAATTATGGTGGAAATGGAACTTGATTATCATTAAACTTTATTAAATTATGGCTGATAATGAACTCGATTATAATTAAACTTGATATAATTATGGTGGAAATTAAATTTGATTCTGATAAAAGTTGATTAAATTGTGGTGGAAGTTAAACTTGATTAAAATGGCATGAAAATAAAGCTTGATTATGATTAAACTTGATAAAATTTTAGTGGAAATAAAACTTGTTCACAATTTAACTTATATTTGATTGCACGATACTGTTTGGTTTGAATTGAAACATGAACATTTACACTTTTTTTCATATTGCAGCAAATTTTCACTATTTATTAACTTTTATGTGGTTCCACTTTAAATCATGTTATGATAAAAATTATACTTGATTAAGATTAAACTTGATTAAATTATTGTGGAAATTCAATTTGATTATGATTAAAATTGATAAAATTGTGGAGGAAATTAAACTAGATTAGATTATTAGAAAAATAAACTTGACTATGATTAAACTTAATTTGATTACATGATCGATACTGTGGTTTATTTGAATTGAAATATGCACTTTTTCATCATAATAACCTTTAACACCTTATTAATATTGCTTCAAATTTTTACTATTAAACTGTTCAATGCTAGATTCATATTTATTCTAGCGTAATATTTGTTTTTAATAAATTATTTATGACATTTTAGTAAATTATTTTAGATTTAACATGGCCATATGGAGAAAACAATTAATAAAATTACCATATTAATTACATTTTTAATAAAAAATGTGTATATATATATATAATTTTGGTAATTAAAATCAAAATCTGTGGTTTTTAAACCATTCATTTGTTAATTTTTCTGATCTCAGGATAAATGTTTACCGGAAATTTTAGTTTTCAAAATTATCGTTTTTATTACCACATATTTAGTACTAGTATATGCAAAACAAAAAGTTAACCTAACCGGTTAAATGGTTTTTATTCCATGCTCTAAGGTACCATGATAAAATTATCAAATTTTATCATAAATAACAAATTTTATCAGATATTATAAAATCATATTTTACTGTTAATTTTACCGAAATCATTACGAGACTGCTTCGATTGAACGGTAGAGCGCTTTATATTTGTTTCAGTATAAAATATTCTGCACTACTGCTAATTTCTGCAGTGTCTGACAGCAATTTAGTTGTGATAATTAAATAAAATGTTAAATTTTAGGATACTACTAATTTTCATCCAATCATAGTTGTACTGAACTAGCCATTTAATCACGCACTTTATTAAAATTTAATTGAATTTCAATTGTATTTCATATTGAATCGTGACACATGTTCTGCCATGCTAATCATTTTGGAGTCCTAATTTAAATACTTTGTCTTTTTAAGCAAGTGGAAAAATTTGCGTTAACATTAATCATTGATTTTATAGATTTCATTCATTTGATCGATTATAGTGTCAACAAAATGAATAAAGATCAAATCTATATAACATGCGTTTTATGAAAATAATTGTCATACATTTAACAACTCTGTGTTAGTATCAATTAATGAAAGTTATATGCTATTTTTAAATATAAGAAATTGCATGTTATTGGTAAAAACAAAGATTCTTTTAAAATTTCATTATTTTTTTCTCTATTAAAAATTTTTTAAAAAACGTTTTCTTAGGCTGAATTTTTTGAACCATAATTATTCGTTTGTGTTTTTGACCATTTATTGTTTATTAATATCATTTTGTTCTTTTCTAGGTAAGTCAAAAACTAAAAATTCTACTTACAGAAGTTTTTATTTGTTATTTGGAAGATTTGCTCGCAGGTAAAATGAATTTATTAACAATAAGTTTTATCGAATGTATTTATAAGCATATCGAAAAACATCCATATGCGTTATAAGGCAATTCATATTGACAAAGCAATTCATATTTATTTGGTATTTAGGTATGTTAGGTATTTTGTTATTCAAATAAATACCACTATACTTCGTTTTTATAAGAATAAGATTATTGAAACTAATAAAACTAAGATTATTGAGACTGGTAAGACTAAGGACTACAATCCCATTTCCTACTCCAAGATTTCTTATTTTATCACATTTGATAGAACTATATTTTATTGTTAGTTTAACCAAAATCATTACCAAAACATTCGGATAAACATGACCGATCTTTTTAATGTTCCCAAGGAGCAAGAAACACGGTAAATTTTACCATAGTCTGGTAATTTTTGACCATATTTTCTTTATCTTTTCAGAGATCAAATCAGACTTAATATAAGCAAAAACTCCTTGAAATGTTCTTTTCCAATATTATTAAATTCAGATTTTTTTTTAAATTTATAAAACGTTTACAAGTACGACATGATCTTACCACATTTTCGGATGTTTTTAATCATCGTATTTTTATTAAATTTCTATGATATTATAACATTTTTATGTTTGATTAATATTACAATTAAAACGTTTACATAATTATGTTCAAATAACAAGTTAATTTACCAAGTTATAAAATTTTTGGATTACAAAATGGATTGCAAAAACTATAATGCAATATTATGAAAGACGACTAAAAAAGAATTTAATAACGTCAATAGGACTTCTAAATTTTATTTAAGAGGTATTTAATGTTTAAAAGTTTTTCTTGATTTAGTTTTATATTCACAATTTGTTCTATTCTTTAATTAATTTCATTTTTACGTATTGCTAATTTATGTATTAAATTCATTATTTTTCATTCATTTGTTTCTAGAGAATCAGTGTTATCAAAATTTGCTAATTATAAAATTTCAAATTTTTTTTAAAATATAGATTTTACAGTATGAAATATAGCATAGGCTCGTTGGAACTTAATGTAAAAATAGTCAATTGAAAACAATTCTGAAACATTTTATTTGCGTTGATTCATGTTACATCGTAAAATTAAACGTAGGATACCATTTTACGTCAACTAGATCCTTTTATGACTACGTTTATTTGACAATGAAATAAATACCTCTCTCCACCAATCTTGATTTATTGTTTTCGGCGTGTTCCTTGTTTTACGTGTCGCATTCTTTCATCATAGTTGCCTGTTGCAATATTGCTTTTATTTCGCTGTTGTTACACTGTTATCCCACCCCTACTTTTTGTTCTGAAAACTGGGGTCACGATATTATATTTTTTTGTCATCTTTTTGTCGTGTTGTTATGAGGACAATATATGTGAACAATGTATCCATTATTTTGTGGTTTCGTTCAATAAATATGGTGACGAGACTGATTTTACCTTTAGAAAAATTCAATTTTATTCTGTAAGTTGTCATCTTTAGTACAATTTTAAACTATTACTGCACTGCAATAATTTGTAAAATTTTCATAAGCATTTCAATAAAAATACATGACTGAAAAAAGAGCACTATTGAAAAGAGCAATCTATCGATGGAGGATGTGGGAAAATGTTTTCTAATTTTAAACTTTAAAATAAAATTTTTCAATTCATTAACAATTTTTAATACTTTTGGATAACTAATAGTTACTGTACTATATTAGCATTTTTAAGTTGTTTGAAATTTGCATTTTTAAGTTGTAAAAAAATTTAAGTTTGAGTTGAGTTGTAATAAATATTTATCAGTAAATATTTATTATTTCTTATTATTATATTTATTATACTATTCTTCAATATTATACTATTTCTTATTATTTTATTTAGTAATAATCGTAAAGGTTTTGAATGGTAAGCTATAAATTTTTTTTACATCATTTAAACGAATGCGATTTTAAACAGTGAAAAGCAAAATTTTAGCGAAATCGGTTGAATAGTTCCCGAGAAATTGAATTTTAAAAAAGTAGTATTTTTGAAATTGAGTTCAGATCCGATCATTAGATCAAAAGTTATTCAGAATTAGCTGCTTTTTATTTTTCTTACTGTACATGTGACCAGTACAAATCGTTAAGGGTCCTCCAATTTAGCAAGACTCAAAAGTACTACAATCATATCGCAAATATTAAAAGCGCTTATAAATCTTCTAAATAGGGATGAAAAGTGTCCTAATATGGAGTAGGATCAACAAACTCCACATCGAGGCGTAGCAGCTTGTCTGAGAAGTAAAGGCGGCTTGTGCTCAATGTTAGCCGCATCATTCCAATCATGTCATTCGTCACAAAATTGTGAAGCGCTAATCTCCGTGACCCACTGGCTCACAACGGGCTGTTGCGGGAAGGATTTACTTTTCTCAAAATTAAAGTTTTGATCTTTTTTGACCTTTTAATAACCGGTGAATTTATCTGCTTTCATTAATAAGCATTCGTAAAAGATATTTGGACTTGCAAAAGTTTTATTCGTGTGTATTTTATTGACTGACAGGTAATCTAAATATTTTGAGTTACCCTGGTAGAAGCATAATTTTTTTCTCTCCAGAATATATGGTTTAAATCCTTCATGTCATTTTCCTGCTAATTAGTAAAATTACAGGTTTATAATTTGAAATTATGATTATTCAGTCTTTATACTCCATGAAGGAAGGATTTGCAAATTAACGATTTGTAAAGATGTAATTTTCGAATCGCACTTATGCATTCCAAATTAACAGAATTTACCAGTCAGACTTGGCCATTCATTTTAATACAATTTACGAAACGCGTTACTCGATTTAAATTACAAATCACGCATAGTGATAAGTATTAAGCATGTTTACTCAGAATACTACTCGTAGAAAGCTAACATATGAATCACGCATCGCGATTCGTGTTTAAACAGCTGTTCAGGAAATGCACACCACGGCTCATGTTTATGTGGTTTACGACTCCCACATATTTGCCCAGTCAAATCAGAATTATCGCCAATTTCTTACATATTAAAACAGAACTATTGCTGATTAAATTAACAAAAAAGAATCAGTTTTTCCTGATTAAGCTATTTTTTGAATAATTTAATTTTTGGAACTAAATGTGTTTTGTAATTATTTGTATACAGACACTTTTTTATTTCTAACTACATTGTAATTTAAGTATCTATCTAATATCTATGGATACGTAGCGTCGATGTAATATGAATGCAAACTAATATTTGAAAGTGAATTGAGAAATAAAAATTAAATTTTTGAATTAAAACAAGGATTAATTTAATCAATGAAATTTTGACTTATTACTCAATAAAACAATGAAAGAGACATTAATTTGTTCGTTTTTTGCATTATTTACATTGATTACAGCTTTCCTTTCTCACTTATGCATTTCACTATACAACGAAGCATTTCTTGTTGCTTGGCAACTATATTTGTTAACTATTTCTAATCGATCTTCCTTTGATCAAGACATATATAGTTATCTACATATTTGTGTCCTTCCGGATGTGATAAGAATAGTTCAAATAGTTTATGCAAATATAGCAAACAATTTTACACATTTCGAAATAATATTTGAGTTAATTTTGTTACAAGTTTTTTTTAATATTAGTTAACTATTTCTAATCGATCTTCCTTTGATCAAGACATAGTTATCTACATATTTGTGTCCTTCCGGATGCAATAAGAATAGTTCAAATAGTTTATGCAAATATACCAAACAACCTTACAGATTTCGAAGTAATATTTAAGTTAATTTTGTTAAAAAATTTTTTTTATCAATTTATCTATTTACATAATATTTTTAAATGCTCATTTAGCGATAATTCATTGTGTAAATTTTATCTAAAAAAGACAATCTTTCTTTCAGATATCAACTAGAAAAATATATTACTGATAGGTTGGCAATTCTAATTTTTTCGGAGAATTAATTGAATACGATTCATAAATTTTTCACAATGGATCTAACAATTAAGCATTAATTTTGCTTGTTTCTTTAAACGCCTTTATAATTAATCTTTATCTAAATAAAAAAAAATTCGGAAATCGTTTTTAAAAAAAATAATTTTTTTTTCTTAAGTTATAAAAAAAATTTCCTGTCAACTTAATTTTTTTATTGTAAGCAATTAAATGCTGTCAAGCGAAAAATAATCTCTATTGTCTGCTTTTAGTCACTTGATTTAAAAAATCAATTTTTATTAAAAAAAATAAATGAATGAAAATAAAGAAAGAGGAAAATCCGGGTACATCATAAGTCACTTAGGTGATGGGTTATTTTACAGTGTTGAATACAATTTTATTTAACGATATCTTTGTCCTAAATCTCGATCTTGACTTTGATTCTTTTTTAAAAATTTATATCGAATAAAACGCTTAATTTATCGTCTGAAAGGTTGTCTCTCTCTCTTTTTTATTATTTCCGACATCACGTGATCTGAAAATGGTGACAATTTTCTCGTGAAATCGTCTGCGGATGCAACAAATATTTTAAGGCGAGTGAACTGGCATGCTCAAGTTGCGTGTTTTGGTGGGAAAGTTGTTTTCGATATTTTCTTTGTTCTTTTTTGACCAACTTCTGACCATTGTCCGATTCTAGGTCTCGTGTTGCAATTGATAGATCGGTGAAGATCAGGGTGAAAGATATGAATTCTAGTTTCCTAATTCTATTGAAAGAGAAAGTTCACTTTCGGTCTTTTTTTTCTGGAGGCTTTTTTTTTCTTTTTGAGAAAAAAAATTAGATCTCTCTTCCTGTCGATCTGACATAGTCTCTTTGTCATAGGTTGACCGTAATGAGGAAGATAATCTCTTAATTAAGCGTAGACTCTCTTCTTTTTCTTTTGTTTATGTTTAGTCTTGGGTTAAATTAGTGGGAAAATGCTTCGTGAATTGTGTTTTATTGTCTTAAAAGAGGTAATAGTTTTTTTTTAACAATTAAACATCTTAAAATAGATATTGTTTTGGTCTCACTTTAGTATTTTTTCAGTGTACTTTCAGAAGTACTTTTTCAGTACCGTAAATTCACTATCAAACATACAGTTTTGTAACGTAGCTACCACTACAATTATTCAATTTCACTTCACTAGTATAAATGTTAACTCGGTTCTATCTGGGTATGATGACGGTTAACATTGTCGATATAGATGATGGTTGACATTGTCGGTATCATAGCCCCACAGTTTTTATATTAATACAAAAAGCAGCTTTTAAAAAAATTTCGTCATCTTCTCAATAAATATTAAATGATAAAAATGCAATAAATTTTATCACGTCTGTAACAGGTAGCTTGCATATATATTTGTATTTTATTTGTGCAAAAGTTTTTTAACATAGAGGAACTTTTAATTGTTATTTTTTATCTTACGTTTTTCCTTCTGTTTATCATTATGACTTTTAAAATGCGTGAAATAATTCTAACTTTGTAATTAGATAATTAGTTTAGCTATTAGTTGAATAAGCCTAAACTTTTTGTGTAATTAGATGACATTTATATCTAAGAGAATAGTATCCTTTCTAATGTCACAAAGAAAATGTAAGAAAAATTTAAGATTTTAAAGAAGATTAAAGGCTTTAGATTCTACTGTTTCTCTCATCAAAAAAAAAAAACCGTAATTACGTGGGCTTCTTAATTGAATCTCCTATTGAATACAAAATATAATTATCACGTGGTTAGTCTAATAAATATCAGAGCCTATTAAATTCAGAATATCTTGTTAAATTTCTTCATAAAGAGTATTAAAAAGACACGAATAATTAACATTAATTTCTCTTTATTCTTCATTATTTAATAACCAAACTAAGAAGATTGTGTAACCACTTCAAAAACAGATTCAGCTAATGAATCAATTAATATGTATGAATAAATAAAAATATATGAGTAACTAAAAATATATGAATAAATAAAAATATATGAATAAATAAAAATTTATGAATAAATAAAAATATATGAATAAATAAAAATATATGATTAAACAAAGATTTTTCTATCAAATAATTGCAGAATAATAAAGAAAAAATAAATCCGGTTTAATAATTTTCCAAACATGGTGTTATTTTGTGACTATCATGAAAGAAACTATTTGAAGTATCATAAACTTTGGTAGCAACTACTATATTAATTATTTACTTTCTAAATAATAATCATGACTGAAATGCTATAGATAATTTTATTAAGATTATTATAAATGGTTTATTAATTTAAATTTTATAGTTACTTTTATTTTATTGTAAATTAATTTCATGGTTTAATTTTATAGTAAATTATTTAATTCTTATAATTAATTATTAACTAATTAAGTAACTAAGTAATTAGATAAATTAATCAGTAAAATTTACTTAATAAATTTGAAACTACATTCAATTTCGTGTTCAACCTATAAAAAGTCGAATAACAAGCACTTACACTGGAGAAAATATGAAATAAATTTGTTACCATGCTCTTTTTTTCACGAAGTTTTACGGTTATATTCCCGCATCTTTAATGATGGGATGCTTTTTGTGTCGCTGAATTGTTCTCTGTTCTTCTTTACTGATTATGAATGTAAGGAACGAATCTAACATTTCGTATCGGTAGCTTATTTAGAAGCTATAAAATAGCTAAGAGCATTCCATACCGTGATTCGACTAACCTTACAAGTTTATTGCTCATAAATTATTTAACAGCAATTGTGAGTTAGCCGAGAAAGTAGAAGGTAAAAAAAATTATGTTCTTGTCATTAATATTACTTTGGTAAGCTTTGGTTTTCGTTCGGTCTGGAAAGGTGTAATACTTCATATGTTTTTTATTTTTAGTCTCAAAGAAGATAATGTTTTTTGGGTTAATAAAAGTTTTGAAAATCTGAAAATTTTATGATTTGGTAGCTGTGTAAAATTTATATGCGGTATAAAATAATGGTTTTTAGCTCTTGTAGCTACGTATATTCTTTTTTGATCTTATGCGTCTCTGTAGCCGTATAAGTGATGGATGTACTTTTACGAAATGGAAAAAGTAGTGTAAAGGTTATTAAATGTTTTTTTAAAGGTTCCATGCAATATATTTTTTATCAATCTAAAAAATTAACGGTCGCCGTAAAAAAAATCGTTACTAACATTTACTCAATTAGTATAATGATATTTACTATATTACGCGCATTAATTAATTAAAAAAAATTTGATTAAAATTGTAATTTAAGTGAAAAATATTAATTTAATATAATGTAAACCAAGTGTAATAATCCAAGTGTACCGTATCTTATTATTTAAAATCTTTTTTGATGATTTTTTGAGTTGATGTAAAATATTTTTGAACGAAATTTTCTGTAAAGAAATTAATGTTTCAAATATTTGTGTGGGAGAAAATGCTATTAAATAAGCAAGTCTGTAGCAATTTTTTTACTAAGCCTTTATAGATTTCTCATATATAAATAGTGTTTCTATCTGTAAAAATTAATTAATTGATAATAAAATTGCAGTTAATAATTTATATAATTAATTAATAAAAATAAATTAAGAATATAATTGATTATAAATTTATTGGTAATTAATAAATTGATTAAATAATTAATTAATAACTAAATAATTAATAAAATATTTTCTTAAAGTTCACCGTATATCAAGTAAGAGTGTAATATGATTTTGAATAACACTACAATGTTCTAGCGGTTTATCGCCCTGCTCATCAAGTATAAAAAAAAATGAATGAAGTGCTCGCAAACTTTGTTAAAAATTAGTTAACTTAGTCGCATTTATTGCTTATTGTTCATTTATTACTTACTTTTTCAGTGATTAATGGGTTGGATGATTGTATCGGTTATTTCTAGCTTGTAAATTGTTCGTGAAAAAATTTAACGAGGCGTAGATTAAATGCAAAAAATTAGTTATTGCATCGTAAACTAAGTGTAAAAAAGTGCATACCTTGTTATTTATAATATTTTTAGTAATTAATGGGTTAGAAAAAATACTTTTACATAAAATAATATTTTTCCCTAAGAAGTTTTTAATATTTGTGCAGAAAGCTAAGTGAGCGCATCCCTTATTGAAAAACCTCAAACAAAAATAACTATCTACAATAGATGTTTTTGTTTTAGATTTTCCAATATATCTGAACTATGAATGAATTATTATTATATTAAATGGATTTTAAATTATAAATGAATTATACAACTGATTTCCGGTTTCCTTCTTCTCGATGGTGTTTAATTTCAATGATACGAAAAGTATGATTTTTCTTGGAAAAATACGGATATGCTTTATTTTCTGAGTTAAATATTAGTCAACGTTAACTCGTTAGCATTTGTACAGCAGTCTATTAAGTGGAAATTGAACCATGAGATCAAAAGTTTTTCAGGGTGCTTGGCATACTGTAAAAAATTCCGGGAAAAAGTACCGGCACTCAGAGTGCGGGTGCTATAATGAATGAATTATTGATTAGAATGAATTATTGATTAGAATGAATTATTGATTAGAATGAATTAATGATTAATACCAAAAGAATAAATTTTTACCGGAACGTGCTACGGAAAACATAAAATCTGATGTACTGTAATTTTTACAGTAATTATCGTTAAATCACTGAATCAATTTATTTAAATAAATATTACTAGATCACTGTACGATATTTAACGGCAAAAATGGATTTTACGGTAAAAAGATTTTAGGCACGATGCACCCAATTTAGTGCAACCTAAATATGGTGCGAAATTAAACTGTAATTGAGCATTCGATACTAACTATAGTTCAGTTTGGACGAAAGCTTGTACCTTAATACCTTATTAGGATTATTGTAAATTAGCGAAATACTACGGTTCAAAACTATAAAAAAATTATAGTATAAAGTACGGGTGCATCATCCGTAAAATCACTTATTTCGTTAATTCATTTTTACCTTAAAATATTATACCGTAATTTTTACAGTATTATTTATTTAATTAGAATGATTCAGCGATTTTACGGTAATTATTACTGTAAAAATTACGGTATATTCGGATTTTTTTTCTAAACATGTTTCGGTTAAAATGGATTTTACGGTTAAAAGGTACTGCCACCCTGAGTGCCGGTATTTTTTACCGTAATTTGATCCGGAATTTTTAACAGTGTAGTGTCGATATTAATGGTTGAATGATAAATCAATGTTTGAGAGTGTAAACACAAAATCTGATAACCCGCCATGTTTTTGTTACCCAAAGCGTGAAAGGTGCATGGGAGAAGAACTTCGACACATTTTTCTCATGGGGTCAACTTTTTTAAGGGTTAATATTTTAAATTTTATTTCTGATCTCTTCTTGGTTTGAAATTACAAGACGTTTTCACATTCAAAAGAGAAGAAGGATACAGAAAATCATATTTAAACGTCGATGCGTCCTTTTTTGCGTTTTAGCGTGACTTTAATTAAGGGTTTTACTTCATTTACCTCAAGGTCATTTTGGATCACAAAAGCCAGTCACTTTTGACCCTCCGGCATAAGTTCAAACCCGCACGATTGCGGCCAAATCCTCTCTAGATAGTCATCTATCACGAAACTGTTCACGCTGCAAATATTTGCCCTTTTAATGACTCAAAGAAACAGCTAAATTTTCGAAAGATCCTGAAAATATATGACTCTCCTTTCGTAAACAGTTTGAATACTTTCTCCAGATTGCTAGTCAATGAACTCGACTTAATAAATAACGAAAGAATTCGAAATGAATGAATAAACTTGAATCATACATTGAGAAAAAAAAGNTTTATATTTTAGATTATTTTGATATATTAATTTTAATTTAATTGTATTCATGCCTTCGAAATAAAATACAGTTACACCAGAAAAATAAATATTAAGTGATTTAACATTTTAACTAACTAGAACGTTAAATCCTTGAAAACCCTGAGCTTGTTTATTTGCAGGGAGAAGGTTCCATCTGGGGGTAATCGGAGACAATGACACCCGAAGTTTGTTGCTTACGTCCAGTTTTTTCCGTTGCTTTGTTTTGGTTGCTGTTACTGCTAAAATTTTAATGGAACACAGATATTTTTAATTTGGGGTATAAACCTAGGAATTCAAATTCAGTTTCAATGAAATGGGTGACCCGGTACCATTTGATCTACGGACCGGTACCGGTCCTCGGACCGGGAGTTGGGGAACACTGCCTTAGAGAATGGTAGAAAAACCATTTATTCGGATAAATTTACTTTTCAATTTTGTATTTTTTACTAAATTTTGGTAGTAAAAATCAAAATTTTGAAAACCAAAATTTCCGGTAAACCGTTACTCTATGAACGGAAAACTTACCAAAAAAAATTTTTGAAATACCGTACGTATATTTAGGTTTTATTATCTAAAATTATATATACATATTTTTTTACCCGAAATGACATTACCATACAGTACGGTAGTTTTACCAGATTTTTTTTTCTCCGTGTAGTTCACCTTCATAATACTTGACCATTTATTTATTTGTTTACTTATTTAAATTCGTACATTGCGTGCATTAAGTTTTCTGGTGGCTATTTATTATATCTCATTACGAAAATATGATAAAAAATTGTTAACTTTGATTGAAAACTTTTTCGCAACATCCGGTGTTCTTATTTTATTATTAGAATTAGCATTTCAATTAAGTCTGACGATCCTTGTTTATGTTACAAATATTTGAATGTCCTTGTTATCATTGTTAATTATCCTTGCTAATGATCCAAATATTTACTCTGTTAAGGATTCAATGACTCAAAGAAGTGATTGAACTGTCGAAAGATTCTGAAAGTATATAACTATTCTTTCTAAACAGTTTGAATATTCTGCTGGTTTTAGAACAAAAGTACTGAGTTTATATTTCTTTAAATGACGACAGAAATGCATGAATGAACTCTAGTTCACTTTTATACTTGCCAGTTTGTTTATTTAAATTTGTGCATTTGTATTAAGTATTCAGGTGATTTTTAAATGAATCTTGAAATATTATAAAAATTGTTTGCTATGGATTAAAAGCGCCTTTTCAAATTTCAGTGCTTTTATTTTAATAGAATTAGTATTTTAATTAAATTAAACTGTCCTAGTCAATGACTCAAATATTTGCTATATTTATTGTCTCAAAGAAACAACTAAATTTTTTGTAAGATCCTGATATATGACTATCTTTTTGTGTACAGTTTGAATACTTTCTCTAGATTGCTAATCAGTGAACTCAGCATTATTAATAACAAAAGAATTCGAAATGGTTGAATCAATGAAACTTGAATCATAGTTTACCTTTATAATAATTATTCGTTTATTTAAAATTCGTAAATTGCTTGTAAAAAGTTCCCTAGTAAGTATTTATTATTTCTAATTTAAAATTTGATAAAAATATTTTTGCTTTGGATTTTATTATTCGAAGTAGTATTTTAATTAAGAACTATTTCTGTCACGTAAGCTGGTAATGTTTGAAATATTCTCCTTGTTTCTATTAAAAAAATTAACTGTCGTAAGTTCCTAAAATTAAATAACAATTCTTTCGTAAACAGCTTGAATACGACGCTGGTTAATAAACTAAACTAATTTCATATTTCTTTAAATGAAGGCAGAATTCGAAATGAATGAAGGAATGAAACTTGAAACATACTTCACCTTGCCTTAATTATGACACGAGCTAGTTTGCTTATATAAATTCGTACATTTGTCTTAAGTTTTATAGGAAGCTTTTGAATCAACCATGAAATATTATAAAATTTTGTTATTGATTAAAAATGCTCTCTCAACTTTCTGCTCTTTTATTTTATTGGAATTGGTTTTTTAGTTAAGTTTAATTATTCTTGTCAAAGACTCAAATATTTGCTCTATTATTGTCTCAAAGATCAAAAAAATTCTAAAAAAATATTACTATCAGGATGAACGGGGAGAACAGGGTAAAGTCAGCATGTTATTCTGGAATTAGAAAAATGTCAGAAATTTTAATTAAAACAACCATAAATTCAGGGAAAATAAATTAATTTGAGTTTAAGGTACATGAAAGTTAGTTTTTTTTTCAAAACAAGTAGTCATGTAAAAATTTTTAAATGTTTATTTTCAATTTAAATATCATATATGCATATCTATTTTGTGATATATTTCTTGTTTAAGAATAAGGCAGTACTGAAATATTAATAAAAAATTGAGTCAGATAAAATTATGATCCGTTTACGAAAGTGAGGAAAATTTGATAAATCATTTTGTAAAAATCAAAAAAAATCAGAGATTCTCAGTGTTTATGGCAAGGAAAAATATATGATGTATGACTACCCTTTCTCAAATAGTTAGAATTCTTTCTCCAGATTTTTAGTTGATGAACTAGACTTCCTAGACAAACAAAAGAATTCGAAAAAAAAATGCCTTGTTATTCAATTTCTCGCTTTGTTTGCATAAGTTTTCTAGTGGGTATTTATAATTTCTGCCTGGAAACATTATAAAACTTGTTTACCTTATTTCGGAAAATGATTTTCGTTCAAAAGTTCTTTAATTATAATTATTATTTTAATTTAATTTAACTGTCCCTGTTAATGACTTAAAGAAACAGCCGTAATATCCTGAAAATATATTACTGTTCTTTTTCAAAAATTGAGTGAATGCTTTTTCTAGATTGCTAGTCCGTGAACTCAATTTTTATAAGCAAATGAGAGAATCCAAAAATGAGCGAATATGAATCATAGTTCACCTTGCCTCAATTATAATGCTTGACCGTTTATTTATTTAAATTCGTGCATTGTTTATTTAAAGTTGTGAGGTGATTGTTTGTTTAGAATTGTGAGAGGATTTTTTGTTTACTGTTTCTACCTTGAATTGTGATAGAAGTTTGTTTGCCCAAGTCTTGAAAACGTTTTCACAATTATGGGTGTTTTTATTTTGTCAGAGTTAGTATTTTAATTTAATTTATTATGTGTGTATTATACTTTTCAGCAATTTTCATTTAAAATTATGATTTGTTTACCCCGAAAGAGTTACGTTTCTTCCTGTTTTATTTATAAAAGTTATTTACCCTATTTTAAGTTTTTTTAATGTCATGTTTCCGTCGTGAAAACAAAATTGTGATCTATCTTGAAATTTTTTCGAATTTTTTTTTATTGCTTAAATATTTTCTAACTCAAGAATAATGTATGTCAGATAACGTGTTAAAAGAAATTGAAAATCACATTTTCTTTGTTAAATATATTTATTATCTTTTTTATATTTTTGAGAAATGTATAAAATTACGAAATGTGTAGAAGAGAATGATATGATCCAGCTATAAAAATTTTCAATGATTTTTCAGCTATAAAAATTTTCCGTTGCAGAAATTTGTCGCAAAACTGAAATTACCGTCTCTAAAATTTCTGGCTAGATGTATAATATTTATATATTCCTGAAATAAATTATATCAGAATGATGGCACACGCCTAAAAATATTCTCAGATACTTTTTTTTATCGACAAGTACAACTTATCACATTTATATTAGTTTCAGTAATAATTTGCGATAGAATAATGCCACACATCTAAAATTATCATTGTTGTTTTATTGACAAAAATATTCATTGCCTTATGATATACATATAAGCGTTCTATACTTTAATACTTCTTAATTTAAGCAAACTTTGCGAGAAATATTTCCTCATAATTTGGTAGTTTATAAAAATTACCAAATTTGCATTAAATTTGTTTTTGCTTAAAAATTATACTTGATTTAGCAAATTTTAGATTATGTCATAATCATATATGGCAACGTTACTTTTAAAAAGTAACGAGTAAAAGTACAAGTATTTTTAAAAAAAGTAACGAGTAAAAAGTAAAAAGTTCTTATTTTAAAAAGTAACGAGTAAAAAGTACAAGTAAAAGTACAAGTACTAAACAAAAAAAGTAACGATTTAAAAGTACATTTCTAGGAAATCGAAAATTCAAAGTAACCTAAAAGTTTATTAAATAATATTCTTATGTTCTTTAATGTTTTTGCAAAATTGTTGTTATTTATTTAATTACTTTTAATTTTGAAAGTTATGAACATTAATTTATTTTTAAATTCGGAAGAATATTATAATGTAATTTTATAATATAATCGTATAATGTAATTTTAAAATCAAGTATAATTTTAATATTAAACTTCTTATGGATTTGCACGAAAAAGAAATTTTATCTATTGATTTTATTATTTTTATTTATTTAAATTACTATTGATTTAAAATTGTTTTACTTTATAGAAAAGCGTTTTAAAAGCACAACGTGGGGTTTCAGATAGCTTTGTGATCTTTGAGCTAGTAAAAAATAATTGAATGTGCAGTTTAAGTTTAAACAGAACAGTCTACAGTTTTATTTGTAACAATGGCTAATGCTGAAGTCATGCGAGAAAATCATTTTCCGAACAGTTCTGCCTAACGGAATGATTAAAATTTGTAAACGAATTTTAGTATCAGCGGCTAAAATAATACCTTCGAGTTTTCAAGAGTTAAAATAGTAATCATAATTTTCAATAGCGCAAATAGTTCTGAAGTTCTTAGAGATTTGGCTAGGCGTTGTTTGTCAAGGTCGGGCATAAACATAATTTTAGTAAAAAGTGTACTAGGTAAAAACGTATTTAGCAAAAAATTTATTAAGATAAAAATGTATTATTAGTGAGTTCAAAAAGAAAATTGAAAAACGTAATCACAAAATCCAAAATTTTTTATTTAAAATGTTTTAAATGAATGCAGAAAACTAAAAAATGAATGAAAATAACTTGCTAATTAATATTTTTATTCATTTTGCAAAATAATTGCATTTCGAAAGTGGTGTCACTGAGTCTGCTGCGAGAATTTCTCAGAACGTGCTTAGCCACGCTTAATAAGCGCTCCACGGGAGGTCAAGGCATTTAAACACGAAGTTAGCTGTGAATGCATATATATTGCACATTAATTTTATAAATTAAGAAAACATAAAAATTTTTTTAATTAATTATTATTATTATTATTATTATTTTTTTTTTTTTTAGAAAGCTTGCCGAGTTTTAGAAAAAAGTAACGATTTCATTCAACATTTCCGTTACATATACTTGTACTTTTTCCCTAAAAAAGTAACGANAATCTTTTCTAAAATTGGTCTGGAATTTCTAAAATCTTTTGGCTGCAGGTTTTTGCAGCGAAATAAAATATTTTTTAATCAACATTTAGAACTTTATGTTGATAAAGATTCTGTCTGTAAGTCAAAAGTTATTGATATGTTCTTTTTATTTTGTTAGTCGTTGCATTGTATGATGCACAGTGACTCACTCGTTAGGCCACTTATTAAAACAAATCAACTCATTAGTAACTGTATTTATTCCATTTACACAACTTTATGTATTCGACTCACAATATATATTTACCAATACCTTCATTAAATAAATCAAATTTAATAGAATTACTCACACCTAAATAATAAAGCATCGAATAAATCACCCACAAATAATGTCACAAGTCGAAATCATTCGATCAAACGACGCCAGACGAAACATTTCATTTCGAAGTCATTAGGGTCTTTAAACGAATGGAAACTCAGATAACGAATGTGACGTGTTTTTTTGTGTGAATGCTCGAATAATCGGATGTGGAAGGTAAAAAATAATAATAATTGAGTTCCATTCATTTCATTTCGCACGCGATGTTCTTCTGAATGGATTAGTGCACATCTTGGTCAAAAATCATGCTTCTTGTAACATAGTTATGTGTAATTCTTTTTCATTAAGTAGGGCTATTGTGGTGTGCGTTTGCTGTCCACTATCCGGTTGTTTCTGAGTGTTCAGCCCTGCATGGTTTGGTGACCGCATTTAGAGGTTAATTCGGGTTTTAAAACTGTAATTTTGTGGTTTTTATTAAGTTAAGATGAGTAATTGTAGTTAATTTTGTATATTTTCCGGTATTAGTTTTGAACTTTATTTGTTTAGAAAAAAATCCGTTAAAATTATTTATATTGTGAATGGCATATTATCTATATCCGCCTATATTTAGTGCCATTTGAATTGCTGTATTTTAAATAGTATTCTTTTAAACTTTGACCTTAGGTTTTAAAAAACATTAAATGAGCAAGTTGATTTTATTTTTGTAAGCTGTTTTATTGCGAAATTTTATTGAATTATTAATGAGTTAGAAATTTGCGGAATTGAATCGAATCATGTATCCATTCAAGTTGAATCATAGCATGATTGTATCAATTTGGAATGATATTTAAGTAAGGTTTAATAGTGTATGAAAATGAAGCCCGGTCTTTTATAGGGCTATTGTTTCTTGAATATTTTTATATTGAATTGTTTTTAGGGTTTAAATTGATTGAAAAAAAGCAAAATTATTATATTACCTAAAATTAATTTGATTTTTAACCTCATACCATTACTAATAATATTGGGTAAGAAAATATATTCATTCAGCTTATAAACAATAAAGCTTATTTATAAGTTAAATATCATCTTCTTAGGCTGTTTTCCTTTATTGCTAAAGTGCTGGAATGTAAATTTTAAAAATCTTTTGACATAATTTATTAAAACCAACATTCTGAGGTGTAAAAACATTGTCATATTGTTTTTCAAAATTGTATATGAAGTAATTTTTTTAAAACTTTTTTTGTAGTTCATTGAAAGATTTTAGTTGATCTTTCTGTCGGCACATTTTTATATAGCTATGTTTTTCTGAAACATATGCTATACGTAAAGCTAGTAAAGTAAAGTAGTATACGTAAAGCTAGTAACATATAAAACTAATTTAATTACATTATAAGAGATTTTAGAGCTTGTGGAATAATATATTTCTTTAATTTATTTTAACCCTAATATGGTATTATGCTATATATTATTAGTTTTTTATAAAAAGCTTGATTTCATGATATTTTTATTAACTTGAATTGTCCAATTTCACATCTTATTAAGATTGATACACGTTTGAAGATCAACGATTTATGTTCTTGAAAGCTGATACTGAGGGGAAAAACGAACTTAAGGGCAGACATGATCCCCAGAACGACTCATCTTCACCATATAATAACTCCCGGAGAGAACCGATTTTACACGTTATTGATTTCTCAAAATTCAATAATCCTCAGAATGCTATAGATGGCGCCCCAATCGTTATTTTTGAGCTAAATGGACAAAACCAGTTCTAAATCCTTTATCTTCATTTGCATAGAATTGTCAAACTTATATGGCCTAAGTATGGTATTTTTATGACTTAAAATATAGTTCAATGCAGTGGTTATATATTATGTATTATGGTTAAGTGCAATGGTTATTGTGTATAATTGGTATGTGTGTTGTTATTGTGTATAATATCACAATAACAATGTGGTTGAGCCTCGATGGCTTAAAGGATAGAGCGTTCGCCTTCCAATGAGGCGAACCGGGTTCGAATCCCAATCGATACGAATTCCGCATCCGGCTTGCACCGACCACAGTGCTGACGTGAAATATCCTCAGTGGTAGATGGATCATGGGCTAGAGTCCCCTTGCCGTTAAGCTAACCACGGGAGGTTCTCGTGATGTTCCTCTCCATGTAACGCAAATGCTGGTTAGCTCTATCAAAAAGTCCTCCAGGCAAATTTCTCACAATACTCGATCCAGGAGTTCCCTTGTCTTCTGGATTGGGTTCAAAATTACAAGGCTACGGAGTTTAACATTAGTAATCGTAAACCCATAAAATTGGGTCGGCTGCTCAACGACGTTTATAAAAGGAAATATAAAATAACAATGTGGTTCAATGCTGAACCGATCTTTCTGAAAATGTATTAATAGAAAATATTTCTGCTATTTTATTTAAAAATGCCTGAATGTTACTGCTTCCCCCTAACAGGTCACCGTGATATCTTTTGATATTTTTATGCAACGACGCATTAAACTACATATTTAAAATTAAAACATTCATATAAAACGTTTCATTGCTTTTTCCCCTTTTAAAAATAGAAATAAAATCGAATTATCCTTTTATAAATGTAAATAAATAATATAAATTGGTTATCGTCCCTGATAATTTGATGCAGATCATATAATTCATTTTCATTTTTATTGAAATATCGTAAAAACAATTTCACTTTCTGGCTGGTTGACTAAACATTTTCCGCCTAAATATTATTCTCTCTTCCATTTCTTAAAAACATTTCCTTGTTGCAAGTTTATTCCCTACATAAAAATATAAGACTTAGTCACGCCGGCTGTCGAAATTCCTCTTTCTCGTAATTTATTGTCCCGATTATTCCTCCTGGAACCGTTATCCGTTAAATCGCATGATTTATAGGCGTGTATTATTCGTTTATCATGACCTCTTGTCTCGGAAAGAAATCGTACTCTGTGCCATATTCCCCTCCGTGACATTTCTCTTGGACGTGTTAAGTAAAAGTTTCTGCAGATCAGTGATCGACTTACTCCTCAGACTCAATTGAGGAGTCTATTTAAAGCTCTACTAATTCTACATGAAATCCTTTCAAAAGAGAAAATATCTTAGACTTGAAATCGATTTATTTTAAATATTCGATAACTAGAGCGAGCATTGATCTATAATCGTCACGTCCGAATGTTATTTTATAGTTAACGCCATGTAATACGTAATAGTTAATTCATGTCCCTAACGTAAATGGTTTAGTATATAGCTCTGAATGACGTGTTAAGTAAAAGTTTCTGCAGATCAGTGATCGACTTGCTCCTCAGACTCAATTGAGGAGTCTACTTAGAGCTCTACTAATTCCACATAAAATCCTTTCAGATGAAAGAGAAAATATCCTAGAAAAATATATCTTTGAAATCGATTATTCGATATTAATCGATATAATCGATTATTAATCGAGTTATATCTTTGAAATCGATTTAAGATTTTGAATATTAGATGACTAAAACGAACATTTATTTATAATCATCACGTCTACAAGTTCTTTTATAGTTAACGCAATGTAATACGTAATAGTTAATACATATCCCTAATGCAAATGGTTTAGTATATAATTCTGAATGCCATGTTAAGTAAAAGTTTCTGAAGATCAATGATCGACTTACTCCTCAGACTCATTTGAGGAGTCTACTTAGAGCTTTACTAATTCTGCATAAAATCCTTTTAAATGAAAGAGAAAAATGTCTTAGAAAGGCTTGAAATCTATCTAAGATTTTGAATATTAAATGACTAAAACGAGCATTGGTCTGTAATCGCTACGTCCGCATGTTCTTTTTTAGTTAACTTCATGTAATACGCAATAGTTAATTCATGTCCTTAGGAAATTTTGGGCTTAAAGTATTATACGGGATTTAATAAAGTTTTGGAAAATGTAAGGGCAGCTATTTTGAGTTATATTTTCCTTTCTCTATATTAATCCAAAATTTTCCTCTTAATAAATATGTAAATTAAACTATTCGAGGGAATCTAGTTTTCTTAACTTAAATCAGTCCAACGACGATGCCTAATACATTGCACTTTAAAACGAGAAAAATGATTTTTAACCTTAATAAAGTGTTAAATTAAACATCATTTTAAATTAGTTCAAACCTCTAAGTATCTCACAATCATATTTAGGAAATACTTTCATATTCTTCAACTTCAACTTAGCTCCAACTTGGTACATTAATAAGGTGTTAAATTAGACATTTTATTTTAAGTTAAACCATGCAATATCACACAATAATATTTAGCAAATACTTTGATATTGTTCAACTTCAACTTCATATTAAGGTTACAGCAAAATTAAGCGATATATTTCAACGTGTTTCAAAATTTGCAGCAGTGTATTAAATTATAAACATGTTTGAGATAAGAAAATCTCAGTTTTTTGTCTCAAAAGTAAAATTTGACTTTAATTTCAATTCAAGCCTAGCAGTTTAAAAAAAATCAGTTATACGTTGGACTATAATGTAGGTACCTTAAACTAAGATACGGTACAAATTATTGCAACCTTATAAAGGTGTTAAATTAAACCCTGCTTCCGTTCCATTTAAACTGTACACTGTAAGAAAATTGCGGATCAAGTTAGCAAATAGTACCGCCATGCAGGATGCCGGTACTTTTTACAATAAAATCCATATTTACCGGAACATGTTACGAATCTGATATATCGTAATAATTACCGTAAAATCAATCTCATTAATTATATAAATATCACTATAAAGATTACGGTATAATATTTTACCGTTAAACTGAATTTTACAGTAAAACGGACTTTATTGAACATGTACCCAAAGCGTTGATACTTTATATCGTAATTTAATCCGGAATTTTTTATAGTGTAGTATCGTCTAAGTTTCAGATAGTAAAGTTAACATAATAATGTGACTCAACTTTGCACCGTATTAATTTTTTAATCTGGTTCCAACAGTTTCAACGTATCTGAAACTGTTGAGAAACGAATATTGAAGGTCTAAATCTGGGGATCAATAAGAGTTCTAGAAAGTACTGTTCGGAAATCCTTTTCTCATAAATGATTACCCTAGAATTCTCTAAGTTAATATATTCTTGAAGGGGTGAACCAAGAGAATATATTAACCTAGCAGAGAATCCTTTCTTTCATGTACTCAGGAGGGGAAATTCTATTAAGTATTTCAAAGGCTGCTAATGAAGTTTGTTTGGATGTTTAAAATTGTTCAATCTTTGTTTTGGAGTTTAATAAAATGGAGGGTCATCTGATTGTTTGTAATTCTATTTTTTGCAAAACCTTTAAAACAGATAGGATTTTTTAAAGCATGTTTTACAAGATTCATGATATGCTTGTCAATTCGGAAAACATGATAAAAAAAATTACATGTTAATTTTTAAGACATAATTTAATTGTTTCTTATAAATTTTTAAAACAAGTGTTTTACATGTTTAAATAATTACGTGTTACTTACTTTTTAGGACATATTTAATATAAATTTTCAAAATAAAATTTACGTTTTTGAAGTATGTTCTTAAATGTTATAATAATTAAATTTAAAATTTGAAAACATGTTTTTAAATGTTATAAGATTCACATATTAATTCATAAATTAAGTTTTTCACCTGTCGTTAGATACGCTTCTTTTGAATACTTAGATAATCATTAAGATTCAAAAGAGTTATTTATTCTTGTAACATGTTTGTAACAAGCTATAAAAATTACGAATTACATGCGTTAGTTCTTAAAATATGTTTTAATAATTTCAAGTTAATTCTTAAAATATGTTTTTTTTTACATGTGATTTACATTTAATCATGTTCAAAACATTTTTCGCATAATCAAGCAAATGCTGGTCATTGCATAAATAATTGCTTTAAAATTATTTTTAATTTAAAATTTTTAACATCAAACTGTTCCTTGGTATTATTTTCAGATACGTACTTAACCCAAGAGGCAAAAAAAATAGAACAATTAACCGAGACATTGTTTGCGTAAAAATCTTGATGCTTTTCACCAAAAATGCTCGCCTGAACAATTTTGAAACGTGACTAATCATCATCTTGCCAGAGTCTTTAATAAATTATTGATGTTTAAATCAATACAAAACTAAGACGAGAAAGTAATTTAAAAATGATGCAACGAAATGTATTTGCTTTATTTATTTAGCTATGTTTATTGATTTCATGACATCATCCAATTACAATTTTCCTTTTCTTAATTACAATAACATCCTCTTATTTTTTTTAATTACTGCATCAGTTTCTCTATTACCAATATAAGTTTATTTTTATTGACTACTTGCAGTCGAGTTAATCCTTGCATGATATAATCATCTTAGTTGAAGTTACTAAGATGAAACAGTTGTTAGAGATCGTTTCTGTAAGTAGATTGTAATTAATCAGCCAAGCCCGTTTTTTTTATTAATGTTCTTTTAATTGGATTTTTTAATCTTCTTAAAAGGGAAGTCTTTGGCACATCCGAATCTAGTTGTTCTGTGAATTTATTAACTGGTAATTGATCATAACCGGTCGGTGGTTGCTGTATCAACGGGCCATGTAATTGGAAAAAATTGGTTTCACTGTTGTTTTAATAAGCCAGTTTCTTGTGACCCAGTGTTGGTATTTGTGTTCTTATTTCCAAGTCGGTCATTTTTGGTTACTGTCCATTTTGAGTTATTAACCCCAATGTTTTGATTGCTGGTCAATCATAAAATACGAATGTTATTTTATAGTTACTGCTTCATTGACTGTGAGCATTTTTATTATAGTTGACTATTGCGGATTATTAATATAGTTGAGCAACTATCAAATTTCTAATATATATATATATATATATATATACTCATGTCCATAAATTAAGGATAATTCAGAATCACATGGAAATTAAACTTAAAAGTAAAAATTTCACTTGTAGNTTTTAAATAAACATTATAAATATTGCATTTATATTTATACTTTAAAGTATGGCATTAAAACTATTTATTCGGTTAAATTTACTTTTCAGTATTGTATTTTTTACTAAATTTATGGTAATAATAACTATAATTTTAAAAATCAGACTTTACGGTAAGCCGTGATCATATGAATGGAAAAATTATCTAATTAATGGTTTAAATAATGTATATTTTAGTTTTATAAACCAGAATTATAATTTTTTTTAAACCAGAAATGTCATTACCGTACAGTGTAGTAATTTTACTAGAATTTTTTTCTATGTGAAGCTATTAAACGGATTTCCTTCTATTATACGATATTTTATTTTCTGAGAAATTAGCAATTTGTAATCAGATATACTGTTTATTGTGAATATGGTTGTTAATTTATATTGCAATTATTTTTTTAATCTTATAATAGTTTTTTTAAAAAAAATGTTAGACTGTATTAATAAGCTTTAGATATTCGGGAAACCATCAATTTAAGATAAATTGTATTATTTTTATGAATCTGATTTAAAACTACTTTGTTTTGGGGTAAAAAAAGATTATGTTCCATGTAGATACTGTTATTCCCAATAATTAATTAACTAATCATATTATAGATTTTGGTTTTTCGTGATTTCATTTTATAATCCAATCGTTCATCCGATGAAATAGTAAAGAATACAAAACCATATCTATTTTTAATTATGGAAATAATTTAATTCTAGAATTTTTCTAGCGGAAAAATAGAACATTGAGCTGTTTAATAATCGTATTTGTCCAATCATAAAATAATTAATCAGACATAATTTTTTTCAACTTTTTTTAAATGATGAACTATTTTAAAAATAATTACTAAATATTGCGATTTTAATCTATAATTTTGTATTTTCTACCTTGAAATGTTCATTAATTTGTTAATTGTTGTATTGTTGATTTTTAATATGATTCAATTCTATTAAAGGTAAATTTTAATATAGCACTGTATAGAGATCCTTTTAACTACACTTATTAAGCTTTCCGCTATTGAAGAAAATAACAACAATGTATTACCCAATTAAACAGTTGTTTTAATACTATTTTGTGTCAGAATTTATTGTGCTTGAAATGGATTTGACATATCATTAGCGAGTATTTAATTTTTGTAGTTTAACCTTATGCCTTTCTGTTTTAAACAAACGCAGTTTCATAACAGTAATTATTGCTTATCTTAGTAAAAAGACAGATATAGTCGAATATTGTCATTATTTATTTTTCGCGTGTGGGCATTAAAACTCATTGTTTTAAAAGTTCAATTTTTTAACGAATGTTTCAGCCATTGTTTACATTTTGGGAGATCCCTTATGGGCGGAACAACTTAACGACCCACGTTTCGAAGAAGTTAATGACGTCAGCATATCTAACTGTAAGAATTTGGCTGCGGTTTTGGCCACCCATTTCCTGTCTATCTAAGTTAAGTCTGTTCTATAAGTTAACTTCTTACTATGTAATTGAAAATATTTTTTCTATGTTGTGGGCGGATTTCATTTGAATTCAGGGGACACATAAGAGTCTATTTAGGTTGTTTAATTTCTGTATCTGTAATAGCTGGTTTTTCGTGGAATGGTGTTTCTTAAAATAGTTTTTTCTAAAAACCACAAATGTTTGGCATGAAATGCGTGCGCATCGAAGAATAATGTCAGTGTTTATTATCATCTTATGAAATCTAATTCAAAAAAAGACTGAAAGTTTGTTACGAAATATAAAAATTGAAAAATAATTACGATAATCATCCTACTCATGAAACCACTAAGTTCTTTCAAGAATCGTAGACAATTAAATGTTACATATAAATTAAATATTAGAGCACCAGTTATATATCCATACAATGTTATTATCGATACTTATTGCACTTTTTAGTCACAAGTACAAAAATGAATATTTAAAAAAATACTTTAAGTGTTTAATGTGGTGGTAGCATGTTAATAGTCCCCAAAATAATCCTATTCTTCAAACCACAAAGCTCTTTTAATAATTATGAAGGTTATATAAGATGACCACAAACTTGTCTAA